>NC_063285.1:4537927-4888461 GCF_910591885.1 Bombus terrestris
AGTATATAACGTTATACATTACATGGTAATACTATATAACGTTATACGTTAATACGTATTAGCATATAATGTTATACGTTATATGGTAATACTATATAACGTTATACGTCATTACGTAATAATATATAACGTTATACGTTATTACGTAATAATATACAACGTTATACTTAATATGCTAATACTATAGTAATTCTGCATAACGTTATACGTTATTTCGTAATAGTATATAACGTTATACGTTATAACGTAACAATATACAATGTTATACGTTATAACGTAACAATATACAACGTTATACGTAATATGCTAATACTATCGTAATTCTGTATATCGTTATACGATATTTCGTAATAGTATATAACGTTAGACTTTATATGGTAATACTATATAACGTTATACGTTATATGGTAATACTATATAAAGTTATACGGTATAACGTAACAATATTCAACGTTATACGTTAATACGTAATAGTATATAACGTTATACATTATATGGTAATACTATATATCGTTATACCTCATCACATAATAGTATATAACGTTATACGTTATGTGGTAATACTATATAACGTTATACGTTATAGCGTAACGATATACAACATTATACGCTATTACGTAATAGTATATAACGTTATACATTATAACGTAACAATATACAATGTTATACGTTATAACGTAACAATATACAATGTTATCCGTTATAACGTAACAATATACAACGTTATACGTTATAACGTAACAATATACAACGTTATACGTAATATGCTAATACTATCGTAATTCTGCATATCGTTATACGATATTTCGTAATAGTATATAACGTTAGACTTTATATGGTAATACTATATAACGTTATACGTTATATGGTAATACTATATAAAGTTATACGGTATAACGTAACAATATTCAACGTGATACGTTAATACGTAATAGTATATAACGTTATACATTATATGGTAATACTATATAACGTTATACCTCATCACATAATAGTATATAACGTTATACGTTATGTGGTAATACTATATAAAGTTATACGGTATAACGTAACAATATTCAACGTTATACGTTAATACGTAATAGTATATAACGTTATACATTATATGGTAATACTATATAACGTTATACCTCATCACATAATAGTATATAACGTTATACGTTATGTGGTAATACTATATAACGTTATACGTTATAGCGTAACGATATACAACATTATACGCTATTACGTAATAGTATATAACGTTATACATTATAACGTAACAATATACAATGTTATACGTTATAACGTAACAATATACAACGTTATACGTAATATGCTAATACTATCGTAATTCTGCATATCGTTATACGATATTTCGTAATAGTATATAACGTTAGACTTTATATGGTAATACTATATAACGTTATACGTTATATGGTAATACTATATAAAGTTATACGGTATAACGTAACAATATTCAACGTTATACGTTAATACGTAATAGTATATAACGTTATACATTATATGGTAATACTATATAACGTTATACCTCATCACATAATAGTATATAACGTTATACGTTATGTGGTAATACTATATAACGTTATACGTAATAGCGTAACAATATGCAACGATATACGTTTTTAGGTAATAGTATATATCGTAAGACGTTACATGGTAATGCTATATAACGTTATACGCTATTACGTAGTAGTATATAACGTTATACGTTATAACGTAACAATATACAACGTTATACGTTATTACGTAATAATATACAACGTTATACTTAATATGCTAATACTATAGTAATTCTGCATAACATTATACGTTATTTCGTAATAGTATATAACGTTATACATTATAACGTAACAATATACAATGTTATACGTTATAACGTAACAATATACAACGTTATACGTTAATACGTAATAGTATATAACGTTATACATTACATGGTAATACTATATAACGTTATACGTTAATACGTATTATCATATAATGCTATACGTTATATGGTAATACTGTATAACGTTAAACGTTATTACGTAGTAGTATATAACGTTATACGTTATAACGTAACAATATACAACGTTATACGTTAATACGTAATAGTATATAACGTTATACATTATAACGTAACAATATACAATGTTATACGTTATAACGTACCAATATACAACGTTATACGTTAATACGTAATAGTATATAACGTTATACTTTACATGGTAATACTATATAACGTTATACGTTAATACGTATTAGCATATAATGTTATACGTTATATGGTAACACTATATAACGTTATACGTTATTACGTATTAGCATATAATGTTATACGTTATATGGTAATACTATATAACGTTATACGCTATTACGTAGTAGTATATAACGTTATACGTTATAACGTAAAAATATACAACGTTATACGTTATTACGTAATAGTATACAACGTTATACTTAACATGCTAATACTATAGTAATTTTGCATAACCTTGTACGTTATTTCGTAATAGTATATAACGTTATACGTTATATGGTAATACTATATAACGTTATTTCGTAATATTATATAACGTTATACGTTATATGGTAATACTATATAACGTTATACGTTATAACGTAACAATATACAACGTTATACGCTATTACGTAATAGTATATAACGTTATACATTATAACGTAACAATATACAATGTTATACGTTATAACGTAACAATATACAACGTTATACGTTAATACGTAATAGTATATAGCGTTATACATTACATGGTAATACTATATAACGATATACGTTATTACGTATTAGCATATAATGTTATACGTTATATGGTAATACTATATAACGTTATTTCGTAATATTATATAACGTTATACGTTATATGGTAATACTATATAACGTTATACGTTACAACGTAACAATATACAACGTTATACGCTATTACGTAATAGTATATAACGTTATACATTATAACGTAACAATATACAATGTTATACGTTATAACGTAACAATATACAACGTTATACGTTAATACGTAATAGTATATAGCGTTATACATTACATGGTAATACTATATAACGTTATACGTTATTACGTATTAGCATATAATGTTATACGTTATATGGTAATACTATATAACGTTATACGCTATTACGTAGTGGTATATAACGTTATACGTTATAACGTAACAATATACAACGTTATACGCTATTACGTAATAGTATATAACGTTATACATTATAACGTAACAATATACAATGTTATACGTTATAACGTAACAATATACAACGTTATACGTTAATACGTAATAGTATATAACGTTATACATTACATGGTAATACTATATAACGTTATACGTTAATACGTATTAGCATATAATGTTATACGTTATATGGTAATACTATATAACGTTATACGCTATTACGTAGTAGTATATAACGTTATACGTTATAACGTAAAAATATACAACGTTATACGTTATTACGTAATAGTATACAACGTTATACTTAACATGCTAATACTATAGTAATTTTGCATAACCTTATACGTTATTTCGTAATAGTATATAACGTTATACGTTATATGGTAATACTATATAACGTTATTTCGTAATATTATATAACGTTATACGTTATATGGTAATACTATATAACGTTATACGTTACAACGTAACAATATACAACGTTATACGTTATTACGTAATAGTATATAACGTTATACGTTACAACGTAACAATATACAACGTTATACGCTATTGAGTAATAATATGCAACGTTATTCGTTATTACGTAATAGTATATATCGTCATACGATATACTGTAATACTATATGACGCTATATGTTATTACGTAATAGTATATAACGTTATACGTTATTACGTAATAGTATATAACGTTATGCATTATAACGTTACAACGTACAACGCTATGCGCTATTGCGTAATAATATACAACGTAATACGTTATTACGTAATAGTATATAACGTTATACATTATATGGTAATACTATATAACGTTATACGTTATAGCGTAACAATATACAACGTTATACGCTATTACGTAATAGTATATAACGTTATACATTATAGCGTAACAATATACAATGTTATACGTTATAACGTAACAATATACAACGTTATACGTTAATACGTAATAGTATATAACGTTATACATTACATGGTAATACTATATAACGTTATACGTTAATACGTATTAGCATATAATGTTATACGTTATATGGTAATACTATATAACGTTATACGTCATTACGTAATAATATATAACGTTATACGTTATTACGTAATAATATACAGCGTTATACTTAATATGCTAATACTATAGTAATTCTGCATAACATTATACGTTATTTCGTAATAGTATATAACGTTATACATTATAACGTAACAATATACAATGTTATACGTTATAACGTAACAATATACAACGTTATACGTTAATACGTAATAGTATATAACGTTATACATTACATGGTAATACTATATAACGTTATACGTTAATACGTATTATCATATAATGCTATACGTTATATGGTAATACTGTATAACGTTATACGTTATTACGTAGTAGTATATAACGTTATACGTTATAACGTAACAATATACAACGTTATACGTTAATACGTAATAGTATAAAACGTTATACATTATAACGTAACAATATACAATGTTATACGTTATAACGTACCAATATACAACGTTATACGTTAATACGTAATAGTATATAACGTTATACTTTACATGGTAATACTATATAACGTTATACGTTAATACGTATTAGCATATAATGTTATACGTTATATGGTAATACTATATAACGTTATACGTTATTACGTATTAGCATATAATGTTATACGTTATATGGTAATACTATATAACGTTATACGCTATTACGTAGTAGTATATAACGTTATACGTTATAACGTAAAAATATACAACGTTATACGTTATTACGTAATAGTATACAACGTTATACTTAACATGCTAATACTATAGTAATTTTGCATAACCTTATACGTTATTTCGTAATAGTATATAACGTTATACGTTATATGGTAATACTATATAACGTTATTTCGTAATATTATATAACGTTATACGTTATATGGTAATACTATATAACGTTATACGTTATAGCGTAACAATATACAACGTTATACGCTATTACGTAATAATATACAACGTTATACTTAATATGCTAATACTATGGTAATTCTGTATATCGTTATACGTTATTTCGTAATAGTATATAACGTTATACTTTATATGGTAATACTATATAAAGTTATACGGTATAACGTAACAATATACAACGTTATACGTTAATACGTAATAGTATATATCGTTATACATTATATGGTAATACTATATAACGTTATACGTTATATGGTAATACTATATAACGTTATACGTTAAAGCGTAACAATATACAATGTTATACGTTATAACGTAACAATATACAACGTTATACGTCATTACGTAATAAGATACAACGTTATACGCTATTACGTAATAATATACAACGTTATAAGTAATATGCTAATACTATGGTAATTCTCTATAACGTTATACGTTATTTCGTAATAGTATATAACGTTATACGTTATATGGTAATACTATATAACGTTATACGTTATTTCGTAATAATATATAACGTTATACGTTATAGCGTGACAATATACAACATTATACTCTATTACGTAATAGTATATAACGTTATACATTATAACGTAACAATATACAAAGTTATACGTTACAACGTAACAATATACACCGTTATACGTAATATGCTAATACTATCGTTATTCTGTATATCGTTATACGTTATTTCGTAATAGTATATAACGTTAGACTTTATATGGTAATACTATATAACGCTATACGTTATATTGTAATACTATATAAAATTATACGGTATAACGTAACAATATTCAACGTTATACTTTAATACGTAATAGTATATAACGTTATACATTATACGGTAATACTATATAACGTTATACCTTATTACATAATAGTATATAACGTTATACGTTATGTGGTAATACTATATAACGTTATACGTAATAGCGTAACAATATGCAACGATATACGTTTTTACGTAATAGTATATATCGTAACACGTTACATGGTAATACTATATAACGTTATGCGTTATTACGTAATAGCATATAACGTTATATGGTAATACTATATAACGTTATACGTTATTACGTAGGAGTATATAACGTTATACGTTTTAACGTAACAATATACAACGTTATACGTCATAACGTAACAATATACAACGTTATACTCTATTACGTAATAATATACAACGTTATACGTTATTACATAATGGGACATATCGCTATAGATTATATGGTAATATATATCGTTATCCGTCATTACGTAACAATATACAACGTTATACGTCATTACGTAATAAGATACAACGTTATACGTTATTGCGTAATAATATACAACGTTATAAGTAATATGCTAATACTATAGTAATTCTGCATAACGTTATACGTTATTTCGTAATAGTACATAACGTTATACGTTATATGGTAATACTATATAACGTTATACGTTAGATGGTAATACTATATAACGTTATACGTTATTACGCTATAGTATATAACGTTATACGTTATGTGGTAATACTATATAAAGTTATTCGTTACAACATAACAATATACAACGTTATACGCTAATACGTAATAGTATATAACGTTATACATTATATGGTAATACTATATAACGTTATACGTTATTACGTAATAGTATATAACATTATACTTTATAACGTTAGAATATACAACGTTATATGTTATTGCGTAATAGTATATAACGTTATACGTTATATGGTAATACTAAATAACGTTATACGTTATAACGTAACAATATACAACGTTATACGCTATTGAGTAATAATATACAACGTAATACGTTATTACGTAATAGTAAATAACGTTATACATCATATGGTAATACTATATAACGTTATACGTTATAGCGTAACAATATACAGCGTTATACGCTATTACGTAGTAGTATATAACGTTATACGTTACAACGTAACAATATACAACGTTATATGCTATTTAGCAATAATATGCAACGTTATTCGTTATTACGTAATAGTATATATCGTCATACGATATACTGTAATACAATATGACGCTATACGTTTTTAAGTAATAGTATATAACGTTATACGTTACATGGTAATGCTATATAACGTTATACGTTATTACGGAATAGTATATAACGTTATGCATTATAACGTTACAACATACAACGCTATACGCTATTGCGTAATAATATACAACGTTATACGTTATTACGTAATAGTAAATAACGTTATACATTATATGGTAATACTATATAACGTTATACGTTATAGCGTAACAATATACAACGTTATACGCTATTACGTAATAGTATATAACGTTATACGTTACAACGTAACAATATACAACGTTATACGCTATTGAGTAATAATATGCAACGTTATTCGTTATTACGTAATAGTATATATCGTCATACGATATACTGTAATACTATATGACGCTATACGTTATTACGTAATAGTATATAACGTTATACGTTACATGGTAATGCTATATAACGTTATACGTTATTACGTAATAGTATATAACGTTATGCATTATAACGTTACAACATACAACGCTATACGCTATTGCGTAATAATATACAACGTAATACGTTATTGCGTAATAGTATATAAAGTTATACATTATATGGTAATAATATATAACGTTATACGTTATAGCGTAACAATATACAACGTTATACGTAAATACGTAATAGTATATAACGTTATACATTACATGGTAATACTATATAACGTTATACGTTATAACGTAACAATATATAACGTTATACGTCATTACGTAATAATATACAACGTTATACGTTATTACGTAATAATATACAACGTTATACGTTATAACGTAACAATATACAACGATATACGTAATATGCTAATACTATCGTAATTCTGTATATCGTTATACGTTATTTCGTAATAGTATTTAACGTTAGACTTTATATGGTAATACTATATAACGTTATACGTTATATGGTAATACTATATAACGTTATACGTTATTCCGTAGTAGTATATAACGCTATAAGTTATAGCGTAACAATATACAACGTTATACGTAAATACGTAATGGTATATAACGTTATACATTACATGGTAATACTATATAACGTTGTACGTAATAACGTAACAATATATAACGTTATACGTCATTACGTAACAACATACAACGTTATACGTCATTACGTAATAAGATACAACGTTATACGCTATTACGTAATAATATACAACGTTATAAGTAATATGCTAATACTATAGTAATTCTGCAAAACGTTATACGTTATTTCGTAATAGTATATAACGTTATACGTTATATGGTAATACTATATAAAGTTATACGTTCTTACGTAATAATATACATCGTTATCCGTAATATGCTAATACTATGGTAATTTTGTACAACGTTATACGTTATTTCGAAATAGTATATAACGTTATACGTTATAGCGTAACACTATGCAACGATATACGTTATTAAGTAATAGTACATAACGTACCACGTTACATGGTTATACTATATAACGTTATACGTTATTACGTAATAGCATATAACGTTATACTTTATATGGTAATACTATATAACGTTATACGTTATAGAATAACAATATACAACATTATACGCTATTACGTAATAGTATATAACGTTATACATTATAACGTAAAAATATACAATGTTATACGTTATAACGTAACAATATACAACGTTATACGTAATATGCTAATACTATCGTAATTCTGTATATTGTTATACGTTATTTCGTAATAGTATATAACGTTAGACTTTATGTGGTAATACTATGTAACGTTATACGTTATATGGTAATACTATATAAAGTTATACGGTATAACGTAACAATATTCAACGTTATACGTTAATACGTAATAGTATATATCGTAACACGTTACATGGTAATACTATATAACGTTATACGATATAACGTAATAGCATATAACGTTATACGTTATATGGTAATACTATATAACGTTATACGTTATTACGTAGTAGTATATAACGTTATACGTTATTAAGTAATAGTGCATAACGTACCACGTTACATGGTAATACTATATAACCTTATACGTTATTACGTAATAGCATATAACGTTATACTTTATATGGTAATACTATATAACGTTATACGTTATATGGTAATACTATATAAAGTTATACGTTACAACGTAACAATATACAACGTTATACGTAATATGCTAATACTATCGTAATTCTGTACATCGTTATACGTTATTTCGTAATAGTATATAACGTTATACGTTATATGGTAATACTCTATAAAGTTATACGTTTTTACGTAATAATATACAACGTTATACGTAATATGCTAATACTATGGTAATTTTGTACAACGTTATACGTTATTTCGAAATAGTATATAACGTTATACGTTATATGGTAATACTATATAACGTTATACGTTATAGAGTAACAATATACAACTTTATACGTTATTTCGTAATAGTATATAACGTTATACATTATAACGTAACAATATACAATGTTATACGTTATAACGTAACAATATACAACGTAATACGTTAATACGTAATAGTATATAACGTTATACATTACATGGTAATACTATATAACGTTATACGTTAATACGTATTAGCATATAATGTTATACGTTATATGGTAATACTATATAACGTTATACGTTATTACGTAGTAGTATATAACGTTATACGTTATAACGTAACAATATACAACGTTATACGTCATTAAGTAATAATATACAACGTTATACGTTATTACGTAATAATATACAACGTTATACATAATATGCTAATACTATAGTAGTTCTGCATAACGTTATACGTTATTTCGTAATAGTATATAACGTTATACATTATAACGTAACAATATACAATGTTATACGTTATAACGTAACAGTATACAACGTTATACGTAATATGCTAATACTATCGTAATTCTGTATATCGTTATACGTTATTTCGTAATAGTATATAACGTTAGACTTTATATGGTAATACTATATAACGTTATACGTTATATGGTAATACTATATAACGTTATACGTAATAGCGTAACAATATGCAACGATATACGTTATTACGTAATAGTATATAACGTAACACGTTACATGGTAATACTATATAACGTTATTCATTATTACGTAATAGCATATATCGTTATACGTTATATGGTAATACTATATAACGTTATACGTTATTACGTAGTTGTATTTAACGTTATACTTTTTAACGTAACAATATACAACGTTATACGCTATTACCTAATAGTATACAAGGTTATAGGTTATAACGTAACAATATACAACGTTATATGTTATTACGTAATAGTATACAAAGTTATACTTAATATGCTAATACTATAGTAATTCTGCATAACGTTATACGTTATTTCGTAATAGTATATAACGTTATATGTTATATGGTAATACTATATAACGTTATACGTAATAGCGTAACAGTATACAACGTTATACGCTATTACGTGATAGTATATAACGTTATACATTATAACGTAACAATATACAATATCATACGTTATAACGTAACAATATACAACGTTATACGTTAATACGTAATAGTATATAACGTTATACATTACATGGTAATACTGTATAACGTTATACGTTATTACGTATTAGCATATAATGTTATACGTTATATGGTAATACTATATAACGTTATACGTTATAGCGTAACAATATACAACGTTATACGCTATTACGTAATAGTATATAACGTTATACATTATAACGTAACAATATACAACGTTATACGATGTAACGTAACAATATACAACGTTATACGCTATTACGTAATAGTATATAACGTTATAAATTATATGGTAATACTATATAACGTTATACGTTATAGAGTAACAATATACGACGTTATACGTTATAACGTAATAATATACAACGTTATACTTAATATGCTAATACTATAGTAATTCTGCACAACGTTATACGTTATTTCGTAATAGTATATAACGTTATACGTTATATGGTAATACTATATAACGTTATACGTTATATGGTAAAACTATATAACGTTATACGTTATATCGTAATACTATATAACGTTATACGTTATATGGTAATACTATATAACGTTATACGTTATAGCGTAACAATATACAACGTTATACGCTATTACGTAGTAGTATATAACGTTATACATTATAACGTAACAATATACAAAGTTATACGTTATAACGTAACAACATACAACGTTATACGTAATATGCAAATACTATCGTAATTCTGTATATCGTTATACGTTATTTCGTAATAGTATATAACGTTATACGTTATATGGTAATACTAAATAACGTTATACGTTATAACGTAACAATATACAACGTTATACGTTATATGGTAATACTATATAACGTTATACGTTATAGCGTGACAATATACAACATTATACGCTATTACGTAATAGTATATAACGTTATACATTATAACGTAACAATATACAAAGTTATACGTTACAACGTAACAATATACAACGTTATACGTAATATGCTAATACTATCGTAATTCTGTACATCGTTATACGTTATTTCGTAATAGTATATAACGTTAGACTTTATATGGTAATACTATATAACGCTATACGTTATATGGTAATACTATATAAAGTTATACGGTATAACGTAACAATATTCAACGTTATACGTTAATACGTAATAGTATATAACGTTATAGATTATATGGTAATACTATATAACGTTATACCTTATTACATAATAGTATATAACGTTATACGTTATGTGGTAATACTATATAACGTTATACGTAATAGCGTAACAATATGCAACGATATACGTTTTTACGTAATAGTATATATCGTAACACGTTACATGGTAATACTATATAACGTTATACGTTATTACGGAATAGTATATAACGTTATGCATTATAACGTTACAACATACAACGCTATACGCTATTGCGTAATAATATACAACGTTATACGTTATTACGTAATAGTAAATAACGTTATACATTATATGGTAATACTATATAACGTTATACGTTATAGCGTAACAATATACAACGTTATACGCTATTACGTAATAGTATATAACGTTATACGTTACAACGTAACAATATACAACGTTATACGCTATTGAGTAATAATATGCAACGTTATTCGTTATTACGTAATAGTATATATCGTCATACGATATACTGTAATACTATATGACGCTATACGTTATTACGTAATAGTATATAACGTTATACGTTACATGGTAATGCTATATAACGTTATACGTTATTACGTAATAGTATATAACGTTATGCATTATAACGTTACAACATACAACGCTATACGCTATTGCGTAATAATATACAACGTAATACGTTATTGCGTAATAGTATATAAAGTTATACATTATATGGTAATAATATATAACGTTATACGTTATAGCGTAACAATATACAACGTTATACGTAAATACGTAATAGTATATAACGTTATACATTACATGGTAATACTATATAACGTTATACGTTATAACGTAACAATATATAACGTTATACGTCATTACGTAATAATATACAACGTTATACGTTATTACGTAATAATATACAACGTTATACGTTATAACGTAACAATATACAACGATATACGTAATATGCTAATACTATCGTAATTCTGTATATCGTTATACGTTATTTCGTAATAGTATTTAACGTTAGACTTTATATGGTAATACTATATAACGTTATACGTTATATGGTAATACTATATAACGTTATACGTTATTCCGTAGTAGTATATAACGTTATAAGTTATAGCGTAACAATATACAACGTTATACGTAAATACGTAATAGTATATAACGTTATACATTACATGGTAATACTATATAACGTTATACGTAATAACGTAACAATATATAACGTTATACGTCATTACGTAACAACATACAACGTTATACGTCATTACGTAATAAGATACAACGTTATACGCTATTACGTAATAATATACAACGTTATAAGTAATATGCTAATACTATAGTAATTCTGCAAAACGTTATACGTTATTTCGTAATAGTATATAACGTTATACGTTATATGGTAATACTATATAAAGTTATACGTTCTTACGTAATAATATACATCGTTATACGTAATATGCTAATACTATGGTAATTTTGTACAACGTTATACGTTATTTCGAAATAGTATATAACTTTATACGTTATAGCGTAACACTATGCAACGATATACGTTATTAAGTAATAGTACATAACGTACCACGTTACATGGTAATGCTATATAACGTTATACGTTATTACGTAATAGCATATAACGTTATACTTTATATGGTAATACTATATAACGTTATACGTTATAGAATAACAATATACAACATTATACGCTATTACGTAATAGTATATAACGTTATACATTATAACGTAAAAATATACAATGTTATACGTTATAACGTAACAATATACAACGTTATACGTAATATGCTAATACTATCGTAATTCTGTATATTGTTATACGTTATTTCGTAATAGTATATAACGTTAGACTTTATGTGGTAATACTATGTAACGTTATACGTTATATGGTAATACTATATAAAGTTATACGGTATAACGTAACAATATTCAACGTTATACGTTAATACGTAATAGTATATATCGTAACACGTTACATGGTAATACTATATAACGTTATACGATATAACGTAATAGCATATAACGTTATACGTTATATGGTAATACTATATAACGTTATACGTTATTACGTAGTAGTATATAACGTTATACGTTATTAAGTAATAGTGCATAACGTACCACGTTACATGGTAATACTATATAACCATATACGTTATTACGTAATAGCATATAACGTTATACTTTATATGGTAATACTATATAACGTTATACGTTATATGGTAATACTATATAAAGTTATACGGTATAACGTAACAATATACAACGTTATACGTAATATGCTAATACTATCGTAATTCTGTAGATCGTTATACGTTATTTCGTAATAGTATATAACGTTAGACTTTATATGGTAATACTATATAACGTTATACGTTATATGGTAATACTATATAAAGTTATACGGTATAACGTAACAATATTCAACGTTATACGTTAATACGTTATAGTATATAACGTTATACATTATATGGTAATACTATATAACGTTATACGTTATTACGTAATAGTATATAACGTTATACTTTATAACGTTAGAATATACAACGTTATATGTTATTGCGTAATATTATATAACGTTATACGTTATATGGTAATACTAAATAACGTTATATGTTATAGCGTGACAATATACAACATCATACGCTATTACGTAATAGTATATAACGTTATACATTATAACGTAACAATATACAAAGTTATACGTTACAACGTAACAATATACAACGTTATACGTAATATGCTAATACTATCGTAATTCTGTACATCGTTATACGTTATTTCGTAATAGTATATAACGTTAGACTTTATATGGTAATACTATATAACGCTATACGTTATATGGTAATACTATATAAAGTTATACGGTATAACGTAACAATATACAACGTTATACGTTATATGGTAATACTATATAACGTTATACGTTATAGCGTGACAATATACAACAGTATACGCTATTACGTAATAGTATATAACGTTATACATTATAACGTAACAATATACAAAGTTATACGCTATTACGTAATAATATACAACGTTATAAGTAATATGCTAATACTACAGTAATTCTGCATAACGTTATACGTTATTTCGTAATAGTATATAACGTTATACGTTATATGGTAATACTCTATAAAGTTATACGTTTTTACGTAATAATATACAACGTTATACGTAATATGCTAATACTATGGTAATTTTGTACAACGTTATACGTTATTTCGAAATAGTATATAACGTTATACGTTATATGGTAATACTATATAACGTTATACGTTATAGCGTAACAATATGCAACGATATACGTTATTAAGTAATAGTACATAGCGTACCACGTTACATGGTAATACTATATAACGTTATACGTTATTACGTAATAGCATATAACGTTATACTTTATATGGTAATACTATATAACGTTATACGTTATAGAGTAACAATATACAACTTTATACGTTATTTCGTAACAGTATATAACGTTATACATTATAACGTAACAATATACAATGTTATACGTTATAACGTAACAATATACAACGTAATACGTTAACACGTAATAGTATATAACGTTATACATTACATGGTAATACTATATAACGTTATACGTTAATACGTATTAGCATATAATGTTATACGTTATATGGTAATACTATATAACGTTATACGTTATTACGTAGTAGTATATAACGTTATACGTTATAACGTAACAATATACAACGTTATACGTCATTAAGTAATAATATACAACGTTATACGTTATTACGTAATAATATACAACGTTATACATAATATGCTAATACTATAGTAGTTCTGCATAACGTTATACGTTATTTCGTAATAGTATATAACGTTATACGTTATGTGGTAATACTATATAACGTTATACGTTATAGCGTAAGGATATACAACATTATACGCTATTACGTAATAGTATATAACGTTATACATTATAACGTAACAATATACAATGTTATACGTTATAACGTAACAGTATACAACGTTATACGTAATATGCTAATACTATCGTAATTCTGTATATCGTTATACGTTATTTCGTAATAGTATATAACGTTAGACTTTATATGGTAATACTATATAACGTTATACGTTATATGGTAATACTATATAACGTTATACGTAATAGCGTAACAATATGCAACGATATACGTTATTACGTAATAGTATATAACGTAACACGTTACATGATAATACTATATAACGTTATTCATTATTACGTAATAGCATATATCGTTATACGTTATATGGTAATACTATATAACGTTATACGTTATTACGTAGTTGTATTTAACGTTATACTTTTTAACGTAACAATATACAACGTTATACGCTATTACCTAATAGTATACAAGGTTATAGGTTATAACGTAACAATATACAACGTTATATGTTATTACGTAATAGTATACAAAGTTATACTTAATATGCTAATACTATAGTAATTCTGCATAACGTTATACGTTATTTCGTAATAGTATATAACGTTATATGTTATATGGTAATACTATATAACGTTATACGTAATAGCGTAACAGTATACAACGTTATACGCTATTACGTGATAGTATATAACGTTATACATTATAACGTAACAATATACAATATCATACGTTATAACGTAACAATATACAACGTTATACGTTAATACGTAATAGTATATAACGTTATACATTACATGGTAATACTGTATAACGTTATACGTTATTACGTATTAGCATATAATGTTATACGTTATATGGTAATACTATATAACGTTATACGTTATAGCGTAACAATATACAACGTTATACGCTATTACGTAATAGTATATAACGTTATACATTATAACGTAACAATATACAACGTTATACGATGTAACGTAACAATATACAACGTTATACGCTATTACGTAATAGTATATAACGTTATACGTTATATGGTAATACTATATAACGTTATACGTTATATGGTAAAACTATATAACGTTATACGTTATATCGTAATACTATATAACGTTATACGTTATATGGTAATACTATATAACGTTATACGTTATAGCGTAACAATATACAACGTTATACGCTATTACGTAGTAGTATATAACGTTATACATTATAACGTAACAATATACAAAGTTATACGTTATAACGTAACAACAAACAACGTTATACGTAATATGCAAATACTATCGTAATTCTGTATATCGTTATACGTTATTTCGTAATAGTATATAACGTTATACGTTATATGGTAATACTAAATAACGTTATACGTTATAACGTAACAATATACAACGTTATACGTTATATGGTAATACTATATAACGTTATACGTTATAGCGTGACAATATACAACATTATACGCTATTACGTAATAGTATATAACGTTATACATTATAACGTAACAATATACAAAGTTATACGTTACAACGTAACAATATACAACGTTATACGTAATATGCTAATACTATCGTAATTCTGTACATCGTTATACGTTATTTCGTAATAGTATATAACGTTAGACTTTATATGGTAATACTATATAACGCTATACGTTATATGGTAATACTATATAAAGTTATACGGTATAACGTAACAATATTCAACGTTATACGTTAATACGTAATAGTATATAACGTTATAGATTATATGGTAATACTATATAACGTTATACCTTATTACATAATAGTATATAACGTTATACGTTATGTGGTAATACTATATAACGTTATACGTAATAGCGTAACAATATGCAACGATATACGTTTTTACGTAATAGTATATATCGTAACACGTTACATGGTAATACTATATAACGTTATACGTTATTACGTAGTAGTATATAACGTTATACGCTTTAACGTAACAATATACAACGTTATACGCTATTGCGTAATAATATACAACGTAATACGTTATTACGTAATAGTAAATAACGTTATACATTATATGGTAATACTATATAACGTTATACGTTATAGCGTAACAATATACAACGTTATACGCTATTACGTAATAGTATATAACGTTATACGTTACAACGTAACAATATACAACGTTATACGCTATTGAGTAATAATATGCAACGTTATCCGTTATTACGTAATAGTATATATCGTCATACGATATACTGTAATACTATATGACGCTATACGTTATTACGTAATAGTATATAACGTTATACGTTACATGGTAATGCTATATAACGTTATACGTTATTACGTAATAGTATATAACGTTATGCATTATAACGTTACAACATACAACGCTATACGCTATTGCGTAATAATATACAACGTAATACGTTATTACGTAACAATATACAACGTTATACGTTAATACGTAATAGTATATAACGTTATACATTACATGGTAATACTATATAACGTTATACGTTATAACGTAACAATATATAACGTTATACGTCATTACGTAATAATATACAACGTTATACGTTATTACGTAATAATATACAACGTTATACGTTATAACGTAACAATATACAACGATATACGTAATATGCTAATACTATCGTAATTCTGTATATCGTTATACGTTATTTCGTAATAGTATATAACGTTAGACTTTATATGGTAATACTATATAACGCTATACGTTATATGGTAATACGATATAACGTTATACGTTATATGGTAATACTATATAACGTTATACGTTATTCCGTAGTAGTATATAACGTTATACGTTTTGACGTAACAATATACAACGTTATACGTCATAACGTAACAATATACAACGTTATACTCTATTACGTAATAATATACAACGTTATAAGTAATATGCTAATACTATAGTAATTCTGCATAACGTTATACGTTATTTCGTAATAGTATATAACGTTATACTTTATATGGTAATACTATATAACGTTATACGTTATAGAGTAACAATATACAACTTTATACGTTATTTCGTAATAGTATATAACGTTATACATTATAACGTAACAATATACAATGCTATACGTTATAACGTAACAATATACAACGTTATACGTTAATACGTAATAGTATATAACGTTATACATTACATGGTAATACTATATAACGTTATACGTTAATACGTATTAGCATATAATGTTATACGTTATATGGTAATACTATATAACGTTATACGTTATAACGTAGTAGTATATAACATTATACGTTATAACGTAAAAATATACAACGTTATACGTCATTACGTAATAATATACAACGTTATACGTTATTACGTAATAATATACAACGTTATACATAATATGCTAATACTATAGTAATTCTGCATAACGTTATATGTTATTTCGTAATAGTATATAACGTTACACGTTATGTGGTAATACTATATAACGTTATACGTTATAGCGTAACGATATACAACATTATACGCTATTACGTAATAGTATATAACGTTATACATTATTACGTAACAATATACAATGTTATACGTTATAACGTAACAATATACAACGTTATACGTAATATGCTAATACTATCGTAATTCTGTAGATCGTTATACGTTATTTCGTAATAGTATATAACGTTAGACTTTATATGGTAATACTATATAACGTTATACGTTATATGGTAATACTATATAAAGTTATACGGTATAACGTAACAATATTCAACGTTATACGTTAATACGTAATAGTATATAACGTTATACATTATATGGTAATACTATATAACGTTATGCGTTATTACGTAATAGTATATAACGTTAGACTTTATATGGTAATACTATATAACGCTATACGTTATATGGTAATACTATATAAAGTTATACGGTATAACGTAACAATATTCAACGTTATACGTTAATACGTAATAGTATATAACGTTATAGACTATATGGTAATACTATATAACGTTATACCTTATTACATAATAGTATATAACGTTATTCGTTATGTGGTAATACTATATAACGTTATACGTAATAGCGTAACAATATGCAACGATATACGTTTTTACGTAATAGTATATATCGTAACACGTTACATGGTAATACTATATAACGTTATACGTTATTACGTAATAGCATATAACGTTATACGTTATATGGTAATACTATATAACGTTATACGTTATTACGTAGTAGTATATAACGTTATACGTTATAAAGTAATAGTGCATAACGTACCACGTTACATGGTAATACTATATAACCTTATACGTTATTACGTAATAGCATATAACGTTATACTTTATATGGTAATACTATATAACGTTATACGTTATATGGTAATACTATATAAAGTTATACGGTATAACGTAACAATATACAACGTTATACGTAATATGCTAATACTATCGTAATTCTGTAGATCGTTATACGTTATTTCGTAATAGTATATAACGTTAGACTTTATATGGTAATACTATATAACGTTATACGTTATATGGTAATACTATATAAAGTTATACGGTATAACGTAACAATATTCAACGTTATACGTTAATACGTAATAGTATATAACGTTATACATTATATGGTAATACTATATAACGTTATACGTTATTACGTAATAGTATATAACGTTATACTTTATAACGTTAGAATATACAACGTTATATGTTATTGCGTAATATTATATAACGTTATACGTTATATGGTAATACTAAATAACGTTATACGTTATAACGTAACAATATACAACGTTATACGTTATATGGTAATACTATATAACGTTATACGTTATAGCGTGACAATATACAACATTATACGCTATTACGTAATAGTATATAACGTTATACATTATAACGTAACAATATACAAAGTTATACGTTACAACGTAACTATATACAACGTTATACGCTATTGAGTAATAATATGCAACGTTATTCGTTATTACGTAATAGTATATATCGTCATACGATATACTGTAATACTATATGACGCTATACGTTATTACGTAATAGTATATAACGTTATACGTTACATGGTAATGCTATATAGCGTTATACGTTATTACGGAATAGTATATAACGTTATGCATTATAACGTTACAACATACAACGCTATACGCTATTGCGTAATAATATACAACGTAATACGTTATTACGTAATAGTAAATAACGTTATACATTATATGGTAATACTATATAACGTTATACGTTCTAGCGTAACAATATACTACGTTATACGCTATTACGTAATAGTATATAACGTTATACGTTACAACGTAACAATATACAACGTTATACGCTATTGAGTAATAATATGCAACGTTATTCGTTATTACGTAATAGTATATATCGTCATACGATATACTGTAATACTATATGACGCTATACGTTATTACGTAATAGTATATAACGTTATACGTTACATGGTAATGCTATATAACGTTATACGTTATTACGTAATAGTATATAGCGTTATGCATTATAACGTTACAACATACAACGCTATACGCTATTGCGTAATAATATACAACGTAATACGTTATTACGTAACAGTATATAAAGTTATACCTTATATGATAATACTATATAACGTTACACGTTATAGCGTAACAATATACAACGTTATACGTTAATACGTAATAGTATATAACGTTATACATTACATGGTAATACTATATAACGTTATACGTTATAACGTAACAATATATAACGTTATACGTCATTACGTAATAATATACAACGTTATACGTTATTACGTAATAATATACAACGTTATACGTTATAACGTAACAATATACAACGATATACGTAATATGCTAATACTATCGTAATTCTGTATATCGTTATACGTTATTTCGTAATAGTATATAACGTTATACGTTATGTGGTAATACTATATAACGTTATACGTTATTCCGTAGTAGTATATAACGTTATACGTTTTAACGTAACAATATACAACGTTATACGTCATAACGTAACAATATACAACGTTATACGTTATTACGTAATAATATACAACGTTATAAGTAATATGCTAATACTATAGTAATTCTGCATAACGTTATACGTTATTTCGTAATAGTATATAACGTTATACTTTATATGGTAATACTATATAACGTTATACGTTATATGGTAATACTATATAACGTTATACGTTATATGGTAATACTATATAACGTTATACGTTATTCCGTAGTAGTATATAACGTTATACGTTTTAACGTAACAATATACAACGTTATACGTCATAACGTAACAATATACAACGTTATACGTTATTACGTAATAATATACAACGTTATAAGTAATATGCTAATACTATAGTAATTCTGCATAACGTTATACGTTATTTCGTAATAGTATATAACGTTATACTTTATATGGTAATACTATATAACGTTATACGTTATAGAGTAACAATATACAACTTTATACGTTATTTCGTAATAGTATATAACGTTATACATTATAACGTAACAATATACAATGTTATACGTTATAACGTAACAATATACAACGTCATACGTTAATACGTAATAGTATATAACGTTATACATTACATGGTAATACTATATAACGTTATACGTTAATACGTATTAGCATATAATGTTATACGTTATATGGTAATACTATATAACGTTATACGTTATTACGTAGTAGTATATAACATTATACGTTATAACGTAAAAATATACAACGTTATACGTCATTACGTAATAATATACAACGTTATACGTTATTACATAATAATATACAACGTTATACATAATATGCTAATACTATAGTAATTCTGCATAACGTTATATGTTATTTCGTAATAGTATATAACGTTACACGTTATGTGGTAATACTATATAACGTTATACGTTATAGCGTAACGATATACAACATTATACGCTATTACGTAATAGTATATAACGTTATACATTATAACGTAACAATATACAAAGTTATACGTTACAACGTAACAATATACAACGTTATACGTAATATGCTAATACTATCGTAATTCTGTATATCGTTATACGTTATTTCGTAATAGTATATAACGTTAGACTTTATATGGTAATACCATATAACGCTATACGTTATATGGTAATACTATATAAAGTTATACGGTATAACGTAACAATATTCAACGTTATACGTTAATACGTAATAGTATATAACGTTATAGATTATATGGTAATACTATATAACGTTATACCTTATTACATAATAGTATATAACGTTATTCGTTATGTGGTAATACTATATAACGTTATACGTAATAGCGTAACAATATGCAACGATATACGTTTTTACGTAATAGTATATATCGTAACACGTTACATGGTAATACTATATAACGTTATACGTTATTACGTAATAGCATATAACGTTATACGTTATATGGTAATACTATATAACGTTATACGTTATTCCGTAGTAGTATATAACGTTATACGTTTTAACGTAACAATATACAACGTTATACGTCATAACGTAACAATATACAACGTTATACTCTATTACGTAATAATATACAACGTTATATGTTATTACGTAATGGGACATATCGTTATAGATTATATGGTAATATATATAGTTATCCGTCATCACGTAACAATATACAACGTTATACGTCATTACGTAATAAGATACAACGTTATACGCTATTACGTAATAATATACAACGTTATAAGTAATATGCTAATACTATAGTAACTCTGCATAACGTTATACGTTATTTCGTAATAGTATATAACGTTATACGTTATATGGTAATACTATATAAAGTCATACGTTCTTACGTAATAATATACATCGTTATACGTAATATGCTAATACTGTGGTAATTTTGTACAACGTTATACGTTATTTCGAAATAGTATATAACGTTATACGTTATAGCGTAACAATATGCAACGATATACGTTATTAAGTAATAGTACATAACGTAGCACGTTACATGGTAATACTATATAACGTTATACGTTATTACGTAACAGCATATAACTTTATACTTTATATGGTAATACTATATAACGTTATACGTTATAGAGTAACAATATACAACTTTATACGTTATTTCGTAATAGTATATAACGTTATACATTATAACGTAACAATATACAATGTTATACGTTATAACGTATCAATATACAACGTTATACGTTAATACGTAATAGTATATAACGTTATACATTACATGGTAATACTATATAACGTTATACGTTAATACGTATTAGCATATAATGTTATACGTTATATGGTAATACTATATAACGTTATACGTTATTACGTAGTAGTATATAACGTTATACGTTATAACGTAACAATATACAACGTTATACGTCATTAAGTAATAATATACAACGTTATACGTTATTACGTAATAATATACAACGTTATACATAATATGCTAATACTATAGTAGTTCTGCATAACGTTATACGTTATTTCGTAATAGTATATAACGTTATACGTTATGTGGTAATACTATATAACGTTATACGTTATAGCGTAACGATATACAACATTATACGCTATTACGTAATAGTATATAACGTTATACATTATAAGGTAACAATATACAATGTTATACGTTATAACGTAACAGTATACAACGTTATACGTAATATGCTAATACTATCGTAATTCTGTATATCGTTATACGTTATTTCGTAATAGTATATAACGTTAGACTTTATATGGTAATACTATATAACGTTATACGTTATTACGTAGTTGTATTTAACGTTATACGTTTTAACGTAACAATATACAACGTTATACGCTATTACCTAATAGTATACAACGTTATAGGTTATAACGTAACAATATACAACGTTATATGTTATTACGTAATAGTATACAAAGTTATACTTAATATGCTAATACTATAGTAATTCTGCATAACGTTATACGTTATTTCGTAATAGTATATAACGTTATATGTTATATAGTAATACTATATAACGTTATACGTAATAGCGTAACAATATACAACGTTATACGCTATTACGTGATAGTATATAACGTTATACATTATAACGTAACAATATACAATATCATACGTTATAACGTAAAAATATACAACGTTATACGTTAATACGTAATAGTATATAACGTTATACATTACATGGTAATACTGTATAACGTTATACGTTATTACGTATTAGCATATAATGTTATACGTTATATGGTAATACTATATAACGTTATACGTTATAGCGTAACAATATACAACGTTATACGCTATTACGTAATAGTATATAACGTTATACATTATAACGTAACAATATACAACGTTATACGATGTAACGTAACAATATACAACGTTATACGCTATTACGTAATAGTATATAACGTTATATATTATATGGTAATACTATACAACGTTATACGTTATGTGGTAATACTATATAACGTTATACGTTATAGCGTAACGATATACAACATTATACGCTATTACGTAATAGTATATAACGTTATACATTATAAGGTAACAATATACAATGTTATACGTTATAACGTAACAGTATACAACGTTATACGTAATATGCTAATACTTTCGTAATTCTGTACATCGTTATACGTTATTTCGTAATAGTATATAACGTTAGACTTTATATGGTAATACTATATAACGCTATACGTTATATGGTAATACTATATAAAGTTATACGGTATAACGTAACAATATTCAACGTTATACGTTAATACGTAATAGTATATAACGTTATAGATTATATGGTAATACTATATAACGTTATACCTTATTACATAATAGTATATAACGTTATACGTTATGTGGTAATACTATATAACGTTATACGTAATAGCGTAAGAATATGCAACGATATACGTTTTTACGTAATAGTATATATCGTAACACGTTACATGGTAATACTATATAACGTTATACGTTATTACGTAGTAGTATATAACGTTATACGCTTTAACGTAACAATATACAACGTTATACGCTATTGAGTAATAATATACAACGTAATACGTTATTACGTAATAGTAAATAACGTTATACATTATATGGTAATACTATATAACGTTATACGTTATAGCGTAACAATATTCAGCGTTATACGCTATTACGTAATAGTATATAACGTTATACGTTACAACGTAACAATATACAACGTTATACGCTATTGAGTAATAATATGCAACGTTATTCGTTATTACGTAATAGTATATATCGTCATACGATATACTGTAATACTATATGACGCTATACGTTATTACGTAATAGTATATAACGTTATACGTTACATGGTAATGCTATATAGCGTTATACGTTATTACGGAATAGTATATAACGTTATGCATTATAACGTTACAACATACAACGCTATACGCTATTGCGAAATAATATACAACGTAATACGTTATTACGTAATAGTAAATAACGTTATACATTATATGGTAATACTATATAACGTTATACGTTCTAGCGTAACAATATACAACGTTATACGCTATTACGTAATAGTATATAACGTTATACGTTACAACGTAACAATATACAACGTTATACGCTATTGAGTAATAATATGCAACGTTATTCGTTATTACGTAATAGTATATATCGTCATACGATATACTGTAATACTATATGACGCTATACGTTATTACGTAATAGTATATAACGTTATACGTTACATGGTAATGCTATATAGCGTTATACGTTATTACGGAATAGTATATAACGTTATGCATTATAACGTTACAACATACAACGCTATACGCTATTGCGTAATAATATACAACGTAATACGTTATTACGTAACAGTATATAAAGTTATACCTTATATGATAATACTATATAACGTTACACGTTATAGCGTAACAATATACAACGTTATACGTTAATACGTAATAGTATATAACGTTATACAATACATGGTAATACTATATAACGTTATACGTTATAACGTAACAATATATAACGTTATACGTCATTACGTAATAATATACAACGTTATACGTTATTACGTAATAATATACAACGTTATACGTTATAACGTAACAATATACAACGATATACGTAATATGCTAATACTATCGTAATTCTGTATATCGTTATACGTTATTTCGTAATAGTATATAACGTTAGACTTTATATGGTAATACTATATAACGTTATACGTTATATGGTAATACTATATAACGTTATACGTTATATGGTAATACTATATAACGATATACGTTATATGGTAATACTATATAACGTTATACGTTATTCCGTAGTAGTATATAACGTTATACGTTTTAACGTAACAATATACAACGTTATACGTCATAACGTAACAATATACAACGTTATACGTTATTACGTAATAATATACAACGTTATAAGTAATATGCTAATACTATAGTAATTCTGCATAACGTTATATGTTATTTCGTAATAGTATATAACGTTACACGTTATGTGGTAATACTATATAACGTTATACGTTATAGAGTAACAATATACAACTTTATACGTTATTTCGTAATAGTATATAACGTTATACATTATAACGTAACAATATACAATGTTATACGTTATAACGTAACAATATACAACGTTATACGTAATATGCTAATACTATCGTAATTCTGTAGATCGTTATACGTTATTTCGTAATAGTATATAACGTTATACATTATAACGTAACAATATACAAAGTTATACGTTACAACGTAACAATATACAACGTTATACGTAATATGCTAATACTATCGTAATTCTGTATATCGTTATACGTTATTTCGTAATAGTATATAACGTTAGACTTTATATGGTAATACTATATAACGCTATACGTTATATGGTAATACTATATAAAGTTATACGGTATAACGTAACAATATTCAACGTTATACGTTAATACGTAATAGTATATAACGTTATAGATTATATGGTAATACTATATAACGTTATACCTTATTACATAATAGTATATAACGTTATTCGTTATGTGGTAATACTATATAACGTTATACGTAATAGCGTAACAATATGCAACGATATACGTTTTTACGTAATAGTATATATCGTAACACGTTACATGGTAATACTATATAACGTTATACGTTATTACGTAATAGCATATAACGTTATACGTTATATGGTAATACTATATAACGTTATACGTTATTCCGTAGTAGTATATAACGTTATACGTCTTAACGTAACAATATACAACGTTATACGTCATAACGTAACAATATACAACGTTATACTCTATTACGTAATAATATACAACGTTATATGTTATTACGTAATGGGACGTATCGTTATAGATTATATGGTAATATATATATGTCGGAGATGAAAGAATACTGGAACCTTCCCTTCGGAACTTTGGGAAGACCCCTAGTGTTGTAATTTAGATTTCACCATAGCCGAATTAAGAAACTGTTGTCATTAGATTCGACTGTACTTATTTGAGATTTATGATAGTGAGCTCGGGCTCGAGGCGACAACCAGTCGCCGAACGTAGTCGCGGTCAAGGGATGAACGTTTTGTCTAACGAAGGCATGAAGTAACTCTATAGCTCTCCTTAAAAGAAATACTTAGGACGGGGCACGACGGTAAGCATTTCAACGATTTCTGTCCCGTGGCTCGCCACACGCAGACTCTACTCTTTGAGTAAGATGATTACCAGATGTCGACGCGTCTCCACAGTACATGTTCAGCTAGCCCGAGGACCTGCTATAAATCTTAAGATCTGTTTAACTAAAGTCCTTCAAACCGACAAACAGTCCTCGTCCCAACTACGAGAAAATAGGAGAAATCTATTTTTCTCACCAACGACGCTTCCTCTTCTCGAACTTTCTCTTAAGGGCGGCTAGCACCCTTCCCTAACCACCAACATGGAAATTGACCAATTAACAGTAACGCCAATTTCCCTCACTTTCCGAATGAAGGCTTCTCTCCACGAATCCGATGATTTCGTGCCCTTGGGCACACCCGTCATAGTTTTCCTCGACAGCGTTACCGTGATGGGAAACCACTCTCCGGTACGATCTCAAAGACGATTCAAGTAACCCTCAGATACGTAGTGATTGCCTCGTGCATTAACATTGAGTACAACTTAGACGCTGAAGAAAAGTAGAGTTCGTCATCCCCTTGACCGCGGATTCGTTAGTGAGCCTAGAATCATTGTCATTAGCTTCTCGAGTATCTAATTATCGCGATTACTTGTCCAATTCCATCATAGTCATATTTGCACTAGTAAATATCTCCTCTATTGCATAATGATCACGTCTAGCGCCAATAGGGATTCGTTTCACGCCCTCAACCCTAACTCAAATCTTAACTCCAACCCGACATATAGTTATCCGTCATCACGTAACAATATACAACGTTATACGTCATTACGTAATAAGATACAACGTTATACGCTATTACGTAATAATATACAACGTTATAAGTAATATGCTAATACTATAGTAATTCTGCATAACGTTATACGTTATTTCGTAATAGTATATAACGTTATACGTTATATGGTAATACTATATAAAGTCATACGTTCTTACGTAATAATATACATCGTTATACGTAATATGCTAATACTGTGGTAATTTTGTACAACGTTATACGTTATTTCGAAATAGTATATAACGTTATACGTTATAGCGTAACAATATGCAACGATATACGTTATTAAGTAATAGTACATAACGTAGCACGTTACATGGTAATACTATATAACGTTATACGTTATTACGTAACAGCATATAACTTTATACTTTATATGGTAATACTATATAACGTTATACGTTATAGAATAACAATATACAACTTTATACGTTATTTCGTAATAGTATATAACGTTATACATTATAACGTAACAATATACAATGTTATACGTCATAACGTAACAATATACAACGTTATACGTTAATACGTAATAGTATATAACGTTATACATTACATGGTAATACTATATAACGTTATACGTTAATACGTATTAGCATATAATGTTATACGTTATATGGTAATACTATATAACGTTATACGTTATTACGTAGTAGTATATAACGTTATACGTTATAACGTAACAATATACAACGTTATACGTCATTACGTAATAATATACAACGTTATACGTTATTACGTAATAATATACAACGTTATACATAATATGCTAATACTATAGTAATTCTGCACAACGTTATACGTTATTTCGTAATAGTATATAACGTTACACGTTATGTGGTAATACTATATAACGTTATACGTTATAGCGTAACGATATACAACATTATACGCTATTACGTAATAGTATAGAACGTTATACATTATAACGTAACAATATACAATGTTATACGTTATAACGTAACAATATACAACGTTATACGTAATATGCTAATACTATCGTAATTCTGTATATCGTTATACGTTATTTCGTAATAGTATATAACGTTAGACTTTATATGGTAATACTATATAACGTTATACGTTATATGGTAATACTATATAAAGTTATACGGTATAACGTAACAATATTCAACGTTATACGTTAATGCGTAATAGCATATATCGTAACACGTTACATGGTAATACTATATAACGTTATACGTTATTACGTAATAGCATATAACGTTATACGTTATATGGTAATACTATATAACGTTATACGTTATTACGTAGTAGTATATAACGTTATACGTATTATCGTAACAATATACAACGTTATACGCTATTGAGTAATAATATGCAACGTTATTCGCTATTACGTAATAGTATATATCGTCATACGATATACTGTAATACTATATGACACTATACGTTATTACGTAATAGCATATAACGTTATACGTTATATGGTAATACTATATAACGTTATACGTTATTATGTAATAGCATACAACGTTATACGTTATAACGTAACAGTATACAACGTTATACGTCATAACGTAACAATATACAACATTATACGCTATTACGTAATAATATACAACGTTATACGTTATTACGTAATGGGACATATCGTTATAGATTATATGGTAATATATATCGTTATCCGTCATTACGTGACAATATACAACGTTATACGTCATTACGTAATAAGATACAACGTTATACGTTTTTACGTAATATTATACAACGTTATAAGTAATAGGCTAATACTATAGTAATACTGCATAACGTTATACGTTATTTCGAAATAGTATATAACGTTATACGTTATATCGTATTACTATATAACGTTATACGTTATAGCGTAACAATATGCAACGATATACGTTATTAAGTAATAGTACATAACGTACCACGTTACATGGTAATACTATATAACGTTATACGTTATTACGTAATAGCATATAACGTTATAATTTATATGGTAATACTATATAACGTTATACGTTATATGGTAATACTATATAAAGTTATACGGTATAACGTAACAATATACAACGTTATACGTTAATACGTAATAGTATATAACGTTATACATTATATGGTAATAATATATAACGTTATACGTTATTACGTAATAGCATATAACGTTATACGTTATATGGTAATACTATATAACGTTATACGTTATTACGTAGTAGTATATAACGTTATACGTTATAACGTAACAATATACAGCTTTATACGTTAATACGTAGTAGTATATAACGTTATACATTATAACGTAACAATATACAACGTTATACGCTATTACGTAATAGTATATAACGTTATAAATTATATGGTAATACTATATAACGTTATCCGTTATAGAGTAACAATATACGACGTTATACGTTATAACGTAATAATATACAACGTTATACTTAATATGCTAATACTATAGTAATTCTGCATAACGTTATACGTTATTTCGTAATAGTATATAACGTTATATGTTATATAGTAATACTATATAACGTTATACGTAATAGCGTAACAATATACAACGTTATACGCTATTACGTGATAGTATATAACGTTATACATTATAACGTAACAATATACAATATCATACGTTATAACGTAAAAATATACAACGTTATACGTTAATACGTAATAGTATATAACGTTATACATTACATGGTAATACTGTATAACGTTATACGTTATTACGTATTAGCATATAATGTTATACGTTATATGGTAATACTATATAACGTTATACGTTATAGCGTAACAATATACAACGTTATACGCTATTACGTAATAGTATATAACGTTATACATTATAACGTAACAATATACAACGTTATACGATGTAACGTAACAATATACAACGTTATACGCTATTACGTAATAGTATATAACGTTATATATTATATGGTAATACTATACAACGTTATACGTTATGTGGTAATACTATATAACGTTATACGTTATAGCGTAACGATATACAACATTATACGCTATTACGTAATAGTATATAACGTTATACATTATAAGGTAACAATATACAATGTTATACGTTATAACGTAACAGTATACAACGTTATACGTAATATGCTAATACTATCGTAATTCTGTATATCGTTATACGTTATTTCGTAATAGTATATAACGTTAGACTTTATATGGTAATACTATATAACGCTATACGTTATATGGTAATACTATATAAAGTTATACGGTATAACGTAACAATATTCAACGTTATACGTTAATACGTAATAGTATATAACGTTATAGATTATATGGTAATACTATATAACGTTATACCTTATTACATAATAGTATATAACGTTATTCGTTATGTGGTAATACTATATAACGTTATACGTAATAGCGTAACAATATGCAACGATATACGTTTTTACGTAATAGTATATATCGTAACACGTTACATGGTAATACTATATAACGTTATACGTTATTACGTAATAGCATATAACGTTATACGTTATATGGTAATACTATATAACGTTATACGTTATTCCGTAGTAGTATATAACGTTATACGTCTTAACGTAACAATATACAACGTTATACGTCATAACGTAACAATATACAACGTTATACTCTATTACGTAATAATATACAACGTTATATGTTATTACGTAATGGGACGTATCGTTATAGATTATATGGTAATATATATATGTCGGAGATGAAAGAATACTGGAACCTTCCCTTCGGAACTTTGGGAAGACCCCTAGTGTTGTAATTTAGATTTCACCATAGCCGAATTAAGAAACTGTTGTCATTAGATTCGACTGTACTTATTTGAGATTTATGATAGTGAGCTCGGGCTCGAGGCGACAACCAGTCGCCGAACGTAGTCGCGGTCAAGGGATGAACGTTTTGTCTAACGAAGGCATGAAGTAACTCTATAGCTCTCCTTAAAAGAAATACTTAGGACGGGGCACGACGGTAAGCATTTCAACGATTTCTGTCCCGTGGCTCGCCACACGCAGACTCTACTCTTTGAGTAAGATGATTACCAGATGTCGACGCGTCTCCACAGTACATGTTCAGCTAGCCCGAGGACCTGCTATAAATCTTAAGATCTGTTTAACTAAAGTCCTTCAAACCGACAAACAGTCCTCGTCCCAACTACGAGAAAATAGGAGAAATCTATTTTTCTCACCAACGACGCTTCCTCTTCTCGAACTTTCTCTTAAGGGCGGCTAGCACCCTTCCCTAACCACCAACATGGAAATTGACCAATTAACAGTAACGCCAATTTCCCTCACTTTCCGAATGAAGGCTTCTCTCCACGAATCCGATGATTTCGTGCCCTTGGGCACACCCGTCATAGTTTTCCTCGACAGCGTTACCGTGATGGGAAACCACTCTCCGGTACGATCTCAAAGACGATTCAAGTAACCCTCAGATACGTAGTGATTGCCTCGTGCATTAACATTGAGTACAACTTAGACGCTGAAGAAAAGTAGAGTTCGTCATCCCCTTGACCGCGGATTCGTTAGTGAGCCTAGAATCATTGTCATTAGCTTCTCGAGTATCTAATTATCGCGATTACTTGTCCAATTCCATCATAGTCATATTTGCACTAGTAAATATCTCCTCTATTGCATAATGATCACGTCTAGCGCCAATAGGGATTCGTTTCACGCCCTCAACCCTAACTCAAATCTTAACTCCAACCCGACATATAGTTATCCGTCATCACGTAACAATATACAACGTTATACGTCATTACGTAATAAGATACAACGTTATACGCTATTACGTAATAATATACAACGTTATAAGTAATATGCTAATACTATAGTAATTCTGCATAACGTTATACGTTATTTCGTAATAGTATATAACGTTATACGTTATATGGTAATACTATATAAAGTCATACGTTCTTACGTAATAATATACATCGTTATACGTAATATGCTAATACTGTGGTAATTTTGTACAACGTTATACGTTATTTCGAAATAGTATATAACGTTATACGTTATAGCGTAACAATATGCAACGATATACGTTATTAAGTAATAGTACATAACGTAGCACGTTACATGGTAATACTATATAACGTTATACGTTATTACGTAACAGCATATAACTTTATACTTTATATGGTAATACTATATAACGTTATACGTTATAGAATAACAATATACAACTTTATACGTTATTTCGTAATAGTATATAACGTTATACATTATAACGTAACAATATACAATGTTATACGTCATAACGTAACAATATACAACGTTATACGTTAATACGTAATAGTATATAACGTTATACATTACATGGTAATACTATATAACGTTATACGTTAATACGTATTAGCATATAATGTTATACGTTATATGGTAATACTATATAACGTTATACGTTATTACGTAGTAGTATATAACGTTATACGTTATAACGTAACAATATACAACGTTATACGTCATTACGTAATAATATACAACGTTATACGTTATTACGTAATAATATACAACGTTATACATAATATGCTAATACTATAGTAATTCTGCACAACGTTATACGTTATTTCGTAATAGTATATAACGTTACACGTTATGTGGTAATACTATATAACGTTATACGTTATAGCGTAACGATATACAACATTATACGCTATTACGTAATAGTATAGAACGTTATACATTATAACGTAACAATATACAATGTTATACGTTATAACGTAACAATATACAACGTTATACGTAATATGCTAATACTATCGTAATTCTGTATATCGTTATACGTTATTTCGTAATAGTATATAACGTTAGACTTTATATGGTAATACTATATAACGTTATACGTTATATGGTAATACTATATAAAGTTATACGGTATAACGTAACAATATTCAACGTTATACGTTAATGCGTAATAGCATATATCGTAACACGTTACATGGTAATACTATATAACGTTATACGTTATTACGTAATAGCATATAACGTTATACGTTATATGGTAATACTATATAACGTTATACGTTATTACGTAGTAGTATATAACGTTATACGTATTATCGTAACAATATACAACGTTATACGCTATTGAGTAATAATATGCAACGTTATTCGCTATTACGTAATAGTATATATCGTCATACGATATACTGTAATACTATATGACACTATACGTTATTACGTAATAGCATATAACGTTATACGTTATATGGTAATACTATATAACGTTATACGTTATTATGTAATAGCATACAACGTTATACGTTATAACGTAACAGTATACAACGTTATACGTCATAACGTAACAATATACAACATTATACGCTATTACGTAATAATATACAACGTTATACGTTATTACGTAATGGGACATATCGTTATAGATTATATGGTAATATATATCGTTATCCGTCATTACGTGACAATATACAACGTTATACGTCATTACGTAATAAGATACAACGTTATACGTTTTTACGTAATATTATACAACGTTATAAGTAATAGGCTAATACTATAGTAATACTGCATAACGTTATACGTTATTTCGAAATAGTATATAACGTTATACGTTATATCGTATTACTATATAACGTTATACGTTATAGCGTAACAATATGCAACGATATACGTTATTAAGTAATAGTACATAACGTACCACGTTACATGGTAATACTATATAACGTTATACGTTATTACGTAATAGCATATAACGTTATAATTTATATGGTAATACTATATAACGTTATACGTTATATGGTAATACTATATAAAGTTATACGGTATAACGTAACAATATACAACGTTATACGTTAATACGTAATAGTATATAACGTTATACATTATATGGTAATAATATATAACGTTATACGTTATTACGTAATAGCATATAACGTTATACGTTATATGGTAATACTATATAACGTTATACGTTATTACGTAGTAGTATATAACGTTATACGTTATAACGTAACAATATACAGCTTTATACGTTAATACGTAGTAGTATATAACGTTATACATTATAACGTAACAATATACAACGTTATACGCTATTACGTAATAGTATATAACGTTATAAATTATATGGTAATACTATATAACGTTATCCGTTATAGAGTAACAATATACGACGTTATACGTTATAACGTAATAATATACAACGTTATACTTAATATGCTAATACTATAGTAATTCTGCATAACGTTATACGTTATTTCGTAATAGTATATAACGTTATATGTTATATAGTAATACTATATAACGTTATACGTAATAGCGTAACAATATACAACGTTATACGCTATTACGTGATAGTATATAACGTTATACATTATAACGTAACAATATACAATATCATACGTTATAACGTAACAATATACAACGTTATACGTTAATACGTAATAGTATATAACGTTATACATTACATGGTAATACTGTATAACGTTATACGTTATTACGTATTAGCATATAATATTATACGTTATATGGTAATACTATATAACGTTATACGTTATAGCGTAACAATATACAACGTTATACGCTATTACGTAATAGTATATAACGTTATGCATTATAACGTTACAACATACAACGCTATACGCTATTGCGTAATAATATACAACGTAATACGTTATTACGTAATAGTAAACAACGTTATACATTATATGGTAATACTATATAACGTTATACGTTATAGCGTAACAATATACAACGTTACACGCTATTACGTAATAGTATATAACGTTATACGTTACAACGTAACAATATACAACGTTATACGCTATTACGTAATAATATACAACGTTATACTTAATATGCTAATACTATGGTAATTCTGTATATCGTTATACGTTATTTCGTAATAGTATATATCGTTATACTTTATATGGTAATACTATATAACGTTATACGTCATATGGTAATACTATATAAAGTTATACGGTATAACGTAACAATAAACAACATTATACGCTATTACGTAATAGTATATAACGTTATACATTATAACGTAACAATATACAAAGTTATACGTTACAACGTAACAATATACAACGTTATACGTAATATGCTAATACTAGCGTAATTCTGTACATCGTTATACGTTATTTCGTAATAGTATATAACGTTAGACTTTATATGGTAATACTATATAACGCTATACGTTATATGGTAATACTATATAAAGTTATACGGTATAACGTAACAATATACAACGTTATACGTTATATGGTAATACTATATAACGTTATACGTTATAGCGTGACAATATACAACAGTATACGCTATTACGTAATAGTATATAACGTTCTACATTATAACGTAACAATATACAAAGTTATACGCTATTACGTAATAATATAGAACGTTATAAGTAATATGCTAATACTACAGTAATTCTGCATAACGTTATACGTTATTTCGTAATAGTATATAACGTTATACGTTATATGGTAATACTATATAACGTTATACGTAATAGCGTAACAATATACAACGTTATACGCTATTACGTAATAATATACAACGTTATACTTAATATACTAATGCTATGGTAATTCTGTATATCGTTATACGTTATTTCGTAATAGTATATATCGTTATACTTTATATGGTAATACTATATAACGTTATATGTCATATGGTAATACTATATAAAGTTATACGGTATAACGTAACAATAAACAACGTTATACATTAATACGTAATAGTATATATCGTTATACATTATAACGTAACAATATACAATGTTATACGTTATAACGTAACAATAAACAACGTTATACGCTATTACGTAATAATATACATCGTTATACTTAATATGCTAATACTATGGTAATTCTGTATAACGTTATATGTTATTTCGTAATAGTATATAACGTTGTACGTTATATGGTAATACTATATAACGTTATACGTTATATGGTAATACTATATAACGTTATACGTAATAGCGTAACAATATGCAACGATATACGTTATTACGTAATAGTATATAACGTAACACGTTACATGGTAATACAATATAACGTTATTCATTATTACGTGATAGCATATATCGTTATACGTTATATGGTAATACTATATAACGTTATACGTTATTACGTAGTTGTATTTAACGTTATACGTTTTAACGTAACAATATACAACGTTATACGCTATTACCTAATAGTATACAACGTTATAGGTTATAACGTAACAATATACAACGTTATATGTTATTACGTAATAGTATACAAAGTTATACTTAATATGCTAATACTATAGTAATTCTGCATAACGTTATACGTTATTTCGTAATAGTATATAACGTTATATGTTATATAGTAATACTATATAACGTTATACGTAATAGCGTAACAATATACAACGTTATACGCTATTACGTGATAGTATATAACGTTATACATTATAACGTAACAATATACAATATCATACGTTATAACGTAAAAATATACAACGTTATACGTTAATACGTAATAGTATATAACGTTATACATTACATGGTAATACTGTATAACGTTATACGTTATTACGTATTAGCATATAATGTTATACGTTATATGGTAATACTATATAACGTTATACGTTATAGCGTAACAATATACAACGTTATACGCTATTACGTAATAGTATATAACGTTATACATTATAACGTAACAATATACAACGTTATACGATGTAACGTAACAATATACAACGTTATACGCTATTACGTAATAGTATATAACGTTATATATTATATGGTAATACTATATAACGTTATACGTTATATGGTAATACTATATAACGTTATACGTTATAGCGTAACAATATACAACGTTATACGCTATTACGTAGTAGTATATAACGTTATACATTATAACGTAACAATATACAAAGTTATACGTTATAACGTAACAACATACAACGTTATACGTAATATGCAAATACTATCGTAATTCTGTATATCGTTATACGTTATTTCGTAATAGTATATAACGTTATACTTTATATGGTAATACTATATAACGTTATACGTTATTCCGAAGTAGTATATAACGTTATACGTTTTAACGTAACAATACACAACGTTATACGTCATAACGTAACAATATACAACGTTATACTCTATTACGTAATAATATACAACGTTATATGTTATTACGTAATGGGACATATCGTTATAGATTATATGGTAATATATATCGTTATCCGTCATTACGTAACAATATACAACGTTATACGTCATTACGTAATAAGATACAACGTTATACGTTATTACGTAATAATATACAACGTTATATATAATATGCTAATACTATAGTAATTCTGCATAACGTTATACGTTATTTCGTAATAGTATATAACGTTATACGTTATGTGGTAATACTATATAACGTTATACGTTATAGCGTAACGATATACAACATTATACGCTATTACGTAATAGTATATAACGTTATACATTATAACGTAACAATATACAATGTTATACGTTATAACGTAACAATATACAACGTTATACGTAATATGCTAACACTATCGTAATTCTGTATATCGTTATACGTTATTTCGTAATAGTATATAACGTTAGACTTTATATGGTAATACTATATAACGTTATACGTTATATGGTAATACTATGTAATGTTATACGGTATAACGTAACAATATTCAACGTTATACGTTAATACGTAATAGTATATATCGTAACACGTTACATGGTAATACTATTTAACGTTATACGTTATTACGTAATAGCATATAACGTTATACGTTATATGGTAATACTATATAACGTTATACGTTATTACGTAGTAGTATATAACGTTATACGTTATAAAGTAATAGTGCATAACGTACCACGTTACATGGTAATACTATATAACCTTATACGTTATTACGTAATAGCATATAACGTTATACTTTATATGGTAATACTATATAACGTTATACGTTATATGGTAATACTATATAAAGTTATACGGTATAACGTAACAATATACAACGTTATACGTAATATGCTAATACTATCGTAATTCTGTAGATCGTTATACGTTGTTTCGTAATAGTATATAACGTTAGACTTTATATGGTAATACTATATAACGCTATACGTTATATGGTAATACTATATAAAGTTATACGGTCTAACGTAACAATATTCAACGTTATACGTTAATACGTAATAGTATATAACGTTATAGATTATATGGTAATACTATATAACGTTATACCTTATTACATAATAGTATATAACGTTATACGTTATGTGGTAATACTATATAACGTTATACGTAATAGCGTAACAATATGCAACGATATACGTTTTTACGTAATAGTATATATCGTAACACGTTACATGGTAATACTATATAACGTTATACGTTATTACGTAGTAGTATATAACGTTATACGCTTTAACGTAACAATATACAACGTTATACGCTATTGAGTAATAATATACAACGTAATACGTTATTACGTAATAGTAAATAACGTTATACATTATATGGTAATACTATATAACGTTATACGTTATAGCGTAACAATATACAGCGTTATACGCTATTACGTAATAGTATATAACGTTATACGTTACAACGTAACAATATACAACGTTATACGCTATTGAGTAATAATATGCAACGTTATTCGTTATTACGTAATAGTATATATCGTCATACGATATACTGTAACACTATATGACGCTATACGTTATTACGTAATAGTATATAACGTTATACGTTACATGGTAATGCTATATAACGTTATACGTTATTACGGAATAGTATATAATGTTATGCATTATAACGTTACAACATACAACGCTATACGCTATTGCGTAATAATATACAACGTAATACGTTATTACGTAATAGTAAATAACGTTATACATTATATGGTAATACTATATAACGTTATACGTTATAGCGTAACAATATACAACGTTATACGCTATTACGTAATAGTATATAACGTTATACGTTACAACGTAACAATATACAACGTTATACGCTATTGAGTAATAATATGCAACGTTATTCGTTATTACGTAATAGTATATATCGTCATACGATACACTGTAATACTATATGACGCTATACGTTATTACGTAATAGTATATAACGTTATACGTTACATGGTAATGCTATATAACGTTATACGTTATTACGTAATAGTATATAACGTTATGCATTATAACGTTACAACATACAACGCTATACGCTATTGCGTAATAATATACAACGTTATACGTTATAACGTAACAATATACAACGATATACGTAATATGCTAATACTATCGTAATTCTGTATATCGTTATACGTTATTTCGTAATATTATATAACGTTAGACTTTATATGGTAATACTATATAACGTTATACGTTATATGGTAATACTATATAACGTTATACGTTATATGGTAATACTATATAACGTTATACGTTATATGGTAATACTATATAACGTTATACGTTATTCCGTAGTAGTATATAACGTTATACGTTTTAACGTAACAATATACAACGTTATACGTCATAACGTAACAATATACAACGTTATACTCTATTACGTAATAATATACAACGTTATAAGTAATATGCTAATACTATAGTAATTCTGCATAACGTTATACGTTATTTCGTAATAGTATATAACGTTATACTTTATATGGTAATATTATATAACGTTATACGTTATAGAGTAACAATATACAACTTTATACGTTATTTCGTAATAGTATATAACGTTATACATTATAACGTAACAATATACAATGTTATACGTTATAACGTAACAATATACAACGTTATACGTTAATACGTAATAGTATATAACGTTATACATTACATGGTAATACTATATAACGTTATACGTTAATACGTATTAGCATATAATGTTATACGTTATATGGTAATACTATATAACGTTATACGTTATTACGTAGTAGTATATAACATTATACGTTATAACGTAACAATATACAACGTTATACGTCATTACGTAATAATATACAACGTTATACGTTATTACGTAATAATATACAACGTTATACATAATATACTAATACTATAGTAATTCTGCATAACGTTATATGTTATTTCGAAATAGTATATAACGTTACACGTTATGTGGTAATACTATATAACGTTATACGTTATAGCGTAACGATATACAACATTATACGCTATTACGTAATAGTATATAACGTTATACATTATAACGTAACAATATACAATGTTATACGTTATAACGTAACAATATACAACGTTATACGTAATATGCTAATACTATCGTAATTCTGTAGATCGTTATACGTTATTTCGTAATAGTATATAACGTTAGACTTTATATGGTAATACTATATAACGTTATACGTTATATGGTAATACTATATAAAGTTATACGGTATAACGTAACAATATTCAACGTTATACGTTAATACGTAATAGTATATAACGTTATAGATTATATGGTAATACTATATTACGTTATACCTTATTACATAATAGTATATAACGTTATTCGTTATGTGGTAATACTATATAACGTTATACGTTATTACGTAATAGTATATAACGTTAGACTTTATATGGTAATACTATATAACGCTATACGTTATATGGTAATACTATATAACGTTATACGTTATTACGTAGTAGTATATAACGTTATACGTTATAAAGTAATAGTGCATAACGTACCACGTTACATGGTAATACTATATAACCTTATACGTTATTACGTAATAGCATATAACGTTATACTTTATATGGTAATACTATATAACGTTATACGTTATATGGTAATACTATATAAAGTTATACGGTATAACGTAACAATATACAACGTTATACGTAATATGCTAATACTATCGTAATTCTGTAGATCGTTATACGTTATTTCGTAATAGTATATAACGTTAGACTTTATATGGTAATACTATATAACGCTATACGTTATATGGTAATACTATATAAAGTTATAAGGTATAACGTAACAATATTCAACGTTATACGTTAATACGTAATAGTATATAACGTTATAGATTATATGGTAATACTATATAACGTTATACCTTATTACATAATAGTATATAACGTTATACGTTATGTGGTAATACTATATAACGTTATACGTAATAGCGTAACAATATGCAACGTTATACGTTATTACGTAACAGTATATAACGTTATAAGTTACAACGTAACAATATACAACGGTATACGCTATTGAGTAATAATATGCAACGTTATTCGTTATTACGTAATAGTATATAACGTTATACATTACATGGCAATACTATATAACGTTATACGTTAATACGTATTAGCATATAACGTTATTCGTTATATGGTAATACTATATAACGTTATACGTTATTACGTAGTAGTATATAACGTTATACGTTATTACGTAATAGCATATAACGTTGTACGTTACATGGTAATACTATATAACGTTATACGTTATTACGTAGTAGTATATAACGGTATAAGTTAATACGTAATAGTATACAACGTTATACATTATATGGTAATAATATACAACGTTATACGTTATTACGTAATAATATACAACGTTATACTTAATATGCTAGTACTATAGTAATTCTGCATAACGTTATACGTTATTTCGTAATATTATATAACTTTATACGTTATGTGGTAATACTATATAACGTTATACGTTATATGGTAATACTATATAAAGTTATACGTTAATACGTAATAGTATATAACGTTATTCATTATATGGTAAGACTATATAACGTTATACGTTATTACGTAGTAGTATACAACGATATACGTCATAACGTAACAATATACAACGTTATACGTTATTACGTAACAGGACATATCGTTATAGATTATATGGTAATATATATCGTTATCCGTCATTACGTAACAATATACAACGTTATACGTCATTACGTAATAATATGCAACGTTATAAGTAATATGCTAATACTATAGTAATTCTGCATAACGTTATACGTTATTTCGTAATAGTATATAACGTTATACGTTATATGGTAATACTATATAACGTTAAACGTTATTTCATAATAATATACAACGTTATACGTAATATGCTAATACTATGGTAATTCTGTACAACGTTATACGTTATTACGTAATAGTATATAACGTTATACGTTATATGGTAATACTATATAGCGTTATACGTTATAGCGACAATATACAACATTATACGCTATTACGTAATAGTATATAACGTTATACATTATAACGTAACAATATACAAATTTATACGTTACAACGTAACAATATACAACGTTATACGTAATATGCTAATACTATCGTAATTCTGTATATCGTTATACGTTAGTTCGTAATAGTATATAACGTTAGACTTTATATGGTAATACTATATAACGTTATACCTTATTACATAATAGTATATAACGTTATACGTAATGTGGTAATACTATATAACGTTATACGTAATAGCGTAACAATATGCAACGATATACGTTTTTACGTAATAGTATATATCGTAACACGTTACATGGTAATACTATATAACGTTATACGTTATAGCGTAAGAATATACAACATTATACGCTATTACGTAATAGTATATAACGCTATACATTACATGGTAATACTATATAACGTTATACGTTATTACGTATTAGCATATAATGTTATACGTTATATGGTAATACTATATAACGTTATACGTTATAGCGTAAAGATATACAACGTTATACGTCATTACGTAATAAGATACAACGTTATACGTTATTACGTAATAATATACAACGTTATAAGTAATATGCTAATACTATAGTAATTCTGCATAACGTTATACGTTATTTCGAAATAGTATATAACGTTATACATTATATGGTAATACTATACAACGTTATACGTTATATGGTAATACTATATAAAGTTATACGGTATAACGTAACTATATACAGTATTATACGTTAATACGTAATAGTATATAACGTTATACATTATATGGTAATACTATATAACGTTATACGTTATTACGTAATAGTATATAACGTTATACGTTATTACGTAATAGTATATAACGTTATACGTTTTAACGTAAGAATATACAACGTTATACGTCATAACGTAACAATATACAACGTTATACTCTACTACGTAATAATATACAACGTTATACGTTATTACGTAATGGGACATATCGTTATAGATTATATGGTAATATATATCGTTATCCGTCATTACGTAACAATATACAACGTTATACGTCATTACGTAATAATATACAACGTTATACGTTATTACGTAACAATATACAACGTTATACGTAATATGCTAATACTATCGTAATTCTGTATATCGTTATACGTTATTTCGTAATAGTATATAACGTTAGACTTTATATGATAATACTATATAACGTTATACATTATATGGTAATACTATATAACCCTATACGTTATTACGTAATTGTATATAACGTTACACATTATGACGTAACAATATACAACGTTATACGCTATTATGTAATAGTATATAACGTTATACTTTATATGGTAATATTATATAACGTTATACGTTTTTACGTAATAATATACAACGTTATACGTAATATGCTAATACTATGGTAATTTTGTACAACGTTATACGTTATTACGTAACAGTATATAACGTTATACGTTATATGGTAATACTATATAACGTTATACGTTATTACGTATTAGCATATAATGTTATACGCTATATGGTAATACTATATAACGTTATACGCTATTACGTAGTAGTATATAACGTTATACGTTATAACGTAACAATATACAACGTTATACGTTATTACGCAATAATATACAACGTTATACTTAACATGCTAATAGTATAGTAATTCTGCACAACATTATACGTTATTTCGTAATAGTATATAACGTTATACGTTATATGGTAATACTATATAACGTTATACGTTATAGCGTAACAATATACAACATTATACGTTATTACGTATTAGCATGTAATGTTATACGTTATATGGTAATACTATATAACGTTATACGTTATAGCGTAACAATATACAACGTTATACGCTACTACGTAATATTATATAACGTTATACATTATATGGTAATGCTATATAACGTTATACGTTATTGCGTAATAGTATATAACGTTATACATTATAACGTTGCAATATACAACGTTATACGCTATTATGTAATATAATATAACGTTATACATTTTAACGTTTCAATATACAACGTTATACGCCATTATGTAATAATGTACAACGTTATACGTTATTACGTAATAGTATATAACGCTATACATTATAACGTTACAATATAGAACGTTATATGTTATTACGTAATAGCATATATCGTTATACGTTATATGGTAATACTATATAACGTTATACGTTATTACGTAATAGTATATAACGTTATACATTATAACGTAACAATATACAAAGTTATACGTTACAACGTAACAATATACAACGTTATACGTAATATGCTAATACTATCGTAATTCTGTATATCGTTATACGTTATTTCATAATAGTATATAACGTTATACTTTTTATGGTAATACTATACAACGTTATACGTTATATGGTAATACTATATAACGTTATATGTTATAACGGAACTATATACAACGTTATACGTTATTACGAAATAGTATATAACGTTATACGTTACAACGTAACAATATACAACGTTATACGCTATTGAGTAATAATATGCAACGTTATTCGTTATTACGTAATAGTATATATCGTCATACGATATACTGTAATACTATATAACGCTATACGTTATTACGTAATAGTATATAACGTTATACGTTACATGGTAATGCTATATAACGCTAAACGTTATTACGTAATAGTATATAACGTTATGCATTATAACGTTACAACATACAACGCTATACGCTATTGCGTAATAATATACAACGTAATACGTTATTACGCAATAGTATATAACGTTATACATTATAACGTAACAATATACAACGTTATACGTAATATGCTAATACTATCGTAATTCTGTATATCGTTATACGTTATTTCGTAATAGTATATAACGTTATACATTACATGGTAATACTATAAGACGTTATACGTTATTACGTAGTATTATATAACGTTATACGTTATAACGTTACAATATACAACGTTATATGTTATTGCGTAATAATATATAACGTTATACGTTATATGGTAATACTATATAACGTTATACGTTATATGGTAATACTATATAACTTTACAAGTAATAGCGAAACAATATGCAACGATATACGTTATTACGTAATAGTATATAACGTAACACGTTACATGGTAATACTATATAACGTTATACGTTATTACGTAATAGCATATATCGTTATACGTTATATGGTAATACTATATAACGTTATTACGTAATAGCATATAACGTTATACGTTATATGGTAATACTATATAACGTTATACGTAATAGCGTAACAATATACAACGTTATACGCTATTACGTAATAGTATATAACGTTATACATTATAACGTAACAATATACAATGTTATACGTTATAACGTAACAATATACATCGTTATACGTTAATACGTAATAGTATATAACGTTATACATTACGTGGTAATACTATATAACGTTATACGTTATAACGTAACAATACACAACGTTATACGTTAATACGTAATAGTATATAACGTTATACATTATAACGTAACAATATACAATGTTATACGTTATAACGTAACAATATACAACGTTATACGTTAATACGTAATAGTATATAACGTTATACATTATAACGTAACAATATACAACGTTATACGTTAATACGTAATAGTATATAACGTTATACATTATAACGTTAGAATATACAACGTTATATGTTATTGCGTAATAGTATATAACGTTATACATTATAACGTTACAATATACAGCGTTATATGTTATTGCGTAATAGTATATAACGTAATACGTTATATGGTAATACTATATAACGTTATACGTTATAGCGTAACAATATACAACGTTATACGCTACTACGTAATAGTATATAACGTTATACATTATAACGTAACAATATACAACGTTATACGTAATGTGCTAATACTATCGTCATTCTGTATATCGTTATAAGTTGTTTCGTAATAGTTTATAACGTTATACGTTATATGGTAATACTATATAACGTTATACGTTATATTGTAATACTATATAACGTTATACGTTATATGGTAATACTATATAACGTTATACGATATATGGTAATACTATATAACGTTATACGTTATATGGTAATACTATATAACGTTATACGTTATATGGTAATACTATATAACGTTATATGTAATAGCGTCACAATATGCAACGATATACGTTATTACGTGTTAGTATATAACGTAACACGTTACATGGTAATACTATATAACGTTACATGTTATTACGTAGTAGTATATAACGTTATACGTTATAACGTAACAATATACAACGTTATACGTTATAACGTAACAATATACATCGTTATACGTTAATACGTAATAGTATATAACGTTATACATTACGTGGTAATACTATATAACGTTATACGTTATAACGTAACAATACACAACGTTATACGTTAATACGTAATAGTATATAACGTTATACATTATAACGTAACAATATACAATGTTATACGTTATAACGTAACAATATACAACGTTATACGCTACTACGTAATAGTATATAACGTTATACATTATATGGTAATACTATATAACGTTATACGTTATTACGTAGTAGTATATAACGTTATATGTTATAACGTAACAATATACAACGTTATACGTTATTACGTAATAGTATATAACGTTATACGTTACAACGTAACAATATACAACGTTATACGCTATTGAGTAATAATATGCAACGTTATTCGTTATTACGTAATAGTATATATCGTCATACGATATACTGTAATACTATATAACGCTATACGTTAATACGTAATAGTATATAACGTTCTTCATTATATGGTAATACTATATAACGTTATACGTTATTACGTAATAGTATATAACGTTATACGTTATATGGTAATACTACATAAAGTTATACGTTATAGCGTAACAATATACAACGTTATACGTTAATACGTAATAGTATTTAACGTTATACATTATATGGTATTACTATATAACCCTATACGTTATTACGTAATTGTATATAACGTTATACATTATAACGTAACAATATACAACGTTATAGGCTGTTATGTAATATAATATAACGTTATACATTATAACGTTTCAATATACAACGTTATACGCCATTATGTAACAATATACAACGTTATACGCTATTACGTAATAGTATATAGCGTTATACATTATAACGTAACAATATACAACGTTATACGCTATTACGTAATACTATATATAACGTTATAGGTTATAACGTAACAATATACAACGTTATACGTTATTACGTAATAATATACAACTTTATACTTAATATGCTAATACTATGGTAATTCTGCATAACGTTATACGTTATTTCGAAATAGTATATAACGTTATACGTTATATGGTAATACTATATAACGTTATACGTTATAGCGTAACAATATGCAACGTTATACGCTATTACGTAATAGTATATAACGTTATACATTTTAACGTAATAATATACAAAGTTATACGTTATAACGTAACAATATACAACGTTATACGTAATATGCTAATACTATCGTAATTCTGTATATCGTTAAACGTTATTTCGTAATAGTATATAACGTTATACTTTATATGGTAATACTATATAACGTTATACGTTATATGGTAATACTATATAAAGTTAAACGGTATAACGTAACAATATACAACGTTATACGTTAATACGTAATAGTATATATCGTTATACATTATATGGTAATACTATATAACGTTATACGTTATTACGTAATAGCACATAACGTTATACGCTATTACGTAATAGTATATAACGTTATACATTATAACGTAACAATATACAATGTTATACGTTATAACGTAACAATATACAACGTTATACGTAATATGCTAATACTATCGTAATTCTGTATATCGTTATACGTTATTTCATAATAGTATATAACGTTATACTTTATATGGTAATACTATATAACGTTATACGTTATATGGTAATACTATATAAAGTTATAAGGTATAACGTAACAATATACAGCGTTATACGCTATTACGTAATAGTATATAACGTTATACATTATAACGTAACAATATACAACGTTATACGCTATTATGTAATATAATATAACGTTATACATTTTAACGTTTCAATATACAACGTTATACGCCATTATGTAATAATATACAACGTTATACGTTATTACGTAATAGTATATAACGCTATACATTATAACGTTACAATATACAACGTTATATGTTATTACGTAATAGCATATATCGTTATACGTTATATGGTAATACTATATAACGTTATACGTTATTACGTAGTAGTATATAACGATATACGTTTTAACGTAAGAATATACAACGTTATATGCTATTACGTAATACTATATAACGTTATACGTTATAGCGTAACAATATACAACGTTATACGCTATTACGTAATAGTATATAACGTTATACATTATAACGTAACAATATACAATGTTATTCGTTATAACGTAACAATATACAACGTTATACGTAATATGCTAATACTATCGTAATTCTGTATATCGTTATACGTTATTTCATAATAGTATATAACGTTATACTTTATATGGTAATACTATATAACGTTATACGTTATATGGTAATACTATATAAAGTTATAAGGTATAACGTAACAATATTCAACGTTATACGTTAATCCGTAATAGTATATAACGTTATACATTATATGGTAATACTATATAACGTTATACCTTATTACATAATAGTATATAACGTTATACGTAATGTGGTAATACTATATAACGTTATACGTAATAGCGTAACAATATGCAACGATATACGTTTTTACGTAATAGTATATATCGTAACACGTTACGTGGTAATACTATATAACGTTATACGTTATAGCGTAAGAATATACAACATTATACGCTATTACGTAATAGTATATAACGCTATACATTACATGGTAATACTATATAACGTTATACGTTATTACGTATTAGCATATAATGTTATACGTTATATGGTAATACTATATAACGTTATACGGTATAACGTAACAATATACAACGTTATACGTTATATGGTAATACTATATAACGTTATACGTTATAGCGTGACAATATACAAGAGTATACGCTATTACGTAATAGTATATAACGTTCTACATTATAACGTAACAATATACAAAGTTATACGCTATTACGTAATAATATAGAACGTTATAAGTAATATGCTAATACTACAGTAATTCTGCATAACGTTATACGTTATTTCGTAATAGTATATAACGTTATACGTTATATGGTAATACTATATAACGTTATACGTAATAGCGTAACAATATACAACGTTATACGCTATTACGTAATAATATAGAACGTTATAAGTAATATGCTAATACTATGGTAATTCTGCATAACGTTATACGTTATTTCGTAATAGTATATAACGTTATACGTTATATGGTAATACTATATAACGTTATACGTAATAGCGTAACAATATACAACGTTATACGCTATTACGTAATAATATACAACGTTATACTTAATATGCTAATACTATGGTAATTCTGTATATCGTTATACGTTATTTCGTAATAGTATATATCGTTATACTTTATATGGTAATACTATATAACGTTATATGTCATATGGTAATACTATATAAAGTTATACGGTATAACGTAACAATAAACAACGTTATACATTAATACGTAATAGTATATATCGTTATACATTATAACGTAACAATATACAATGTTATACGTTATAACGTAACAATAAACAACGTTATACGCTATTACGTAATAATATACATCGTTATACTTAATATGCTAATACTATGGTAATTCTGTATAACGTTATATGTTATTTCGTAATAGTATATAACGTTGTACGTTATATGGTAATACTATATAACGTTATACGTTATATGGTAATACTATATAACGTTATACGTAATAGCGTAACAATATGCAACGATATACGTTATTACGTAATAGTATATAACGTAACACGTTACATGGTAATACTATATAACGTTATTCATTATTACGTGATAGCATATATCGTTATACGTTATATGGTAATACTATATAACGTTATACGTTATTACGTAGTTGTATTTAACGTTATACGTTTTAACGTAACAATATACAACGTTATACGCTATTACCTAATAGTATACAACGTTATAGGTTATAACGTAACAATATACAACGTTATATGTTATTACGTAATAGTATACAACGTTATACTTAATATGCTAATACTATAGTAATTCTGCATAACGTTATACGTTATTTCGTAATAGTATATAACGTTATATGTTATATAGTAATACTATATAACGTTATACGTAATAGCGTAACAATATACAACGTTATACGCTATTACGTGATAGTATATAACGTTATACATTATAACGTAACAATATACAATATCATACGTTATAACGTAAAAATATACAACGTTATACGTTAATACGTAATAGTATATAACGTTATACATTACATGGTAATACTGTATAACGTTATACGTTATTACGTATTAGCATATAATGTTATACGTTATATGGTAATACTATATAACGTTATACGTTATAGCGTAACAATATACAACGTTATACGCTATTACGTAATAGTATATAACGTTATACATTATAACGTAACAATATACAACGTTATACGATGTAACGTAACAATATACAACGTTATACGCTATTACGTAATAGTATATAACGTTATATATTATATGGTAATACTATATAACGTTATACGTTATATGGTAATACTATATAACGTTATACGTTATAGCGTAACAATATACAACGTTATACGCTATTACGTAGTAGTATATAACGTTATACATTATAACGTAACAATATACAAAGTTATACGTTATAACGTAACAACATACAACGTTATACGTAATATGCAAATACTATCGTAATTCTGTATATCGTTATACGTTATTTCGTAATAGTATATAACGTTATACTTTATATGGTAATACTATATAACGTTATACGTTATTCCGAAGTAGTATATAACGTTATACGTTTTAACGTAACAATACACAACGTTATACGTCATAACGTAACAATATACAACGTTATACTCTATTACGTAATAATATACAACGTTATATGTTATTACGTAATGGGACATATCGTTATAGATTATATGGTAATATATATCGTTATCCGTCATTACGTAACAATATACAACGTTATAAGTCATTACGTAATAAGATACAACGTTATACGTTATTACGTAATAATATACAACGTTATATATAATATGCTAATACTATAGTAATTCTGCATAACGTTATACGTTATTTCGTAATAGTATATAACGTTATACGTTATGTGGTAATACTATATAATGTTATACGTTATAGCGTAACGATATACAACATTATACGCTATTACGTAATAGTATATAACGTTATACATTATAACGTAACAATATACAATGTTATACGTTATAACGTAACAATATACAACGTTATACGTAATATGCTAACACTATCGTAATTCTGTATATCGTTATACGTTATTTCGTAATAGTATATAACGTTAGACTTTATATGGTAATACTATATAACGTTATACGTTATATGGTAATACTATGTAATGTTATACGGTATAACGTAACAATATTCAACGTTATACGTTAATACGTAATAGTATATATCGTAACACGTTACATGGTAATACTATTTAACGTTATACGTTATTACGTAATAGCATATAACGTTATACGTTATATGGTAATACTATATAACGTTATACGTTATTACGTAGTAGTATATAACGTTATACGTTATAAAGTAATAGTGCATATCGTACCACGTTACATGGTAATACTATATAACCTTATACGTTATTACGTAATAGCATATAACGTTATACTTTATATGGTAATACTATATAACGTTATACGTTATATGGTAATACTATATAAAGTTATACGGTATAACGTAACAATATACAACGTTATACGTAATATGCTAATACTATCGTAATTCTGTAGATCGTTATACGTTGTTTCGTAATAGTATATAACGTTAGACTTTATATGGTAATACTATATAACGCTATACGTTATATGGTAATACTATATAAAGTTATACGGTATAACGTAACAATATTCAACGTTATACGTTAATACGTAATAGTATATAACGTTATAGATTATATGGTAATACTATATAACGTTATACCTTATTACATAATAGTATATAACGTTATACGTTATGTGGTAATACTATATAACGTTATACGTAATAGCGTAACAATATGCAACGATATACGTTTTTACGTAATAGTATATATCGTAACACGTTACATGGTAATACTATATAACGTTATACGTTATTACGTAGTAGTATATAACGTTATACGCTTTAACGTAACAATATACAACGTTATACGCTATTGAGTAATAATATACAACGTAATACGTTATTACGTAATAGTAAATAACGTTATACATTATATGGTAATACTATATAACGTTATACGTTATAGCGTAACAATATACAGCGTTATACGCTATTACGTAATAGTATATAACGTTATACGTTACAACGTAACAATATACAACGTTATACGCTATTGAGTAATAATATGCAACGTTATTCGTTATTACGTAATAGTATATATCGTCATACGATATACTGTAACACTATATGACGCTATACGTTATTACGTAATAGTATATAACGTTATACGTTACATGGTAATGCTATATAACGTTATACGTTATTACGGAATAGTATATAATGTTATGCATTATAACGTTACAACATACAACGCTATACGCTATTGCGTAATAATATACAACGTAATACGTTATTACGTAATAGTAAATAACGTTATACATTATATGGTAATACTATATAACGTTATACGTTATAGCGTAACAATATACAACGTTATACGCTATTACGTAATAGTATATAACGTTATACGTTACAACGTAACAATATACAACGTTATACGCTATTGAGTAATAATATGCAACGTTATTCGTTATTACGTAATAGTATATATCGTCATACGATATACTGTAATACTATATGACGCTATACGTTATTACGTAATAGTATATAACGTTATACGTTACATGGTAATGCTATATAACGTTATACGTTATTACGTAATAGTATATAACGTTATGCATTATAACGTTACAACATACAACGCTATACGCTATTGCGTAATAATATACAACGTTATACGTTATAACGTAACAATATACAACGATATACGTAATATGCTAATACTATCGTAATTCTGTATATCGTTATACGTTATTTCGTAATAGTATATAACGTTAGACTTTATATGGTAATACTATATAACGTTATACGTTATATGGTAATACTATATAACGTTATACGTTATTACGTAGTAGTATATAACGTTATACGTTATAAAGTAATAGTGCATAACGTACCACGTTACATGGTAATACTATATAACCTTATACGTTATTACGTAATAGCATATAACGTTATACTTTATATGGTAATACTATATAACGTTATACGTTATATGGTAATACTATATAAAGTTATACGGTATAACGTAACAATATACAACGTTATACGTAATATGCTAATACTATCGTAATTCTGTAGATCGTTATACGTTATTTCGTAATAGTATATAACGTTAGACTTTATATGGTAATACTATATAACGCTATACGTTATATGGTAATACTATATAAAGTTATAAGGTATAACGTAACAATATTCAACGTTATACGTTAATACGTAATAGTATATAACGTTATAGATTATATGGTAATACTATATAACGTTATACCTTATTACATAATAGTATATAACGTTATACGTTATGTGGTAATACTATATAACGTTATACGTAATAGCGTAACAATATGCAACGTTATTCGTTATTACGTAACAGTATATAACGTTATAAGTTACAACGTAACAATATACAACGGTATACGCTATTGAGTAATAATATGCAACGTTATTCGTTATTACGTAATAGTATATAACGTTATACATTACATGGCAATACTATATAACGTTATACGTTAATACGTATTAGCATATAACGTTATTCGTTATATGGTAATACTATATAACGTTATACGTTATTACGTAGTAGTATATAACGTTATACGTTATTACGTAATAGCATATAACGTTGTACGTTACATGGTAATACTATATAACGTTATACGTTATTACGTAGTAGTATATAACGGTATAAGTTAATACGTAATAGTATACAACGTTATACATTATATGGTAATAATATACAACGTTATACGTTATTACGTAATAATATACAACGTTATACTTAATATGCTAGTACTATAGTAATTCTGCATAACGTTATACGTTATTTCGTAATATTATATAACTTTATACGTTATGTGGTAATACTATATAACGTTATACGTTATATGGTAATACTATATAAAGTTATACGTTAATACGTAATAGTATATAACGTTATTCATTATATGGTAAGACTATATAACGTTATACGTTATTACGTAGTAGTATACAACGATATACGTCATAACGTAACAATATACAACGTTATACGTTATTACGTAACAGGACATATCGTTATAGATTATATGGTAATATATATTGTTATCCGTCATTACGTAACAATATACAACGTTATACGTCATTACGTAATAATATGCAACGTTATAAGTAATATGCTAATACTATAGTAATTCTGCATAACGTTATACGTTATTTCGTAATAGTATATAACGTTATACGTTATATGGTAATACTATATAACGTTATACGTTATTTCATAATGATATACAACGTTATACGTAATATGCTAATACTATGGTAATTCTGTACAACGTTATACGTTATTACGTAATAGTATATAACGTTATACGTTATATGGTAATACTATATAGCGTTATACGTTATAGCGACAATATACTACATTATACGCTATTACGTAATAGTATATAACGTTATACATTATAACGTAACAATATACAAATTTATACGTTACAACGTAACAATATACAACGTTATACGTAATATGCTAATACTATCGTAATTCTGTATATCGTTATACGTTAGTTCGTAATAGTATATAACGTTAGACTTTATATGGTAATACTATATAACGTTATACCTTATTACATAATAGTATATAACGTTATACGTAATGTGGTAATACTATATAACGTTATACGTAATAGCGTAACAATATGCAACGATATACGTTTTTACGTAATAGTATATATCGTAACACGTTACATGGTAATACTATATAACGTTATACGTTATAGCGTAAGAATATACAACATTATACGCTATTACGTAATAGTATATAACGCTATACATTACATGGTAATACTATATAACGTTATACGTTATTACGTATTAGCATATAATGTTATACGTTATATGGTAATACTATATAACGTTATACGTTATAGCGTAACGATATACAACGTTATACGTCATTACGTAATAAGATACAACGTTATACGTTATTACGTAATAATATACAACGTTATAAGTAATATGCTAATACTATAGTAATTCTGCATAACGTTATACGTTATTTCGAAATAGTATATAACGTTATACATTATATGGTAATACTATATAACGTTATACGTTATATGGTAATACTATATAAAGTTATACGGTATAACGTAACTATATACAGTATTATACGTTAATACGTAATAGTATATAACGTTATACATTATATGGTAATACTATATAACGTTATACGTTATTACGTAATAGTATATAACGTTATACGTTATTACGTAATAGTATATAACGTTATACGTTTTAACGTAAGAATATACAACGTTATACGTCATAACGTAACAATATACAACGTTATACTCTACTACGTAATAATATACAACGTTATACGTTATTACGTAATGGGACATATCGTTATAGATTATATGGTAATATATATCGTTATCCGTCATTACGTAACAATATACAACGTTATACGTCATTACGTAATAAGATACAACGTTATACGTTATTACGTAATAATATACAACGATATACGTAATAGGCTAATACTATCGTAATTCTGTATATCGTTATACGTTATTTCGTAATAGTATATAACGTTAGACTTTATATGATAATACTATATAACGTTATACATTATATGGTAATACTATATAACCCTATACGTTATTACGTAATTGTATATAACGTTATACATTATGACGTAACAATATACAACGTTATACGCTATTATGTAATAGTATATAACGTTATACTTTATATGGTAATATTATATAACGTTATACGTTTTTACGTAATAATATACAACGTTATACGTAATATGCTAATACTATGGTAATTTTGTACAACGTTATACGTTATTACGTAACAGTATATAACGTTATACGTTATATGGTAATACTATATAACGTTATACGTTATTACGTATTAGCATATAATGTTATACGCTATATGGTTATACTATATAACGTTATACGCTATTACGTAGTAGTATATAACGTTATACGTTATAACGTAACAATATACAACGTTATACGTTATTACGCAATAATATACAACGTTATACTTAACATGCTAATAGTATAGTAATTCTGCACAACATTATACGTTATTTCGTAATAGTATATAACGTTATACGTTATATGGTAATACTATATAACGTTATACGTTATAGCGTAACAATATACAACATTATACGTTATTACGTATTAGCATGTAAAGTTATACGTTATATGGTAATACTATATAACGTTATACGTTATAGCGTAACAATATACAACGTTATACGCTACTACGTAATATTATATAACGTTATACATTATATGGTAATACTATATAACGTTATACGTTATTGCGTAATAGTATATAACGTTATACATTATAACGTTGCAATATACAACGTTATACGCTATTATGTAATATAATATAACGTTATACATTTTAACGTTTCAATATACAACGTTATACGCCATTATGTAATAATATACAACGTTATACGTTATTACGTAATAGTATATAACGCTATACATTATAACGTTACAATATACAACGTTATATGTTATTACGTAATAGCATATATCGTTATACGTTATATGGTAATACTATATAACGTTATACGTTATTACGTAATAGTATATAACGTTATACATTATAACGTAACAATATACAAAGTTATACGTTACAACGTAACAATATACAACGTTATACGTAATATGCTAATACTATCGTAATTCTGTATATCGTTATACGTTATTTCATAATAGTATATAACGTTATACTTTTTATGGTAATACTATACAACGTTATACGTTATATGGTAATACTATATAACGTTATATGTTATAACGGAACTATATACAACGTTATACGTTATTACGAAATAGTATATAACGTTATACGTTACAACGTAACAATATACAACGTTATACGCTATTGAGTAATAATATACAACGTTATTCGTTATTACGTAATAGTATATATCGTCATACGATATACTGTAATACTATATAACGCTATACGTTATTACGTAATAGTATATAACGTTATACGTTACATGGTAATGCTATATAACGCTAAACGTTATTACGTAATAGTATATAACGTTATGCATTATAACGTTACAACATACAACGCTATACGCTATTGCGTAATAATATACAACGTAATACGTTATTACGTAATAGTATATAACGTTATACATTATATGGTAATACTATATAACGTTACACGTTATAGCGTAACAATATACAACGTTATACGCTATTACGTAATAGTATATAACGTTATACATTATAACGTAACAATATACAACGTTATACGTAATATGCTAATACTATCGTAATTCTGTATATCGTTATACGTTATTTCGTAATAGTATATAACGTTATACATTACATGGTAATACTATAAGACGTTATACGTTATTACGTAGTATTATATAACGTTATACGTTATAACGTTACAATATACAACGTTATATGTTATTGCGTAATAATATATAACGTTATACGTTATATGGTAATACTATATAACGTTATACGTTATATGGTAATACTATATAACTTTACAAGTAATAGCGAAACAATATGCAACGATATACGTTATTACGTAATAGTATATAACGTAACACGTTACATGGTAATACTATATAACGTTATACGTTATTACGTAATAGCATATATCGTTATACGTTATATGGTAATACTATATAACGTTATTACGTAATAGCATATAACGTTATACGTTATATGGTAATACTATATAACGTTATACGTAATAGCGTAACAATATACAACGTTATACGCTATTACGTAATAGTATATAACGTTATACATTATAACGTAACAATATACAGTGTTATACGTTATAACGTAACAATATACATCGTTATACGTTAATACGTAATAGTATATAACGTTCTACATTACGTGGTAATACTATATAACGTTATACGTTATAACGTAACAATACACAACGTTATACGTTAATACGTAATAGTATATAACGTTATACATTATAACGTAACAATATACAATGTTATACGTTATAACGTAACAATATACAACGTTATACGTTAATACGTAATAGTATATAACGTTATACTTTATAACGTAACAATATACAACGTTATACGTTAATACGTAATAGTATATAACGTTATACATTATAACGTTAGAATATACAACGTTATATGTTATTGCGTAATAGTATATAACGTTATACATTATAACGTTACAATATACAGCGTTATATGTTATTGCGTAATAGTATATAACGTAATACGTTATATGGTAATACTATATAACGTTATACGTTATAGCGTAACAATATACAACGTTATACGCTACTACGTAATAGTATATAACGTTATACATTATAACGTAACAATATACAACGTTATACGTAATGTGCTAATACTATCGTCATTCTGTATATCGTTATAAGTTGTTTCGTAATAGTTTATAACGTTATACGTTATATGGTAATACTATATAACGTTATACGTTATATTGTAATACTATATAACGTTATACGTTATATGGTAATACTATATAACGTTATACGATATATGGTAATACTATATAACGTTATACGTTATATGGTAATACTATATAACGTTATACGTTATATGGTAATACTATATAACGTTATATGTAATAGCGTCACAATATGCAACGATATACGTTATTACGTGTTAGTATATAACGTAACACGTTACATGGTAATACTATATAACGTTACATGTTATTACGTAGTAGTATATAACGTTATACGTTATAACGTAACAGTATACAACGTTATACGTTATAACGTAACAATATACATCGTTATACGTTAATACGTAATAGTATATAACGTTATACATTACGTGGTAATACTATATAACGTTATACGTTATAACGTAACAATACACAACGTTATACGTTAATACGTAATAGTATATAACGTTATACATTATAACGTAACAATATACAATGTTATACGTTATAACGTAACAATATACAACGTTATACGCTACTACGTAATAGTATATAACGTTATACATTATATGGTAATACTATATAACGTTATACGTTATTACGTAGTAGTATATAACGTTATATGTTATAACGTAACAATATACAACGTTATACGTTATTACGTAATAGTATATAACGTTATACGTTACAACGTAACAATATACAACGTTATACGCTATTGAGTAATAATATGCAACGTTATTCGTTATTACGTAATAGTATATATCGTCATACGATATACTGTAATACTATATAACGCTATACGTTAATACGTAATAGTATATAACGTTCTTCATTATATGCTAATACTATATAACGTTATACGTTATTACGTAGTAGTATATAACGTTATATGTTATAACGTAACAATATACAACGTTATACGTTATTACGTAATAGTATATAACGTTATACGTTACAACGTAACAATATACAACGTTATACGCTATTGAGTAATAATATGCAACGTTATTCGTTATTACGTAATAGTATATATCGTCATACGATATACTGTAATACTATATAACGCTATACGTTAATACGTAATAGTATATAACGTTATTCGTTATATGGTAATACTATATAACGTTATACGTTATTACGTAGTAGTATATAACGTTATACGTTATTACGTAATAGCATATAACGTTGTACGTTACATGGTAATACTATATAACGTTATACGTTATTACGTAGTAGTATATAACGGTATAAGTTAATACGTAATAGTATACAACGTTATACATTATATGGTAATAATATACAACGTTATACGTTATTACGTAATAATATACAACGTTATACTTAATATGCTAGTACTATAGTAATTCTGCATAACGTTATACGTTATTTCGTAATATTATATAACTTTATACGTTATGTGGTAATACTATATAACGTTATACGTTATATGGTAATACTATATAAAGTTATACGTTAATACGTAATAGTATATAACGTTATTCATTATATGGTAAGACTATATAACGTTATACGTTATTACGTAGTAGTATACAACGATATACGTCATAACGTAACAATATACAACGTTATACGTTATTACGTAACAGGACATATCGTTATAGATTATATGGTAATATATATCGTTATCCGTCATTACGTAACAATATACAACGTTATACGTCATTACGTAATAATATGCAACGTTATAAGTAATATGCTAATACTATAGTAATTCTGCATAACGTTATACGTTATTTCGTAATAGTATATAACGTTATACGTTATATGGTAATACTATATAACGTTAAACGTTATTTCATAATAATATACAACGTTATACGTAATATGCTAATACTATGGTAATTCTGTACAACGTTATACGTTATTACGTAATAGTATATAACGTTATACGTTATATGGTAATACTATATAGCGTTATACGTTATAGCGACAATATACAACATTATACGCTATTACGTAATAGTATATAACGTTATACATTATAACGTAACAATATACAAATTTATACGTTACAACGTAACAATATACAACGTTATACGTAATATGCTAATACTATCGTAATTCTGTATATCGTTATACGTTAGTTCGTAATAGTATATAACGGTAGACTTTATATGGTAATACTATATAACGTTATACCTTATTACATAATAGTATATAACGTTATACGTAATGTGGTAATACTATATAACGTTATACGTAATAGCGTAACAATATGCAACGATATACGTTTTTACGTAATAGTATATATCGTAACACGTTACATGGTAATACTATATAACGTTATACGTTATAGCGTAAGAATATACAACATTATACGCTATTACGTAATAGTATATAACGCTATACATTACATGGTAATACTATATAACGTTATACGTTATTACGTATTAGCATATAATGTTATACGTTATATGGTAATACTATATAACGTTATACGTTATAGCGTAAAGATATACAACGTTATACGTCATTACGTAATAAGATACAACGTTATACGTTATTACGTAATAATATACAACGTTATAAGTAATATGCTAATACTATAGTAATTCTGCATAACGTTATACGTTATTTCGAAATAGTATATAACGTTATACATTATATGGTAATACTATACAACGTTATACGTTATATGGTAATACTATATAAAGTTATACGGGATAACGTAACTATATACAGTATTATACGTTAATACGTAATAGTATATAACGTTATACATTATATGGTAATACTATATAACGTTATACGTTATTACGTAATAGTATATAACGTTATACGTTATTACGTAATAGTATATAACGTTATACGTTTTAACGTAAGAATATACAACGTTATACGTCATAACGTAACAATATACAACGTTATACTCTACTACGTAATAATATACAACGTTATACGTTATTACGTAATGGGACATATCGTTATAGATTATATGGTAATATATATCGTTATCCGTCATTACGTAACAATATACAACGTTATACGTCATTACGTAATAAGATACAACGTTATACGTTATTACGTAATAATATACAACGATATACGTAATAGGCTAATACTATCGTAATTCTGTATATCGTTATACGTTATTTCGTAATAGTATATAACGTTAGACTTTATATGATAATACTATATAACGTTATACATTATATGGTAATACTATATAACCCTATACGTTATTACGTAATTGTATATAACGTTACACATTATGACGTAACAATATACAACGTTATACGCTATTATGTAATAGTATATAACGTTATACTTTATATGGTAATATTATATAACGTTATACGTTTTTACGTAATAATATACAACGTTATACGTAATATGCTAATACTATGGTAATTTTGTACAACGTTATACGTTATTACGTAACAGTATATAACGTTATACGTTATATGGTAATACTATATAACGTTATACGTTATTACGTATTAGCATATAATGTTATACGCTATATGGTAATACTATATAACGTTATACGCTATTACGTAGTAGTATATAACGTTATACGTTATAACGTAACAATATACAACGTTATACGTTATTACGCAATAATATACAACGTTATACTTAACATGCTAATAGTATAGTAATTCTGCACAACATTATACGTTATTTCGTAATAGTATATAACGTTATACGTTATATGGTAATACTATATAACGTTATACGTTATAGCGTAACAATATACAACATTATACGTTATTACGTATTAGCATGTAATGTTATACGTTATATGGTAATACTATATAACGTTATACGTTATAGCGTAACAATATACAACGTTATACGCTACTACGTAATATTATATAACGTTATACATTATATGGTAATGCTATATAACGTTATACGTTATTGCGTAATAGTATATAACGTTATACATTATAACGTTGCAATATACAACGTTATACGCTATTATGTAATATAATATAACGTTATACATTTTAACGTTTCAATATACAACGTTATACGCCATTATGTAATAATATACAACGTTATACGTTATTACGTAATAGTATATAACGCTATACATTATAACGTTACAATATACAACGTTATATGTTATTACGTAATAGCATATATCGTTATACGTTATATGGTAATACTATAGAACGTTATACGTTATTACGTAATAGTATATAACGTTATACATTATAACGTAACAATATACAAAGTTATACGTTACAACGTAACAATATACAACGTTATACGTAATATGCTAATACTATCGTAATTCTGTATATCGTTATACGTTATTTCATAATAGTATATAACGTTATACTTTTTATGGTAATACTATACAACGTTATACGTTATATGGTAATACTATATAACGTTATATGTTATAACAGAACTATATACAACGTTATACGTTATTACGAAATAGTATATAACGTTATACGTTACAACGTAACAATATACAACGTTATACGCTATTGAGTAATAATATGCAACGTTATTCGTTATTACGTAATAGTATATATCGTCATACGATATACTGTAATACTATATAACGCTATACGTTATTACGTAATAGTATATAACGTTATACGTTACATGGTAATGCTATATAACGCTAAACGTTATTACGTAATAGTATATAACGTTATGCATTATAACGTTACAACATACAACGCTATACGCTATTGCGTAATAATATACAACGTAATACGTTATTACGCAATAGTATATAACGTTATACATTATAACGTAACAATATACAACGTTATACGTAATATGCTAATACTATCGTAATTCTGTATATCGTTATACGTTATTTCGTAATAGTATATAACGTTATACATTACATGGTAATACTATAAGACGTTATACGTTATTACGTAGTATTATATAACGTTATACGTTATAACGTTACAATATACAACGTTATATGTTATTGCGTAATAATATATAACGTTATACGTTATATGGTAATACTATATAACGTTATACGTTATATGGTAATACTATATAACTTTACAAGTAATAGCGAAACAATATGCAACGATATACGTTATTACGTAATAGTATATAACGTAACACGTTACATGGTAATACTACATAACGTTATACGTTATTACGTAATAGCATATATCGTTATACGTTATATGGTAATACTATATAACGTTATTACGTAATAGCATATAACGTTATACGTTATATGGTAATACTATATAACGTTATACGTAATAGCGTAACAATATACAACGTTATACGCTATTACGTAATAGTATATAACGTTATACATTATAACGTAACAATATACAGTGTTATACGTTATAACGTAACAATATACATCGTTATACGTTAATACGTAATAGTATATAACGTTATACATTACGTGGTAATACTATATAACGTTATACGTTATAACGTAACAATACACAACGTTATACGTTAATACGTAATAGTATATAACGTTATACATTATAACGTAACAATATACAATGTTATACGTTATAACGTAACAATATACAACGTTATACGTTAATACGTAATAGTATATAACGTTATACTTTATAACGTAACAATATACAACGTTATACGTTAATACGTAATAGTATATAACGTTATACATTATAACGTTAGAATATACAACGTTATATGTTATTGCGTAATAGTATATAACGTTATACATTATAACGTTACAATATACAGCGTTATATGTTATTGCGTAATAGTATATAACGTAATACGTTATATGGTAATACTATATAACGTTATACGTTATAGCGTAACAATATACAACGTTATACGCTACTACGTAATAGTATATAACGTTATACATTATAACGTAACAATATACAACGTTATACGTAATGTGCTAATACTATCGTCATTCTGTATATCGTTATATGTTGTTTCGTAATAGTTTATAACGTTATACGTTATATGGTAATACTATATAACGTTATACGTTATATTGTAATACTATATAACGTTATACGTTATATGGTAATACTATATAACGTTATACGATATATGGTAATACTATATAACGTTATACGTTATATGGTAATACTATATAACGTTATACGTTATATGGTAATACTATATAACGTTATATGTAACAGCGTTACAATATGCAACGATATACGTTATTACGTATTAGTATATAACGTAACACGTTACATGGTAATACTATATAACGTTATATGTTATTACGTAGTAGTATATAACGTTATACGTTATAACGTAACAGTATACAACGTTATACGTTATAACGTAACAATATACATCGTTATACGTTAATACGTAATAGTATATAACGTTATACATTACGTGGTAATACTATATAACGTTATACGTTATAACGTAACAATACACAACGTTATACGTTAATACGTAATAGTATATAACGTTATACATTATAACGTAACAATATACAATGTTATACGTTATAACGTAACAATATACAACGTTATACGCTACTACGTAATAGTATATAACGTTATACATTATATGGTAATACTATATAACGTTATACGTTATTACGTAGTAGTATATAACGTTATACGTTATAACGTAACAATATACAACGTTATACGTTATTACGTAATAGTATATAACGTTATACGTTACAACGTAACAATATACAACGTTATACGCTATTGAGTAATAATATGCAACGTTATTCGTTATTACGTAATAGTATATATCGTCATACGATATACTGTAATACTATATAACGCTATACGTTAATACGTAATAGTATATAACGTTCTTCATTATATGGTAATACTATATAACGTTATACGTTATTACGTAATAGTATATAACGTTATACGTTATATGGTAATACTACATAAAGTTATACGTTATAGCGTAACAATATACAACGTTATACGTTAATACGTAATAGTATTTAACGTTATACATTATATGGTATTACTATATAACCCTATACGTTATTACGTAATTGTATATAACGTTATACATTATAACGTAACAATATACAACGTTATAGGCTGTTATGTAATATAATATAACGTTATACATTATAACGTTTCAATATACAACGTTATACGCCATTATGTAACAATATACAACGTTATACGCTATTACGTAATAGTATATAGCGTTATACATTATAACGTAACAATATACAACGTTATACGCTATTACGTAATACTATATATAACGTTATAGGTTATAACGTAACAATATACAACGTTATACGTTATTACGTAATAATATACAACTTTATACTTAATATGCTAATACTATGGTAATTCTGCATAACGTTATACGTTATTTCGAAATAGTATATAATGTTATACGTTATATGGTAATACTATATAACGTTATACGTTATAGCGTAACAATATGCAACGTTATACGCTATTACGTAATAGTATATAACGTTATACATTTTAACGTAATAATATACAAAGTTATACGTTATAACGTAACAATATACAACGTTATACGTAATATGCTAATACTATCGTAATTCTGTATATCGTTAAACGTTATTTCGTAATAGTATATAACGTTATACTTTATATGGTAATACTATATAACGTTATACGTTATATGGTAATACTATATAAAGTTAAACGGTATAACGTAACAATATACAACGTTATACGTTAATACGTAATAGTATATATCGTTATACATTATATGGTAATACTATATAACGTTATACGTTATTACGTAATAGCACATAACGTTATACGCTATTACGTAATAGTATATAACGTTATACATTATAACGTAACAATATACAATGTTATACGTTATAACGTAACAATATACAACGTTATACGTAATATGCTAATACTATCGTAATTCTGTATATCGTTATACGTTATTTCATAATAGTATATAACGTTATACTTTATATGGTAATACTATATAACGTTATACGTTATATGGTAATACTATATAAAGTTATAAGGTATAACGTAACAATATACAGCGTTATACGTTAATACGTAATAGTATATAACGTTATACATTATAACGTAACAATATACAACATTATACGCTATTACGTAATAGTATATAACGTTATACATTATAACGTAACAATATACAACGTTATACGCTATTATGTAATATAATATAACGTTATACATTTTAACGTTTCAATATACAACGTTATACGCCATTATGTAATAATATACAACGTTATACGTTATTACGTAATAGTATATAACGCTATACATTATAACGTTACAATATACAACGTTATATGTTATTACGTAATAGCATATATCGTTATACGTTATATGGTAATACTATATAACGTTATACGTTATTACGTAGTAGTATATAACGATATACGTTTTAACGTAAGAATATACAACGTTATATGTTATTGCGTTATAGTATATAACGTTATACGTTATAGCGTAAAAATATGCAACGTTATACGCTATTACGTAATAGTATATAACGTTATACATTATAACGTAACAATATACAATGTTATACGTTATAACGTAACAATATACAACGTTATACGTAATATGCTAATACTATCGTAATTCTGTATATCGTTATACGTTATTTCATAATAGTATATAACGTTATACTTTATATGGTAATACTATATAACGTTATACGTTATATGGTAATACTATATAAAGTTATAAGGTATAACGTAACAATATTCAACGTTATACGTTAATCCGTAATAGTATATAACGTTATACATTATATGGTAATACTATATAACGTTATACCTTATTACATAATAGTATATAACGTTATACGTAATGTGGTAATACTATATAACGTTATACGTAATAGCGTAACAATATGCAACGATATACGTTTTTACGTAATAGTATATATCGTAACACGTTACGTGGTAATACTATATAACGTTATACGTTATAGCGTAAGAATATACAACATTATACGCTATTACGTAATAGTATATAACGCTATACATTACATGGTAATACTATATAACGTTATACGTTATTACGTATTAGCATATAATGTTATACGTTATATGGTAATACTATATAACGTTATACGGTATAACGTAACAATATACAACGTTATACGTTATATGGTAATACTATATAACGTTATACGTTATAGCGTGACAATATACAACAGTATACGCTATTACGTAATAGTATATAACGTTCTACATTATAACGTAACAATATACAAAGTTATACGCTATTACGTAATAATATAGAACGTTATAAGTAATATGCTAATACTACAGTAATTCTGCATAACGTTATACGTTATTTCGTAATAGTATATAACGTTATACGTTATATGGTAATACTATATAACGTTATACGTAATAGCGTAACAATATACAACGTTATACGCTATTACGTAATAATATAGAACGTTATAAGTAATATGCTAATACTATGGTAATTCTGCATAACGTTATACGTTATTTCGTAATAGTATATAACGTTATACGTTATATGGTAATACTATATAACGTTATACGTAATAGCGTAACAATATACAACGTTATACGCTATTACGTAATAATATACAACGTTATACTTAATATGCTAATACTATGGTAATTCTGTATATCGTTATACGTTATTTCGTAATAGTATATATCGTTATACTTTATATGGTAATACTATATAACGTTATATGTCATATGGTAATACTATATAAAGTTATACGGTATAACGTAACAATAAACAACGTTATACATTAATACGTAATAGTATATATCGTTATACATTATAACGTAACAATATACAATGTTATACGTTATAACGTAACAATAAACAACGTTATACGCTATTACGTAATAATATACATCGTTATACTTAATATGCTAATACTATGGTAATTCTGTATAACGTTATATGTTATTTCGTAATAGTATATAACGTTGTACGTTATATGGTAATACTATATAACGTTATACGTTATATGGTAATACTATATAACGTTATACGTAATAGCGTAACAATATGCAACGATATACGTTATTACGTAATAGTATATAACGTAACACGTTACATGGTAATACTATATAACGTTATTCATTATTACGTGATAGCATATATCGTTATACGTTATATGGTAATACTATATAACGTTATACGTTATTACGTAGTTGTATTTAACGTTATACGTTTTAACGTAACAATATACAACGTTATACGCTATTACCTAATAGTATACAACGTTATAGGTTATAACGTAACAATATACAACGTTATATGTTATTACGTAATAGTATACAACGTTATACTTAATATGCTAATACTATAGTAATTCTGCATAACGTTATACGTTATTTCGTAATAGTATATAACGTTATATGTTATATAGTAATACTATATAACGTTATACGTAATAGCGTAACAATATACAACGTTATACGCTATTACGTGATAGTATATAACGTTATACATTATAACGTAACAATATACAATATCATACGTTATAACGTAAAAATATACAACGTTATACGTTAATACGTAATAGTATATAACGTTATACATTACATGGTAATACTGTATAACGTTATACGTTATTACGTATTAGCATATAATGTTATACGTTATATGGTAATACTATATAACGTTATACGTTATAGCGTAACAATATACAACGTTATACGCTATTACGTAATAGTATATAACGTTATACATTATAACGTAACAATATACAACGTTATACGATGTAACGTAACAATATACAACGTTATACGCTATTACGTAATAGTATATAACGTTATATATTATATGGTAATACTATATAACGTTATACGTTATATGGTAATACTATATAACGTTATACGTTATAGCGTAACAATATACAACGTTATACGCTATTACGTAGTAGTATATAACGTTATACATTATAACGTAACAATATACAAAGTTATACGTTATAACGTAACAACATACAACGTTATACGTAATATGCAAATACTATCGTAATTCTGTATATCGTTATACGTTATTTCGTAATAGTATATAACGTTATACTTTATATGGTAATACTATATAACGTTATACGTTATTCCGAAGTAGTATATAACGTTATACGTTTTAACGTAACAATACACAACGTTATACGTCATAACGTAACAATATACAACGTTATACTCTATTACGTAATAATATACAACGTTATATGTTATTACGTAATGGGACATATCGTTATAGATTATATGGTAATATATATCGTTATCCGTCATTACGTAACAATATACAACGTTATAAGTCATTACGTAATAAGATACAACGTTATACGTTATTACGTAATAATATACAACGTTATATATAATATGCTAATACTATAGTAATTCTGCATAACGTTATACGTTATTTCGTAATAGTATATAACGTTATACGTTATGTGGTAATACTATATAACGTTATACGTTATAGCGTAACGATATACAACATTATACGCTATTACGTAATAGTATATAACGTTATACATTATAACGTAACAATATACAATGTTATACGTTATAACGTAACAATATACAACGTTATACGTAATATGCTAACACTATCGTAATTCTGTATATCGTTATACGTTATTTCGTAATAGTATATAACGTTAGACTTTATATGGTAATACTATATAACGTTATACGTTATATGGTAATACTATGTAATGTTATACGGTATAACGTAACAATATTCAACGTTATACGTTAATACGTAATAGTATATATCGTAACACGTTACATGGTAATACTATTTAACGTTATACGTTATTACGTAATAGCATATAACGTTATACGTTATATGGTAATACTATATAACGTTATACGTTATTACGTAGTAGTATATAACGTTATACGTTATAAAGTAATAGTGCATAACGTACCACGTTACATGGTAATACTATATAACCTTATACGTTATTACGTAATAGCATATAACGTTATACTTTATATGGTAATACTATATAACGTTATACGTTATATGGTAATACTATATAAAGTTATACGGTATAACGTAACAATATACAACGTTATACGTAATATGCTAATACTATCGTAATTCTGTAGATCGTTATACGTTGTTTCGTAATAGTATATAACGTTAGACTTTATATGGTAATACTATATAACGCTATACGTTATATGGTAATACTATATAAAGTTATACGGTATAACGTAACAATATTCAACGTTATACGTTAATACGTAATAGTATATAACGTTATAGATTATATGGTAATACTATATAACGTTATACCTTATTACATAATAGTATATAACGTTATACGTTATGTGGTAATACTATATAACGTTATACGTAATAGCGTAACAATATGCAACGATATACGTTTTTACGTAATAGTATATATCGTAACACGTTACATGGTAATACTATATAACGTTATACGTTATTACGTAGTAGTATATAACGTTATACGCTTTAACGTAACAATATACAACGTTATACGCTATTGAGTAATAATATACAACGTAATACGTTATTACGTAATAGTAAATAACGTTATACATTATATGGTAATACTATATAACGTTATACGTTATAGCGTAACAATATACAGCGTTATACGCTATTACGTAATAGTATATAACGTTATACGTTACAACGTAACAATATACAACGTTATACGCTATTGAGTAATAATATGCAACGTTATTCGTTATTACGTAATAGTATATATCGTCATACGATATACTGTAACACTATATGACGCTATACGTTATTACGTAATAGTATATAACGTTATACGTTACATGGTAATGCTATATAACGTTATACGTTATTACGGAATAGTATATAATGTTATGCATTATAACGTTACAACATACAACGCTATACGCTATTGCGTAATAATATACAACGTAATACGTTATTACGTAATAGTAAATAACGTTATACATTATATGGTAATACTATATAACGTTATACGTTATAGCGTAACAATATACAACGTTATACGCTATTACGTAATAGTATATAACGTTATACGTTACAACGTAACAATATACAACGTTATACGCTATTGAGTAATAATATGCAACGTTATTCGTTATTACGTAATAGTATATATCGTCATACGATATACTGTAATACTATATGACGCTATACGTTATTACGTAATAGTATATAACGTTATACGTTACATGGTAATGCTATATAACGTTATACGTTATTACGTAATAGTATATAACGTTATGCATTATAACGTTACAACATACAACGCTATACGCTATTGCGTAATAATATACAACGTTATACGTTATAACGTAACAATATACAACGATATACGTAATATGCTAATACTATCGTAATTCTGTATATCGTTATACGTTATTTCGTAATAGTATATAACGTTAGACTTTATATGGTAATACTATATAACGTTATACGTTATATGGTAATACTATATAACGTTATACGTTATATGGTAATACTATATAACGATATACGTTATTCCGTAGTAGTATATAACGTTATACGTTTTAACGTAACAATATACAACGTTATACGTCATAACGTAACAATATACAACGTTATACTCTATTACGTAATAATATACAACGTTATAAGTAATATGCTAATACTATAGTAATTCTGCATAACGTTATACGTTATTTCGTAATAGTATATAACGTTATACTTTATATGGTAATACTATATAACGTTATACCTTATAGAGTAACAATATACAACTTTATACGTTATTTCGTAATAGTATATAACGTTATACATTATAACGTAACAATATACAATGTTATACGTTATAACGTAACAATATACAACGTTATACGTTAATACGTAATAGTATATAACGTTATACATTACATGGTAATACTATATAACGTTATACGTTAATACGTATTAGCATATAATGTTATACGTTATATGGTAATACTATATAACGTTATACGTTATTACGTAGTAGTATATAACATTATACGTTATAACGTAACAATATACAACGTTATACGTCATTACGTAATAATATACAACGTTATACGTTATTACGTAATAATATACAACGTTATACATAATATACTAATACTATAGTAATTCTGCATAACGTTATATGTTATTTCGTAATAGTATATAACGTTACACGTTATGTGGTAATACTATATAACGTTATACGTTATAGCGTAACGATATACAACATTATACGCTATTACGTAATAGTATATAACGTTATACATTATAACGTAACAATATACAATGTTATACGTTATAACGTAACAATATACAACATTATACGTAATATGCTAATACTATCGTAATTCTGTAGATCGTTATACGTTATTTCGTAATAGTATATAACGTTAGACTTTATATGGTAATACTATATAACGTTATACGTTATATGGTAATACTATATAAAGTTATACGGTATAACGTAACAATATTCAACGTTATACGTTAATACGTAATAGTATATAACGTTATAGATTATATGGTAATACTATATAACGTTATACCTTATTACATAATAGTATATAACGTTATTCGTTATGTGGTAATACTATATAACGTTATACGTTATTACGTAATAGTATATAACGTTAGACTTTATATGGTAATACTATATAACCCTATACGTTATATGGTAATACTATATAACGTTATACGTTATTACGTAGTAGTATATAACGTTATACGTTATAAAGTAATAGTGCATAACGTACCACGTTACATGGTAATACTATATAACCTTATACGTTATTACGTAATAGCATATAACGTTATACTTTATATGGTAATACTATATAACGTTATACGTTATATGGTAATACTATATAAAGTTATACGGTATAACGTAACAATATACAACGTTATACGTAATATGCTAATACTATCGTAATTCTGTAGATCGTTATACGTTATTTCGTAATAGTATATAACGTTAGACTTTATATGGTAATACTATATAACGCTATACGTTATATGGTAATACTATATAAAGTTATAAGGTATAACGTAACAATATTCAACGTTATACGTTAATACGTAATAGTATATAACGCTATAGATTATATGGTAATACTATATAACGTTATACCTTATTACATAATAGTATATAACGTTATACGTTATGTGGTAATACTATATAACGTTATACGTAATAGCGTAACAATATGCAACGTTATTCGTTATTACGTAACAGTATATAACGTTATAAGTTACAACGTAACAATATACAACGGTATACGCTATTGAGTAATAATATGCAACGTTATTCGTTATTACGTAATAGTATATAACGTTATACATTACATGGCAATACTATATAACGTTATACGTTAATACGTATTAGCATATAACGTTATTCGTTATATGGTAATACTATATAACGTTATACGTTATTACGTAGTAGTATATAACGTTATACGTTATTACGTAATAGCATATAACGTTGTACGTTACATGGTAATACTATATAACGTTATACGTTATTACGTAGTAGTATATAACGGTATAAGTTAATACGTAATAGTATACAACGTTATACATTATATGGTAATAATATACAACGTTATACGTTATTACGTAATAATATACAACGTTATACTTAATATGCTAGTACTATAGTAATTCTGCATAACGTTATACGTTATTTCGTAATATTATATAACTTTATACGTTATGTGGTAATACTATATAACGTTATACGTTATATGGTAATACTATATAACGTTATACGTTATAGCGTAACAATATACAACGTTATACGCTACTACGTAATAGTATATAACGTTATACATTATAACGTAACAATATACAACGTTATACGTAATGTGCTAATACTATCGTCATTCTGTATATCGTTATAAGTTGTTTCGTAATAGTTTATAACGTTATACGTTATATGGTAATACTATATAACGTTATACGTTATATTGTAATACTATATAACGTTATACGTTATATGGTAATACTATATAACGTTATACGATATATGGTAATACTATATAACGTTATACGTTATATGGTAATACTATATAACGTTATACGTTATATGGTAATACTATATAACGTTATATGTAACAGCGTTACAATATGCAACGATATACGTTATTACGTATTAGTATATAACGTAACACGTTACATGGTAATACTATATAACGTTATATGTTATTACGTAGTAGTATATAACGTTATACGTTATAACGTAACAGTATACAACGTTATACGTTATAACGTAACAATATACATCGTTATACGTTAATACGTAATAGTATATAACGTTATACATTACGTGGTAATACTATATAACGTTATACGTTATAACGTAACAATACACAACGTTATACGTTAATACGTAATAGTATATAACGTTATACATTATAACGTAACAATATACAATGTTATACGTTATAACGTAACAATATACAACGTTATACGCTACTACGTAATAGTATATAACGTTATACATTATATGGTAATACTATATAACGTTATACGTTATTACGTAGTAGTATATAACGTTATATGTTATAACGTAACAATATACAACGTTATACGTTATTACGTAATAGTATATAACGTTATACGTTACAACGTAACAATATACAACGTTATACGTTAATACGTAATAGTATTTAACGTTATACATTATATGGTATTACTATATAACCCTATACGTTATTACGTAATTGTATATAACGTTATACATTATAACGTAACAATATACAACGTTATAGGCTGTTATGTAATATAATATAACGTTATACATTATAACGTTTCAATATACAACGTTATACGCCATTATGTAACAATATACAACGTTATACGCTATTACGTAATAGTATATAGCGTTATACATTATAACGTAACAATATACAACGTTATACGCTATTACGTAATACTATATATAACGTTATAGGTTATAACGTAACAATATACAACGTTATACGTTATTACGTAATAATATACAACTTTATACTTAATATGCTAATACTATGGTAATTCTGCATAACGTTATACGTTATTTCGAAATAGTATATAATGTTATACGTTACATGGTAATACTATATAACGTTATACGTTATAGCGTAACAATATGCAACGTTATACGCTATTACGTAATAGTATATAACGTTATACATTTTAACGTAATAATATACAAAGTTATACGTTATAACGTAACAATATACAACGTTATACGTAATATGCTAATACTATCGTAATTCTGTATATCGTTAAACGTTATTTCGTAATAGTATATAACGTTATACTTTATATGGTAATACTATATAACGTTATACGTTATATGGTAATACTATATAAAGTTAAACGGTATAACGTAACAATATACAACGTTATACGTTAATACGTAATAGTATATATCGTTATACATTATATGGTAATACTATATAACGTTATACGTTATTACGTAATAGCACATAACGTTATACGCTATTACGTAATAGTATATAACGTTATATATTATAACGTAACAATATACAATGTTATACGTTATAACGTAACAATATACAACGTTATACGTAATATGCTAATACTATCGTAATTCTGTATATCGTTATACGTTATTTCATAATAGTATATAACGTTATACTTTATATGGTAATACTATATAACGTTATACGTTATATGGTAATACTATATAAAGTTATAAGGTATAACGTAACAATATACAGCGTTATACGTTAATACGTAATAGTATATAACGTTATACATTATAACGTAACAATATACAACATTATACGCTATTACGTAATAGTATATAACGTTATACATTATAACGTAACAATATACAACGTTATACGCTATTATGTAATATAATATAACGTTATACATTTTAACGTTTCAATATACAACGTTATACGCCATTATGTAATAATATACAACGTTATACGTTATTACGTAATAGTATATAACGCTATACATTATAACGTTACAATATACAACGTTATATGTTATTACGTAATAGCATATATCGTTATACGTTATATGGTAATACTATATAACGTTATACGTTATTACGTAGTAGTATATAACGATATACGTTTTAACGTAAGAATATACAACGTTATATGCTATTACGTAATACTATATAACGTTATACGTTATAGCGTAAAAATATGCAACGTTATACGCTATTACGTAATAGTATATAACGTTATACATTATAACGTAACAATATACAATGTTATACGTTATAACGTAACAATATACAACGTTATACGTAATATGCTAATACTATCGTAATTCTGTATATCGTTATACGTTATTTCATAATAGTATATAACGTTATACTTTATATGGTAATACTATATAACGTTATACGTTATATGGTAATACTATATAAAGTTATAAGGTATAACGTAACAATATTCAACGTTATACGTTAATCCGTAATAGTATATAACGTTATACATTATATGGTAATACTATATAACGTTATACCTTATTACATAATAGTATATAACGTTATACGTAATGTGGTAATACTATATAACGTTATACGTAATAGCGTAACAATATGCAACGATATACGTTTTTACGTAATAGTATATATCGTAACACGTTACGTGGTAATACTATATAACGTTATACGTTATAGCGTAAGAATATACAACATTATACGCTATTACGTAATAGTATATAACGCTATACATTACATGGTAATACTATATAACGTTATACGTTATTACGTATTAGCATATAATGTTATACGTTATATGGTAATACTATATAACGTTATACGGTATAACGTAACAATATACAACGTTATACGTTATATGGTAATACTATATAACGTTATACGTTATAGCGTGACAATATACAACAGTATACGCTATTACGTAATAGTATATAACGTTCTACATTATAACGTAACAATATACAAAGTTATACGCTATTACGTAATAATATAGAACGTTATAAGTAATATGCTAATACTACAGTAATTCTGCATAACGTTATACGTTATTTCGTAATAGTATATAACGTTATACGTTATATGGTAATACTATATAACGTTATACGTAATAGCGTAACAATATACAACGTTATACGCTATTACGTAATAATATAGAACGTTATAAGTAATATGCTAATACTATGGTAATTCTGCATAACGTTATACGTTATTTCGTAATAGTATATAACGTTATACGTTATATGGTAATACTATATAACGTTATACGTAATAGCGTAACAATATACAACGTTATACGCTATTACGTAATAATATACAACGTTATACTTAATATGCTAATACTATGGTAATTCTGTATATCGTTATACGTTATTTCGTAATAGTATATATCGTTATACTTTATATGGTAATACTATATAACGTTATATGTCATATGGTAATACTATATAAAGTTATACGGTATAACGTAACAATAAACAACGTTATACATTAATACGTAATAGTATATATCGTTATACATTATAACGTAACAATATACAATGTTATACGTTATAACGTAACAATAAACAACGTTATACGCTATTACGTAATAATATACATCGTTATACTTAATATGCTAATACTATGGTAATTCTGTATAACGTTATATGTTATTTCGTAATAGTATATAACGTTGTACGTTATATGGTAATACTATATAACGTTATACGTTATATGGTAATACTATATAACGTTATACGTAATAGCGTAACAATATGCAACGATATACGTTATTACGTAATAGTATATAACGTAACACGTTACATGGTAATACTATATAACGTTATTCATTATTACGTGATAGCATATATCGTTATACGTTATATGGTAATACTATATAACGTTATACGTTATTACGTAGTTGTATTTAACGTTATACGTTTTAACGTAACAATATACAACGTTATACGCTATTACCTAATAGTATACAACGTTATAGGTTATAACGTAACAATATACAACGTTATATGTTATTACGTAATAGTATACAACGTTATACTTAATATGCTAATACTATAGTAATTCTGCATAACGTTATACGTTATTTCGTAATAGTATATAACGTTATATGTTATATAGTAATACTATATAACGTTATACGTAATAGCGTAACAATATACAACGTTATACGCTATTACGTGATAGTATATAACGTTATACATTATAACGTAACAATATACAATATCATACGTTATAACGTAAAAATATACAACGTTATACGTTAATACGTAATAGTATATAACGTTATACATTACATGGTAATACTGTATAACGTTATACGTTATTACGTAATAGCATATAACGTTATACGTTATATGGTAATACTATATAACGTTATACGTTATAGCGTAACAATATACAACGTTATACGCTATTACGTAATAGTATATAACGTTATACATTATAACGTAACAATATACAACGTTATACGATGTAACGTAACAATATACAACGTTATACGCTATTACGTAATAGTATATAACGTTATATATTATATGGTAATACTATATAACGTTATACGTTATATGGTAATACTATATAACGTTATACGTTATAGCGTAACAATATACAACGTTATACGCTATTACGTAGTAGTATATAACGTTATACATTATAACGTAACAATATACAAAGTTATACGTTATAACGTAACAACATACAACGTTATACGTAATATGCAAATACTATCGTAATTCTGTATATCGTTATACGTTATTTCGTAATAGTATATAACGTTATACTTTATATGGTAATACTATATAACGTTATACGTTATTCCGAAGTAGTATATAACGTTATACGTTTTAACGTAACAATACACAACGTTATACGTCATAACGTAACAATATACAACGTTATACGCTATTACGTAATAATATACAACGTTATATGTTATTACGTAATGGGACATATCGTTATAGATTATATGGTAATATATATCGTTATCCGTCATTACGTAACAATATACAACGTTATAAGTCATTACGTAATAAGATACAACGTTATACGTTATTACGTAATAATATACAACGTTATATATAATATGCTAATACTATAGTAATTCTGCATAACGTTATACGTTATTTCGTAATAGTATATAACGTTATACGTTATGTGGTAATACTATATAACGTTATACGTTATAGCGTAACGATATACAACATTATACGCTATTACGTAATAGTATATAACGTTATACATTATAACGTAACAATATACAATGTTATACGTTATAACGTAACAATATACAACGTTATACGTAATATGCTAACACTATCGTAATTCTGTATATCGTTATACGTTATTTCGTAATAGTATATAACGTTAGACTTTATATGGTAATACTATATAACGTTATACGTTATATGGTAATACTATGTAATGTTATACGGTATAACGTAACAATATTCAACGTTATACGTTAATACGTAATAGTATATATCGTAACACGTTACATGGTAATACTATTTAACGTTATACGTTATTACGTAATAGCATATAACGTTATACGTTATATGGTAATACTATATAACGTTATACGTTATTACGTAGTAGTATATAACGTTATACGTTATAAAGTAATAGTGCATAACGTACCACGTTACATGGTAATACTATATAACCTTATACGTTATTACGTAATAGCATATAACGTTATACTTTATATGGTAATACTATATAACGTTATACGTTATATGGTAATACTATATAAAGTTATACGGTATAACGTAACAATATACAACGTTATACGTAATATGCTAATACTATCGTAATTCTGTAGATCGTTATACGTTGTTTCGTAATAGTATATAACGTTAGACTTTATATGGTAATACTATATAACGCTATACGTTATATGGTAATACTATATAAAGTTATACGGTATAACGTAACAATATTCAACGTTATACGTTAATACGTAATAGTATATAACGTTATAGATTATATGGTAATACTATATAACGTTATACCTTATTACATAATAGTATATAACGTTATACGTTATGTGGTAATACTATATAACGTTATACGTAATAGCGTAACAATATGCAACGATATACGTTTTTACGTAATAGTATATATCGTAACACGTTACATGGTAATACTATATAACGTTATACGTTATTACGTAGTAGTATATAACGTTATACGCTTTAACGTAACAATATACAACGTTATACGCTATTGAGTAATAATATACAACGTAATACGTTATTACGTAATAGTAAATAACGTTATACATTATATGGTAATACTATATAACGTTATACGTTATAGCGTAACAATATACAGCGTTATACGCTATTACGTAATAGTATATAACGTTATACGTTACAACGTAACAATATACAACGTTATACGCTATTGAGTAATAATATGCAACGTTATTCGTTATTACGTAATAGTATATATCGTCATACGATATACTGTAACACTATATGACGCTATACGTTATTACGTAATAGTATATAACGTTATACGTTACATGGTAATGCTATATAACGTTATACGTTATTACGGAATAGTATATAATGTTATGCATTATAACGTTACAACATACAACGCTATACGCTATTGCGTAATAATATACAACGTAATACGTTATTACGTAATAGTAAATAACGTTATACATTATATGGTAATACTATATAACGTTATACGTTATAGCGTAACAATATACAACGTTATACGCTATTACGTAATAGTACATAACGTTATACGTTACAACGTAACAATATACAACGTTATACGCTATTGAGTAATAATATGCAACGTTATTCGTTATTACGTAATAGTATATATCGTCATACGATATACTGTAATACTATATGACGCTATACGTTATTACGTAATAGTATATAACGTTATACGTTACATGGTAATGCTATATAACGTTATACGTTATTACGTAATAGTATATAACGTTATGCATTATAACGTTACAACATACAACGCTATACGCTATTGCGTAATAATATACAACGTTATACGTTATAACGTAACAATATACAACGATATACGTAATATGCTAATACTATCGTAATTCTGTATATCGTTATACGTTATTTCGTAATAGTATATAACGTTAGACTTTATATGGTAATACTATATAACGTTATACGTTATATGGTAATACTATATAACGTTATACGTTATATGGTAATACTATATAACGATATACGTTATTCCGTAGTAGTATATAACGTTATACGTTTTAACGTAACAATATACAACGTTATACGTCATAACGTAACAATATACAACGTTATACTCTATTACGTAATAATATACAACGTTATAAGTAATATGCTAATACTATAGTAATTCTGCATAACGTTATACGTTATTTCGTAATAGTATATAACGTTATACTTTATATGGTAATACTATATAACGTTATACCTTATAGAGTAACAATATACAACTTTATACGTTATTTCGTAATAGTATATAACGTTATACATTATAACGTAACAATATACAATGTTATACGTTATAACGTAACAATATACAACGTTATACGTTAATACGTAATAGTATATAACGTTATACATTACATGGTAATACTATATAACGTTATACGTTAATACGTATTAGCATATAATGTTATACGTTATATGGTAATACTATATAACGTTATACGTTATTACGTAGTAGTATATAACATTATACGTTATAACGTAACAATATACAACGTTATACGTCATTACGTAATAATATACAACGTTATACGTTATTACGTAATAATATACAACGTTATACATAATATACTAATACTATAGTAATTCTGCATAACGTTATATGTTATTTCGTAATAGTATATAACGTTACACGTTATGTGGTAATACTATATAACGTTATACGTTATAGCGTAACGATATACAACATTATACGCTATTACGTAATAGTATATAACGTTATACATTATAACGTAACAATATACAATGTTATACGTTATAACGTAACAATATACAACATTATACGTAATATGCTAATACTATCGTAATTCTGTAGATCGTTATACGTTATTTCGTAATAGTATATAACGTTAGACTTTATATGGTAATACTATATAACGTTATACGTTATATGGTAATACTATATAAAGTTATACGGTATAACGTAACAATATTCAACGTTATACGTTAATACGTAATAGTATATAACGTTATAGATTATATGGTAATACTATATAACGTTATACCTTATTACATAATAGTATATAACGTTATTCGTTATGTGGTAATACTATATAACGTTATACGTTATTACGTAATAGTATATAACGTTAGACTTTATATGGTAATACTATATAACCCTATACGTTATATGGTAATACTATATAACGTTATACGTTATTACGTAGTAGTATATAACGTTATACGTTATAAAGTAATAGTGCATAACGTACCACGTTACATGGTAATACTATATAACCTTATACGTTATTACGTAATAGCATATAACGTTATACTTTATATGGTAATACTATATAACGTTATACGTTATATGGTAATACTATATAAAGTTATACGGTATAACGTAACAATATACAACGTTATACGTAATATGCTAATACTATCGTAATTCTGTAGATCGTTATACGTTATTTCGTAATAGTATATAACGTTAGACTTTATATGGTAATACTATATAACGCTATACGTTATATGGTAATACTATATAAAGTTATAAGGTATAACGTAACAATATTCAACGTTATACGTTAATACGTAATAGTATATAACGTTATAGATTATATGGTAATACTATATAACGTTATACCTTATTACATAATAGTATATAACGTTATACGTTATGTGGTAATACTATATAACGTTATACGTAATAGCGTAACAATATGCAACGTTATTCGTTATTACGTAACAGTATATAACGTTATAAGTTACAACGTAACAATATACAACGGTATACGCTATTGAGTAATAATATGCAACGTTATTCCTTATTACGTAATAGTATATAACGTTATACATTACATGGCAATACTATATAACGTTATACGTTAATACGTATTAGCATATAACGTTATTCGTTATATGGTAATACTATATAACGTTATACGTTATTACGTAGTAGTATATAACGTTATACGTTATTACGTAATAGCATATAACGTTGTACGTTACATGGTAATACTATATAACGTTATACGTTATTACGTAGTAGTATATAACGGTATAAGTTAATACGTAATAGTATACAACGTTATACATTATATGGTAATAATATACAACGTTATACGTTATTACGTAATAATATACAACGTTATACTTAATATGCTAGTACTATAGTAATTCTGCATAACGTTATACGTTATTTCGTAATATTATATAACTTTATACGTTATGTGGTAATACTATATAACGTTATACGTTATATGGTAATACTATATAAAGTTATACGTTAATACGTAATAGTATATAACGTTATTCATTATATGGTAAGACTATATAACGTTATACGTTATTACGTAGTAGTATACAACGATATACGTCATAACGTAACAATATACAACGTTATACGTTATTACGTAACAGGACATATCGTTATAGATTATATGGTAATATATATCGTTATCCGTCATTACGTAACAATATACAACGTTATACGTCATTACGTAATAATATGCAACGTTATAAGTAATATGCTAATACTATAGTAATTCTGCATAACGTTATACGTTATTTCGTAATAGTATATAACGTTATACGTTATATGGTAATACTATATAACGTTATACGTTATTTCATAATAATATACAACGTTATACGTAATATGCTAATACTATGGTAATTCTGTACAACGTTATACGTTATTACGTAATAGTATATAACGTTATACGTTATATGGTAATACTATATAGCGTTATACGTTATAGCGACAATATACTACATTATACGCTATTACGTAATAGTATATAACGTTATACATTATAACGTAACAATATACAAATTTATACGTTACAACGTAACAATATACAACGTTATACGTAATATGCTAATACTATCGTAATTCTGTATATCGTTATACGTTAGTTCGTAATAGTATATAACGTTAGACTTTATATGGTAATACTATATAACGTTATACCTTATTACATAATAGTATATAACGTTATACGTAATGTGGTAATACTATATAACGTTATACGTAATAGCGTAACAATATGCAACGATATACGTTTTTACGTAATAGTATATATCGTAACACGTTACATGGTAATACTATATAACGTTATACGTTATAGCGTAAGAATATACAACATTATACGCTATTACGTAATAGTATATAACGCTATACATTACATGGTAATACTATATAACGTTATACGTTATTACGTATTAGCATATAATGTTATACGTTATATGGTAATACTATATAACGTTATACGTTATAGCGTAACGATATACAACGTTATACGTCATTACGTAATAAGATACAACGTTATACGTTATTACGTAATAATATACAACGTTATAAGTAATATGCTAATACTATAGTAATTCTGCATAACGTTATACGTTATTTCGAAATAGTATATAACGTTATACATTATATGGTAATACTATATAACGTTATACGTTATATGGTAATACTATATAAAGTTATACGGTATAACGTAACTATATACAGTATTATACGTTAATACGTAATAGTATATAACGTTATACATTATATGGTAATACTATATAACGTTATACGTTATTACGTAATAGTATATAACGTTATACGTTATTACGTAATAGTATATAACGTTATACGTTTTAACGTAAGAATATACAACGTTATACGTCATAACGTAACAATATACAACGTTATACTCTACTACGTAATAATATACAACGTTATACGTTATTACGTAATGGGACATATCGTTATAGATTATATGGTAATATATATCGTTATCCGTCATTACGTAACAATATACAACGTTATACGTCATTACGTAATAAGATACAACGTTATACGTTATTACGTAGTAGTATATAACGTTATACGTTATTACGTAATAGCATATAACGTTGTACGTTACATGGTAATACTATATAACGTTATACGTTATTACGTAGTAGTATATAACGGTATAAGTTAATACGTAATAGTATACAACGTTATACATTATATGGTAATAATATACAACGTTATACGTTATTACGTAATAATATACAACGTTATACTTAATATGCTAGTACTATAGTAATTCTGCATAACGTTATACGTTATTTCGTAATATTATATAACTTTATACGTTATGTGGTAATACTATATAACGTTATACGTTATATGGTAATACTATATAAAGTTATACGTTAATACGTAATAGTATATAACGTTATTCATTATATGGTAAGACTATATAACGTTATACGTTATTACGTAGTAGTATACAACGATATACGTCATAACGTAACAATATACAACGTTATACGTTATTACGTAACAGGACATATCGTTATAGATTATATGGTAATATATATCGTTATCCGTCATTACGTAACAATATACAACGTTATACGTCATTACGTAATAATATGCAACGTTATAAGTAATATGCTAATACTATAGTAATTCTGCATAACGTTATACGTTATTTCGTAATAGTATATAACGTTATACGTTATATGGTAATACTATATAACGTTATACGTTATTTCATAATGATATACAACGTTATACGTAATATGCTAATACTATGGTAATTCTGTACAACGTTATACGTTATTACGTAATAGTATATAACGTTATACGTTATATGGTAATACTATATAGCGTTATACGTTATAGCGACAATATACTACATTATACGCTATTACGTAATAGTATATAACGTTATACATTATAACGTAACAATATACAAATTTATACGTTACAACGTAACAATATACAACGTTATACGTAATATGCTAATACTATCGTAATTCTGTATATCGTTATACGTTAGTTCGTAATAGTATATAACGTTAGACTTTATATGGTAATACTATATAACGTTATACCTTATTACATAATAGTATATAACGTTATACGTAATGTGGTAATACTATATAACGTTATACGTAATAGCGTAACAATATGCAACGATATACGTTTTTACGTAATAGTATATATCGTAACACGTTACATGGTAATACTATATAACGTTATACGTTATAGCGTAAGAATATACAACATTATACGCTATTACGTAATAGTATATAACGCTATACATTACATGGTAATACTATATAACGTTATACGTTATTACGTATTAGCATATAATGTTATACGTTATATGGTAATACTATATAACGTTATACGTTATAGCGTAACGATATACAACGTTATACGTCATTACGTAATAAGATACAACGTTATACGTTATTACGTAATAATATACAACGTTATAAGTAATATGCTAATACTATAGTAATTCTGCATAACGTTATACGTTATTTCGAAATAGTATATAACGTTATACATTATATGGTAATACTATATAACGTTATACGTTATATGGTAATACTATATAAAGTTATACGGTATAACGTAACAATATACAGTATTATACGTTAATACGTAATAGTATACAACGTTATACATTATATGGTAATACTATATAACGTTATACGTTATTACGTAATAGTATATAACGTTATACGTTATTACGTAATAGTATATAACGTTATACGTTTTAACGTAAGAATATACAACGTTATACGTCATAACGTAACAATATACAACGTTATACTCTACTACGTAATAATATGCAACGTTATACGTTATTACGTAATGGTACATATCGTTAGAGATTATATGGTAATATATATCGTTATCCGTCATTACGTAACAATATACAACGTTATACGTCATTACGTAATAATATACAACGTTATACGTTATAACGTAACAATATACAACGTTATACGTAATAGGCTAATACTATCGTAATTCTGTATATCGTTATACGTTATTTCGTAATAGTATATAACGTTAGACTTTATATGATAATACTATATAACGTTATACATTATATGGTAATACTATATAACCCTATACGTTATTACGTAATTGTATATAACGTTATACATTATGACGTAACAATATACAACGTTATACGCTATTATGTAATAGTATATAACGTTATACTTTATATGGTAATATTATATAACGTTATACGTTTTTACGTAATAATATACAACGTTATACGTAATATGCTAATACTATGGTAATTTTGTACAACGTTATACGTTATTACGTAACAGTATATAACGTTATACGTTATATGGTAATACTATATAACGTTATACGTTATTACGTATTAGCATATAATGTTATACGCTATATGGTAATACTATATAACGTTATACGCTATTACGTAGTAGTATATAACGTTATACGTTATAACGTAACAATATACAACGTTATACGTTATTACGCAATAATATACAACGTTATACTTAACATGCTAATAGTATAGTAATTCTGCACAACATTATACGTTATTTCGTAATAGTATATAACGTTATACGTTATATGGTAATACTATATAACGTTATACGTTATAGCGTAACAATATACAACATTATACGTTATTACGTATTAGCATGTAATGTTATACGTTATATGGTAATACTATATAACGTTATACGTTATAGCGTAACAATATACAACGTTATACGCTACTACGTAATATTATATAACGTTATACATTATATGGTAATACTATATAACGTTATACGTTATTGCGTAATAGTATATAACGTTATACATTATAACGTTGCAATATACAACGTTATACGCTATTATGTAATATAATATAACGTTATACATTTTAACGTTTCAATATACAACGTTATACGCCATTATGTAATAATATACAACGTTATACGTTATTACGTAATAGTATATAACGCTATACATTATAACGTTACAATATACAACGTTATATGTTATTACGTAATAGCATATATCGTTATACGTTATATGGTAATACTATATAACGTTATACGTTATTACGTAATAGTATATAACGTTATACATTATAACGTAACAATATACAAAGTTATACGTTACAACGTAACAATATACAACGTTATACGTAATATGCTAATACTATCGTAATTCTGTATATCGTTATACGTTATTTCATAATAGTATATAACGTTATACTTTTTATGGTAATACTATACAACGTTATACGTTATATGGTAATACTATATAACGTTATATGTTATAACGGAACTATATACAACGTTATACGTTATTACGAAATAGTATATAACGTTATACGTTACAACGTAACAATATACAACGTTATACGCTATTGAGTAATAATATGCAACGTTATTCGTTATTACGTAATAGTATATATCGTCATACGATATACTGTAATACTATATAACGCTATACGTTATTACGTAATAGTATATAACGTTATACGTTACATGGTAATGCTATATAACGCTAAACGTTATTACGTAATAGTATATAACGTTATGCATTATAACGTTACAACATACAACGCTATACGCTATTGCGTAATAATATACAACGTAATACGTTATTACGCAATAGTATATAACGTTATACATTATATGGTAATACTATATAACGTTACACGTTATAGCGTAACAATATACAACGTTATACGCTATTACGTAATAGTATATAACGTTATACATTATAACGTAACAATATACAACGTTATACGTAATATGCTAATACTATCGTAATTCTGTATATCGTTATACGTTATTTCGTAATAGTATATAACGTTATACATTACATGGTAATACTATAAGACATACGTTATTACGTAGTATTATATAACGTTATACGTTATAACGTTACAATATACAACGTTATATGTTATTGCGTAATAATATATAACGTTATACGTTATATGGTAATACTATATAACGTTATACGTTATATGGTAATACTATATAACTTTACAAGTAATAGCGAAACAATATGCAACGATATACGTTATTACGTAATAGTATATAACGTAACACGTTACATGGTAATACTATATAACGTTATACGTTATTACGTAATAGCATATATCGTTATACGTTATATGGTAATACTATATAACGTTATTACGTAATAGCATATAACGTTATACGTTATATGGTAATACTATATAACGTTATACGTAATAGCGTAACAATATACAACGTTATACGCTATTACGTAATAGTATATAACGTTATACATTATAACGTAACAATATACAATGTTATACGTTATAACGTAACAATATACATCGTTATACGTTAATACGTAATAGTATATAACGTTATACATTACGTGGTAATACTATATAACGTTATACGTTATAACGTAACAATACACAACGTTATACGTTAATACGTAATAGTATATAACGTTATACATTATAACGTAACAATATACAATGTTATACGTTATAACGTAACAATATACAACGTTATACGTTAATACGTAATAGTATATAACGTTATACTTTATAACGTAACAATATACAACGTTATACGTTAATACGTAATAGTATATAACGTTATACATTATAACGTTAGAATATACAACGTTATATGTTATTGCGTAATAGTATATAACGTTATACATTATAACGTTACAATATACAGCGTTATATGTTATTGCGTAATAGTATATAACGTAATACGTTATATGGTAATACTATATAACGTTATACGTTATAGCGTAACAATATACAACGTTATACGCTACTACGTAATAGTATATAACGTTATACATTATAACGTAACAATATACAACGTTATACGTAATGTGCTAATACTATCGTCATTCTGTATATCGTTATAAGTTGTTTCGTAATAGTTTATAACGTTATACGATATATGGTAATACTATATAACGTTATACGTTATATGGTAATACTATATAACGTTATACGTTATATGGTAATACTATATAACGTTATATGTAACAGCGTTACAATATGCAACGATATACGTTATTACGTATTAGTATATAACGTAACACGTTACATGGTAATACTATATAACGTTATATGTTATTACGTAGTAGTATATAACGTTATACGTTATAACGTAACAGTATACAACGTTATACGTTATAACGTAACAATATACATCGTTATACGTTAATACGTAATAGTATATAACGTTATACATTACGTGGTAATACTATATAACGTTATACGTTATAACGTAACAATACACAACGTTATACGTTAATACGTAATAGTATATAACGTTATACATTATAACGTAACAATATACAATGTTATACGTTATAACGTAACAATATACAACGTTATACGCTACTACGTAATAGTATATAACGTTATACATTATATGGTAATACTATATAACGTTATACGTTATTACGTAGTAGTATATAACGTTATATGTTATAACGTAACAATATACAACGTTATACGTTATTACGTAATAGTATATAACGTTATACGTTACAACGTAACAATATACAACGTTATACGCTATTGAGTAATAATATGCAACGTTATTCGTTATTACGTAATAGTATATATCGTCATACGATATACTGTAATACTATATAACGCTATACGTTAATACGTAATAGTATATAACGTTCTTCATTATATGCTAATACTATATAACGTTATACGTTATTACGTAATAGTATATAACGTTATACGTTATATGGTAATACTACATAAAGTTATACGTTATAGCGTAACAATATACAACGTTATACGTTAATACGTAAAAGTATTTAACGTTATACATTATATGGTATTACTATATAACCCTATACGTTATTACGTAATTGTATATAACGTTATACATTATAACGTAACAATATACAACGTTATAGGCTGTTATGTAATATAATATAACGTTATACATTATAACGTTTCAATATACAACGTTATACGCCATTATGTAACAATATACAACGTTATACGCTATTACGTAATAGTATATAGCGTTATACATTATAACGTAACAATATACAACGTTATACGCTATTACGTAATACTATATATAACGTTATAGGTTATAACGTAACAATATACAACGTTATACGTTATTACGTAATAATATACAACGTTATACTTAATATGCTAATACTATGGTAATTCTGCATAACGTTATACGTTATTTCGAAATAGTATATAATGTTATACGTTATATGGTAATACTATATAACGTTATACGTTATAGCGTAACAATATGCAACGTTATACGCTATTACGTAATAGTATATAACGTTATACATTTTAACGTAACAATATACAAAGTTATACGTTATAACGTAACAATATACAACGTTATACGTAATATGCTAATACTATCGTAATTCTGTATATCGTTAAACGTTATTTCGTAATAGTATATAACGTTATACTTTATATGGTAATACTATATAACGTTATACGTTATATGGTAATACTATATAAAGTTAAACGGTATAACGTAACAATATACAACGTTATACGTTAATACGTAATAGTATATATCGTTATACATTATATGGTAATACTATATAACGTTATACGTTATTACGTAATAGCACATAACGTTATACGCTATTACGTAATAGTATATAACGTTATACATTATAACGTAACAATATACAATGTTATACGTTATAACGTAACAATATACAACGTTATACGTAATATGCTAATACTATCGTAATTCTGTATATCGTTATACGTTATTTCATAATAGTATATAACGTTATACTTTATATGGTAATACTATATAACGTTATACGTTATATGGTAATACTATATAAAGTTATAAGGTATAACGTAACAATATACAGCGTTATACGTTAATACGTAATAGTATATAACGTTATACATTATAACGTAACAATATACAACATTATACGCTATTACGTAATAGTATATAACGTTATACATTATAACGTAACAATATACAACGTTATACGCTATTATGTAATATAATATAACGTTATACATTTTAACGTTTCAATATACAACGTTATACGCCATTATGTAATAATATACAACGTTATACGTTATTACGTAATAGTATATAACGCTATACATTATAACGTTACAATATACAACGTTATATGTTATTACGTAATAGCATATATCGTTATACGTTATATGGTAATACTATATAACGTTATACGTTATTACGTAGTAGTATATAACGATATACGTTTTAACGTAAGAATATACAACGTTATATGCTATTACGTAATACTATATAACGTTATACGTTATAGCGTAAAAATATGCAACGTTATACGCTATTACGTAATAGTATATAACGTTATACATTGTAACGTAACAATATACAATGTTATACGTTATAACGTAACAATATACAACGTTATGCGTAATATGCTAATACTATCGTAATTCTGTATATCGTTATACGTTATTTCATAATAGTATATAACGTTATACTTTATATGGTAATACTATATAACGTTATACGTTATATGGTAATACTATATAACGTTATATGTTATAACGTAACAATATACAACGTTATACGTTATTACGTAATAGTATATAACGTTATACGTTACAACGTAACAATATACAACGGTATACGCTATTGAGTAATAATATGCAACGTTATTCGTTATTACGTAATAGTATATACCGTCATACGATATACTGTAATACTATATAATGCTATACGTTATTACGTAATAGTATATAACGTTATACGTTACATGGTAATGCTATATAACGCTAAACGTTATTACGTAATAGTATATAACGTTATGCATTATAACGTTACAACATACAACGCTATACGCTATTGCGTAATAATATACAACGTAATACGTTATTACGTAATAGTATATAACGTTATACATTATATGGTAATACTATATAACGTTACACGTTATAGCGTAACAATATACAACGTTATACGCTATTACGTAATAGTATATAACGTTATACATTATAACGTAACAATATACAAATTTATACGTTACAACGTAACAATATACAACGTTATACGTAATATGCTAATACTATCGTAATTCTGTATATCGTTATACGTTAGTTCGTAATAGTATATAACGTTAGACTTTATATGGTAATACTATATAACGCTATACGTTACATGGTAATACTATATAAAGTTATACGGTATAACGTAACAATATTCAACGTTATACGTTAATCCGTAATAGTATATAACGTTATACATTATATGGTAATACTATATAACGTTATACCTTATTACATAATAGTATATAACGTTATACGTAATGTGGTAATACTATATAACGTTATACGTAATAGCGTAACAATATGCAACGATATACGTTTTTACGTAATAGTATATATCGTAACACGTTACATGGTAATACTATATAACGTTATACGTTATAGCGTAAGAATATACAACATTATACGCTATTACGTAATAGTATATAACGCTATACATTACATGGTAATACTATATAACGTTATACGTTATTACGTATTAGCATATAATGTTATACGTTATATGGTAATACTATATAACGTTATACATTATATGGTAATACTATATAACGTTATACGTTATTACGTAATAGTATATAACGTTATACATTATATGGTAATACTATATAACGTTATACGTTATATGGTAATACTATATAAAGTTATACGGTATAACGTAACTATATACAGTATTATACGTTAATACGTAATAGTATATAACGTTATACATTATATGGTAATACTATATAACGTTATACGTTATTACGTAATAGTATATAACGTTATACGTTATTACGTAATAGTATATAACGTTATACGTTTTAACGTAAGAATATACAACGTTATACGTCATAACGTAACAATATACAACGTTATACTCTACTACGTAATAATATACAACGTTATACGTTATTACGTAATGGGACATATCGTTATAGATTATATGGTAATATATATCGTTATCCGTCATTACGTAACAATATACAACGTTATACGTCATTACGTAATAAGATACAACGTTATACGTTATTACGTAATAATATACAACGTTATACGTAATAGGCTAATACTATCGTAATTCTGTATATCGTTATACGTTATTTCGTAATAGTATATAACGTTAGACTTTATATGATAATACTATATAACGTTATACATTATATGGTAATACTATATAACCCTATACGTTATTACGTAATTGTATATAACGTTATACATTATGACGTAACAATATACAACGTTATACGCTATTATGTAATAGTATATAACGTTATACTTTATATGGTAATATTATATAACGTTATACGTTTTTACGTAATAATATACAACGTTATACGTAATATGCTAATACTATGGTAATTTTGTACAACGTTATACGTTATTACGTAACAGTATATAACGTTATACGTTATATGGTAATACTATATAACGTTATACGTTATTACGTATTAGCATATAATGTTATACGCTATATGGTAATACTATATAACGTTATACGCTATTACGTAGTAGTATATAACGTTATACGTTATAACGTAACAATATACAACGTTATACGTTATTACGCAATAATATACAACGTTATACTTAACATGCTAATAGTATAGTAATTCTGCACAACATTATACGTTATTTCGTAATAGTATATAACGTTATACGTTATATGGTAATACTATATAACGTTATACGTTATAGCGTAACAATATACAACATTATACGTTATTACGTATTAGCATGTAATGTTATACGTTATATGGTAATACTATATAACGTTATACGTTATAGCGTAACAATATACAACGTTATACGCTACTACGTAATATTATATAACGTTATACATTATATGGTAATACTATATAACGTTATACGTTATTGCGTAATAGTATATAACGTTATACATTATAACGTTGCAATATACAACGTTATACGCTATTATGTAATATAATATAACGTTATACATTTTAACGTTTCAATATACAACGTTATACGCCATTATGTAATAATATACAACGTTATACGTTATTACGTAATAGTATATAACGCTATACATTATAACGTTACAATATACAACGTTATATGTTATTACGTAATAGCATATATCGTTATACGTTATATGGTAATACTATATAACGTTATACGTTATTACGTAATAGTATATAACGTTATACATTATAACGTAACAATATACAAAGTTATACGTTACAACGTAACAATATACAACGTTATACGTAATATGCTAATACTATCGTAATTCTGTATATCGTTATACGTTATTTCATAATAGCATATAACGTTATACTTTTTATGGTAATACTATACAACGTTATACGTTATATGGTAATACTATATAACGTTATATGTTATAACGGAACTATATACAACGTTATACGTTATTACGAAATAGTATATAACGTTATACGTTACAACGTAACAATATACAACGTTATACGCTATTGAGTAATAATATGCAACGTTATTCGTTATTACGTAATAGTATATATCGTCATACGATATACTGTAATACTATATAACGCTATACGTTATTACGTAATAGTATATAACGTTATACGTTACATGGTAATGCTATATAACGCTAAACGTTATTACGTAATAGTATATAACGTTATGCATTATAACGTTACAACATACAACGCTATACGCTATTGCGTAATAATATACAACGTAATACGTTATTACGCAATAGTATATAACGTTATACATTATATGGTAATACTATATAACGTTACACGTTATAGCGTAACAATATACAACGTTATACGCTATTACGTAATAGTATATAACGTTATACATTATAACGTAACAATATACAACGTTATACGTAATATGCTAATACTATCGTAATTCTGTATATCGTTATACGTTATTTCGTAATAGTATATAACGTTATACATTACATGGTAATACTATAAGACGTTATACGTTATTACGTAGTATTATATAACGTTATACGTTATAACGTTACAATATACAACGTTATATGTTATTGCGTAATAATATATAACGTTAGACGTTATATGGTAATACTATATAACGTTATACGTTATATGGTAATACTATATAACTTTACAAGTAATAGCGTAACAATATGCAACGATATACGTTATTACGTAATAGTATATAACGTAACACGTTACATGGTAATACTATATAACGTTATACGTTATTACGTAATAGCATATATCGTTATACGTTATATGGTAATACTATATAACGTTATTACGTAATAGCATATAACGTTATACGTTATATGGTAATACTATATAACGTTATACGTAATAGCGTAACAATATACAACGTTATACGCTATTACGTAATAGTATATAACGTTATACATTATAACGTAACAATATACAGTGTTATACGTTATAACGTAACAATATACATCGTTATACGTTAATACGTAATAGTATATAACGTTATACATTACGTGGTAATACTATATAACGTTATACGTTATAACGTAACAATACACAACGTTATACGTTAATACGTAATAGTATATAACGTTATACATTATAACGTAACAATATACAATGTTATACGTTATAACGTAACAATATACAACGTTATACGTTAATACGTAATAGTATATATCGTTATACATTATAACGTAACAATATACAACGTTATACGTTAATACGTAATAGTATATAACGTTATACATTATAACGTTAGAATATACAACGTTATATGTTATTGCGTAATAGTATATAACGTTATACATTATAACGTTACAATATACAGCGTTATATGTTATTGCGTAATAGTATATAACGTAATACGTTATATGGTAATACTATATAACGTTATACGTTATAGCGTAACAATATACAACGTTATACGCTACTACGTAATAGTATATAACGTTATACATTATAACGTAACAATATACAACGTTATACGTAATGTGCTAATACTATCGTCATTCTGTATATCGTTATAAGTTGTTTCGTAATAGTTTATAACGTTATACGTTATATGGTAATACTATATAACGTTATACGTTATATTGTAATACTATATAACGTTATACGTTATATGGTAATACTATATAACGTTATACGATATATGGTAATACTATATAACGTTATACGTTATATGGTAATACTATATAACGTTATACGTTATATGGTAATACTATATAACGTTATATGTAATAGCGTCACAATATGCAACGATATACGTTATTACGTGTTAGTATATAACGTAACACGTTACATGGTAATACTATATAACGTTATATGTTATTACGTAGTAGTATATAACGTTATACGTTATAACGTAACAGTATACAACGTTATACGTTATAACGTAACAATATACATCGTTATACGTTAATACGTAATAGTATATAACGTTATACATTACGTGGTAATACTATATAACGTTATACGTTATAACGTAACAATACACAACGTTATACGTTAATACGTAATAGTATATAACGTTATACATTATAACGTAACAATATACAATGTTATACGTTATAACGTAACAATATACAACGTTATACGCTACTACGTAATAGTATATAACGTTATACATTATATGGTAATACTATATAACGTTATACGTTATTACGTAGTAGTATATAACGTTATATGTTATAACGTAACAATATACAACGTTATACGTTATTACGTAATAGTATATAACGTTATACGTTACAACGTAACAATATACAACGTTATACGCTATTGAGTAATAATATGCAACGTTATTCGTTATTACGTAATAGTATATATCGTCATACGATATACTGTAATACTATATAACGCTATACGTTAATACGTAATAGTATATAACGTTCTTCATTATATGGTAATACTATATAACGTTATACGTTATTACGTAATAGTATATAACGTTATACGTTATATGGTAATACTACATAAAGTTATACGTTATAGCGTAACAATATACAACGTTATACGTTAATACGTAACAGTATTTAACGTTATACATTATATGGTATTACTATATAACCCTATACGTTATTACGTAATTGTATATAACGTTATACATTATAACGTAACAATATACAACGTTATAGGCTGTTATGTAATATAATATAACGTTATACATTATAACGTTTCAATATACAACGTTATACGCCATTATGTAACAATATACAACGTTATACGCTGTTACGTAATAGTATATAGCGTTATACATTATAACGTAACAATATACAACGTTATACGCTATTACGTAATACTATATATAACGTTATAGGTTATAACGTAACAATATACAACGTTATACGTTATTACGTAATAATATACAACGTTATACTTAATATGCTAATACTATGGTAATTCTGCATAACGTTATACGTTATTTCGAAATAGTATATAACGTTATACGTTATATGGTAATACTATATAACGTTATACGTTATAGCGTAACAATATGCAACGTTATACGCTATTACGTAATAGTATATAACGTTATACATTTTAACGTAACAATATACAAAGTTATACGTTATATCGTAACAATATACAACGTTATACGTAATATGCTAATACTATCGTAATTCTGTATATCGTTAAACGTTATTTCGTAATAGTATATAACGTTATACTTTATATGGTAATACTATATAACGTTATACGTTATATGGTAATACTATATAAAGTTAAACGGTATAACGTAACAATATACAACGTTATACGTTAATACGTAATAGTATATATCGTTATACATTATATGGTAATACTATATAACGTTATACGTTATTACGTAATAGCACATAACGTTATACGCTATTACGTAATAGTATATAACGTTATACATTATAACGTAACAATATACAATGTTATACGTTATAACGTAACAATATACAACGTTATACGTAATATGCTAATACTATCGTAATTCTGTATATCGTTATACGTTATTTCATAATAGTATATAACGTTATACTTTATATGGTAATACTATATAACGTTATACGTTATATGGTAATACTATATAAAGTTATAAGGTATAACGTAACAATATACAGCGTTATACGTTAATACGTAATAGTATATAACGTTATACATTATAACGTAACAATATACAACATTATACGCTATTACGTAATAGTATATAACGTTATACATTATAACGTAACAATATACAACGTTATACGCTATTATGTAATATAATATAACGTTATACATTTTAACGTTTCAATATACAACGTTATACGCCATTATGTAATAATATACAACGTTATACGTTATTACGTAATAGTATATAACGCTATACATTATAACGTTACAATATACAACGTTATATGTTATTACGTAATAGCATATATCGTTATACGTTATATGGTAATACTATATAACGTTATACGTTATTACGTAGTAGTATATAACGATATACGTTTTAACGTAAGAATATACAACGTTATATGCTATTACGTAATACTATATAACGTTATACGTTATAGCGTAAAAATATGCAACGTTATACGCTATTACGTAATAGTATATAACGTTATACATTATAACGTAACAATATACAATGTTATACGTTATAACGTAACAATATACAACGTTATACGTAATATGCTAATACTATCGTAATTCTGTATATCGTTATACGTTATTTCATAATAGTATATAACGTTATACTTTATATGGTAATACTATATAACGTTATACGTTATATGGTAATACTATATAACGTTATATGTTATAACGTAACAATATACAACGTTATACGTTATTACGTAATAGTATATAACGTTATACGTTACAACGTAACAATATACAACGGTATACGCTATTGAGTAATAATCTGCAACGTTATTCGTTATTACGTAATAGTATATATCGTCATACGATATACTGTAATACTATATAACGCTATACGTTATTACGTAATAGTATATAACGTTATACGTTACATGGTAATGCTATATAACGCTAAACGTTATTACGTAATAGTATATAACGTTATGCATTATAACGTTACAACATACAACGCTATACGCTATTGCGTAATAATATACAACGTAATACGTTATTACGTAATAGTATATAACGTTATACATTATATGGTAATACTATATAACGTTACACGTTATAGCGTAACAATATACAACGTTATACGCTATTACGTAATAGTATATAACGTTATACATTATAACGTAACAATATACAACGTTATACGTTATTACGTAATAGTATATAACGTTGTACGTTACAACGTAACAATATACAACGTTATACGCTATTGAGTAATAATATGCAACGTCATTCGTTATTACGTAATAGTATATATCGTCATACGATATACTGTAATACTATATAACGCTATACGTTAATACGTAATAGTATATAACGTTCTTCATTATATGGTAATACTATATAACGTTATACGTTATTACGTAATAGTATATAACGTTTTACGCTATATGGTAATACTACATAAAGTTATACGTTATAGCGTAACAATATACAACGTTATACGTTAATACGTAATAGTATTTAACGTTATACATTATATGGTATTACTATATAACCCTATACGTTATTACGTAATTGTATATAACGTTATACATTATAACGTAACAATATACAACGTTATAGGCTGTTATGTAATATAATATAACGTTATACATTATAACGTTTCAATATACAACGTTATACGCCATTATGTAAGAATATACAACGTTATACGCTATTACGTAATAGTACATAGCGTTATACATTATAACGTAACAATATACAACGTTATACGCTATTACGTAATACTATATATAACGTTATAGGTTATAACGTAACAATATACAACGTTATACGTTATTACGTAATAATATACAACGTTATACTTAATATGCTAATATTATGGTAATTCTGCATAACGTTATACGTTATTTCGAAATAGTATATAACGTTATACGTTATATGGTAATACTATATAACGTTATACGTTATAGCCTAACAATATGCAACGTTATACGCTATTACGTAATAGTATATAACGTTATACATTTTAACGTAACAATATACAAAGTTATACGTTATAACGTAACAATATACAACGTTATACGTAATATGCTAATACTATCGTAATTCTGTATATCGTTAAACGTTATTTCGTAATAGTATATAACGTTATACTTTATATGGTAATACTATATAACGTTATACGTTATATGGTAATACTATATAAAGTTAAACGGTATAACGTAACAATATACAACGTTATACGTTAATACGTAATAGTATATATCGTTATACATTATATGGTAATACTATATAACGTTATACGTTATTACGTAATAGCACATAACGTTATACGCTATTACGTAATAGTATATAACGTTATACATTATAACGTAACAATATACAATGTTATACGTTATAACGTGACAATATACAACGTTATACGTAATATGCTAATACTATCGTAATTCTGTATATCGTTATACGTTATTTCATAATAGTATATAACGTTATACTTTATATGGTAATACTATATAACGTTATACGTTATATGGTAATACTATATAAAGTTATAAGGTATAACGTAACAATATACAGCGTTATACGTTAATACGTAATAGTATATAACGTTATACATTATAACGTAACAATATACAACATTATACGCTATTACGTAATAGTATATAACGTTATACATTATAACGTAACAATATACAACGTTATACGCTATTATGTAATATAATATAACGTTATACATTTTAACGTTTCAATATACAACGTTAAACGCCATTATGTAATAATATACAACGTTATACGTTATTACGTAATAGTATATAACGCTATACATTATAACGTTACAATATACAACGTTATATGTTATTACGTAATAGCATATATCGTTATACGTTATATGGTAATACTATATAACGTTATACGTTATTACGTAGTAGTATATAACGATATACGTTTTAACGTAAGAATATACAACGTTATATGCTATTACGTAATACTATATAACGTTATACGTTATAGCGTAAAAATATGCAACGTTATACGCTATTACGTAATAGTATATAACGTTATACATTATAACGTAACAATATACAAAGTTATACGTTATAACGTAACAATATACAACGTTATACGTAATATGCTAATACTATCGTAATTCTGTATATCGTTATACGTTATTTCATAATAGTATATAACGTTATACTTTATATGGTAATACTATATAACGTTATACGTTATATGGTAATACTATATAACGTTATATGTTATAACGTAACAATATACAACGTTATACGTTATTACGTAATAGTATATAACGTTATACGTTACAACGTAACAATATACAACGGTATACGCTATTGAGTAATAATATGCAACGTTATTCGTTATTACGTAATAGTATATATCGTCATACGATATACTGTAATACTATATAACGCTATACGTTATTACGTAATAGTATATAACGTTATACGTTACATGGTAATGCTATATAACGCTAAACGTTATTACGTAATAGTATATAACGTTATGCATTATAACGTTACAACATACAACGCTATACGCTATTGCGTAATAATATACAACGTAATACGTTATTACGTAATAGTATATAACGTTATACATTATATGGTAATACTATATAACGTTACACGTTATAGCGTAACAATATACAACGTTATACGCTATTACGTAATAGTATATAACGTTATACATTATAACGTAACAATATACAACGTTATACGTAATATGCTAATACTATCGTAATTCTGTATATCGTTATACGTTGTTTCGTAATAGTATATAACGTTATACATTACATGGTAATACTATATAACGTTATACGTTATTACGTAGTATTATATTACGTTATACGTTATAACGTTACAATATACAACGTTATATGTTATTGCGTAATAATATATAACGTTATACGTTATATGATAATACTATATAACGTTATACGCTATAGCGTAACAATATACAACGTTATACGCTACTACGTAATAGTATATAACGTTATACATTATAACGTAACAATATTCAACGTTATACGTAATATGCTAATACTATCGTAATTCTGTATATCGTTATACGTTATTTCGTAATAGTATATAACGTTATACTTTATATGGTAATACTATATAACGTTATACGTTATATGGTAATACTATATAACGTTATATGTAATAGCGTAACAATATGCAACGATATACGTTATTACGTAATAGTATATAACGTAACACGTTACATGGTAATACTATATAACGTTATACGTTGTTGCGTAGTAGTTTATGACGTTATACGTTATAACGTAACAGTATACAACGTTACACGTCATAACGTAACAATATACAACGTTATACGCTATTACGTAATAATATACAACGTTATACGTTATTTCGTAATGATATACAACGATGTACCTAATATGCTAATACTATGGTAATTCTGTATAACGTTATATGTTATTTCGTAATAGTATATAACGTTATACGTTATATGGTAATACTATATAACGTTATACGTTATATGGTAGTACTATATAACGTTATACGTAATAGCGTAACAATATGCAACGATATACGTTATTACGTAATAGTATATAACGTAACACGTTACATGGTAATACTATATAACGTTATACGTTATTACGTAATAGCATATATCGTTATACGTTATATGGTAATACTATATAACGTTATTACGTAATAGCATATAACGTTATACGTTATATGGTAATACTATATAACGTTATACGTAATAGCGTAACAATATACGACGTTATACGCTATTACGTAATAGTATATAACGTTATACATTATAACGTAACAATATACAATGTTATACGTTATAACGTAACAATATACATAGTTATACGTTAATACGTAATAGTATATAACGTTATACATTACGTGGTAATACTATATAACGTTATACATTATAACGTAACAATGTACAAAGTTATACGTTATAACGTAACAATATACAACGTTATACGTAATATGCTAATACTATCGTAATTCTGTATATCGTTATACGTTATTTCATAATAGTATATAACGTTATACTTTTTATGGTAATACTATACAACGTTATACGTTATATGGTAATACTATATAACGTTATATGTTATAACGTAACAATATACAACGTTATACGTTACAACGTAACAATATAGAACGTTATACGTTAATACGTAGTAGTATATAACGTTATACATAACATGGTAATACTATATAACGTTATACGTTATTACGTATTAGCATATAATGTTATACGCTATATGGTAATACTATATAACGTTATACGCTATTACGTAGTAGTATATAACGTTATACGTTATAACGTAACAATATACAACGTTATACGTTATTACGCAATAATATACAACGTTATACTTAACATGCTAATAGTATAGTAATTCTGCATAACATTATACGTTATTTCGTAATAGTATATAACGTTATACGTTATATGGTAATACTATATAACGTTATACATTATAACGTAACAATATACAACGTTATACGTAATACGCTAATACTATCGTAATTCTGTATATCGTTATACGTTATTTCGTAATAGTATATAACGTTATACATTACATGGTAATACTATATAACGTTATACGTTATTACGTAGTATTATATTACGTTATACGTTATAACGTTACAATATACAACGTTATATGTTATTGCGTAATAACATATAACGTTATACGTTATATGATAATACTATATAACGTTATACGCTATAGCGTAACAATATACAACGTTATACGCTACTACGTAATAGTATATAACGTTATACATTATAACGTAACAATATTCAACGTTATACGTAATATGCTAATACTATCGTAATTCTGTATATCGTTATACGTCATTTCGTAATAGTATATAACGTTATACTTTATATGGTAATACTATATAACGTTATACGTTATATGGTAATACTATATAACGTTATATGTAATAGCGTAACAATATGCAACGATATACGTTATTACGTAATAGTATATAACGTAACACGTTACATGGTAATACTATATAACGTTATACGTTGTTGCGTAGTAGTTTATGACGTTATACGTTATAGCGTAACAGTATACAACGTTACACGTCATAACGTAACAATATACAACGTTATACGCTATTACGTAATAATATACAACGTTATACGTTATTTCGTAATGATATACAACGATGTACCTAATATGCTAATACTATGGTAATTCTGTATAACGTTATATGTTATTTCGTAATAGTATATAACGTTATACGTTATATGGTAATACTATATAACGTTATACGTTATATGGTAGTACTATATAACGTTATACGTAATAGCGTAACAATATGCAACGATATACGTTATTACGTAATAGTATATAACGTAACACGTTACATGGTAATACTATATAACGTTATACGTTATTACGTAATAGCATATATCGTTATACGTTATATGGTAATACTATATAACGTTATTACGTAATAGCATATAACGTTATACGTTATATGGTAATACTATATAACGTTATACGTAATAGCGTAACAATATACGACGTTATACGCTATTACGTAATAGTATATAACGTTATACATTATAACGTAACAATATACAATGTTATACGTTATAACGTAACAATATACATCGTTATACGTTAATACGTAATAGTATATAACGTTATACATTACGTGGTAATACTATATAACGTTATACATTATAACGTAACAATGTACAAAGTTATACGTTATAACGTAACAATATACAACGTTATACGTAATATGCTAATACTATCGTAATTCTGTATATCGTTATACGTTATTTCATAATAGTATATAACGTTATACTTTTTATGGTAATACTATACAACGTTATACGTTATATGGTAATACTATATAACGTTATATGTTATAACGTAACAATATACAACGTTATACGTTACAACGTAACAATATAGAACGTTATACGTTAATACCTAATAGTATATAACGTTATACATTACATGGTAATACTATATAACGTTATACGTTATTACGTATTAGCATATAATGCTATACGCTATATGGTAATACTATATAACGTTATACGCTATTACGTAGTAGTAGATAACGTTATACGTTATAACGTAACAATATACAACGTTATACGTTATTACGCAATAATATACAACGTTATACTTAACATGCTAATAGTATAGTAATTCTGCATAACATTATACGTTATTTCGTAATCGTATATAACGTTATACGTTATATGGTAATACTATATAACGTTATACGTTATAGCGTAACAATATACAACATTATACGTTATTACGTATTAGCATGTAATGTTATACGTTATATGGTAATACTATATAACGTTATACGTTATAGCGTAACAATATACAACGTTATACGCTACTACGTAATATTATATAACGTTATACATTATATGGTAATACTATATAACGTTATACGTTATTGCGTAATAGTATATAACGTTATACATTATAACGTTGCAATATACAACGTTATACGCTATTATGTAATATAATATAACGTTATACATTTTAACGTTTCAATATACAACGTTATACGCCATTATGTAATAATATACAACGTTATACGTTATTACGTAATAGTATATAACGCTATACATTATAACGTTACAATATACAACGTTATATGTTATTACGTAATAGCATATATCGTTATACGTTATATGGTAATACTATATAACGTTATACGTTATTACGTAGTAGTATATAACGATATACGTTTTAACGTAAGAATATACAACGTTATATGCTATTACGTAATACTATATAACGTTATACGTTATAGCGTAAAAATATGCAACGTTATACGCTATTACGTAATAGTATATAACGTTATACATTATAACGTAACAATATACAAAGTTATACGTTATAACGTAACAATATACAACGTTATACGTAATATGCTAATACCATCGTAATTCTGTATATCGTTATACGTTATTTCATAATAGTATATAACGTTATACTTTTTATGGTAATACTATACAACGTTATACGTTATATGGTAATACTATATAACGTTATATGTTATAACGTAACTATATACAACGTTATACGTTATTACGAAATAGTATATAACGTTATACGTTACAACGTAACAATATACAACGTTATACGCTATTGAGTAATAATATGCAACGTTATTCGTTATTACGTAATAGTATATATCGTCATACGATATACTGTAATACTATATAACGCTATACGTTATTACGTAATAGTATATAACGTTATACGTTACATGGTAATGCTATATAACGCTAAACGTTATTACGTAATAGTATATAACGTTATGCATTATAACGTTACAACATACAACGCTATACGCTATTGCGTAATAATATACAACGTAATACGTTATTACGCAATAGTATATAACGTTATACATTATATGGTAATACTATATAACGTTACACGTTATAGCGTAACAATATACAACGTTATACGCTATTACGTAATAGTATATAACGTTATACATTATAACGTAACAATATACAACGTTATACGTAATATGCTAATACTATCGTAATTCTGTATATCGTTATACGTTATTTCGTAATAGTATATAACGTTATATATTACATGGTAATACTATAAGACGTTATACGTTATTACGTAATATTATATAACGTTATACGTTATAACGTTACAATATACAACGTTATATGTTATTGCGTAATAATATATAACGTTATACGTTATATGGTAATACTATATAACGTTATACGTTATATGGTAATACTATATAACTTTACAAGTAATAGCGTAACAATATGCAACGATATACGTTATTACGTAATAGTATATAACGTAACACGTTACATGGTAATACTATATAACGTTATACGTTATTACGTAATAGCATATATCGTTATACGTTATATGGTAATACTATATAACGTTATTACGTAATAGCATATAACGTTATACGTTATATGGTAATACTATATAACGTTATACGTAATAGCGTAACAATATACAACGTTATACGCTATTACGTAATAGTATATAACGTTATACATTATAACGTAACAATATACAGTGTTATACGTTATAACGTAACAATATACATCGTTATACGTTAATACGTAATAGTATATAACGTTATACATTACGTGGTAATACTATATAACGTTATACGTTATATGGTAATACTATATAACGTTATATGTAATAGCGTAACAATATGCAACGATATACGTTATTACGTAATAGTATATAACGTAACACGTTACATGGTAATACTATATAACGTTATACGTTGTTGCGTAGTAGTTTATGACGTTATACGTTATAACGTAACAGTATACAACGTTACACGTCATAACGTAACAATATACAACGTTATACGCTATTACGTAATAATATACAACGTTATACGTTATTTCGTAATGATATACAACGATGTACCTAATATGCTAATACTATGGTAATTCTGTATAACGTTATATGTTATTTCGTAATAGTATATAACGTTATACGTTATATGGTAATACTATATAACGTTATACGTTATATGGTAGTACTATATAACGTTATACGTAATAGCGTAACAATATGCAACGATATACGTTATTACGTAATAGTATATAACGTAACACGTTACATGGTAATACTATATAACGTTATACGTTATTACGTAATAGCATATATCGTTATTCGTTATATGGTAATACTATATAACGTTATTACGTAATAGCATATAACGTTATACGTTATATGGTAATACTATATAACGTTATACGTAATAGCGTAACAATATACGACGTTATACGCTATTACGTAATAGTATATAACGTTATACATTATAACGTAACAATATACAATGTTATACGTTATAACGTAACAATATACATAGTTATACGTTAATACGTAATAGTATATAACGTTATACATTACGTGGTAATACTATATAACGTTATACATTATAACGTAACAATGTACAAAGTTATACGTTATAACGTAACAATATACAACGTTATACGTAATATGCTAATACTATCGTAATTCTGTATATCGTTATACGTTATTTCATAATAGTATATAACGTTATACTTTTTATGGTAATACTATACAACGTTATACGTTATATGGTAATACTATATAACGTTATATGTTATAACGTAACAATATACAACGTTATACGTTACAACGTAACAATATAGAACGTTATACGTTAATACGTAGTAGTATATAACGTTATACATAACATGGTAATACTATATAACGTTATACGTTATTACGTATTAGCATATAATGTTATACGCTATATGGTAATACTATATAACGTTATACGCTATTACGTAGTAGTATATAACGTTATACGTTATAACGTAACAATATACAACGTTATACGTTATTACGCAATAATATACAACGTTATACTTAACATGCTAATAGTATAGTAATTCTGCATAACATTATACGTTATTTCGTAATAGTATATAACGTTATACGTTATATGGTAATACTATATAACGTTATACATTATAACGTAACAATATACAACGTTATACGTAATATGCTAATACTATCGTAATTCTGTATATCGTTATACGTTATTTCGTAATAGTATATAACGTTATACATTACATGGTAATACTATATAACGTTATACGTTATTACGTAGTATTATATTACGTTATACGTTATAACGTTACAATATACAACGTTATATGTTATTGCCTAATAACATATAACGTTATACGTTATATGATAATACTATATAACGTTATACGCTATAGCGTAACAATATACAACGTTATACGCTACTACGTAATAGTATATAACGTTATACATTATAACGTAACAATATTCAACGTTATACGTAATATGCTAATACTATCGTAATTCTGTATATCGTTATACGTCATTTCGTAATAGTATATAACGTTATACTTTATATGGTAATACTATATAACGTTATACGTTATATGGTAATACTATATAACGTTATATGTAATAGCGTAACAATATGCAACGATATACGTTATTACGTAATAGTATATAACGTAACACGTTACATGGTAATACTATATAACGTTATACGTTGTTGCGTAGTAGTTTATGACGTTATACGTTATAGCGTAACAGTATACAACGTTACACGTCATAACGTAACAATATACAACGTTATACGCTATTACGTAATAATATACAACGTTATACGTTATTTCGTAATGATATACAACGATGTACCTAATATGCTAATACTATGGTAATTCTGTATAACGTTATATGTTATTTCGTAATAGTATATAACGTTATACGTTATATGGTAATACTATATAACGTTATACGTTATATGGTAGTACTATATAACGTTATACGTAATAGCGTAACAATATGCAACGATATACGTTATTACGTAATAGTATATAACGTAACACGTTACATGGTAATACTATATAACGTTATACGTTATTACGTAATAGCATATATCGTTATACGTTATATGGTAATACTATATAACGTTATTACGTAATAGCATATAACGTTATACGTTATATGGTAATACTATATAACGTTATACGTAATAGCGTAACAATATACGACGTTATACGCTATTACGTAATAGTATATAACGTTATACATTATAACGTAACAATATACAATGTTATACGTTATAACGTAACAATATACATCGTTATACGTTAATACGTAATAGTATATAACGTTATACATTACGTGGTAATACTATATAACGTTATACATTATAACGTAACAATGTACAAAGTTATACGTTATAACGTAACAATATACAACGTTATACGTAATATGCTAATACTATCGTAATTCTGTATATCGTTATACGTTATTTCATAATAGTATATAACGTTATACTTTTTATGGTAATACTATACAACGTTATACGTTATATGGTAATACTATATAACGTTATATGTTATAACGTAACAATATACAACGTTATACGTTACAACGTAACAATATAGAACGTTATACGTTAATACGTAATAGTATATAACGTTATACATTACATGGTAATACTATATAACGTTATACGTTATTACGTATTAGCATATAATGCTATACGCTATATGGTAATACTATATAACGTTATACGCTATTACGTAGTAGTAGATAACGTTATACGTTATAACGTAACAATATACAACGTTATACGTTATTACGCAATAATATACAACGTTATACTTAACATGCTAATAGTATAGTAATTCTGCATAACATTATACGTTATTTCGTAATAGTATATAACGTTATACGTTATATGGTAATACTATATAACGTTATACGTTATAGCGTAACAATATACAACATTATACGTTATTACGTATTAGCATGTAATGTTATACGTTATATGGTAATACTATATAACGTTATACGTTATAGCGTAACAATATACAACGTTATACGCTACTACGTAATATTATATAACGTTATACATTATATGGTAATACTATATAACGTTATACGTTATTGCGTAATAGTATATAACGTTATACATTATAACGTTGCAATATACAACGTTATACGCTATTATGTAATATAATATAACGTTATACATTTTAACGTTTCAATATACAACGTTATACGCCATTATGTAATAATATACAACGTTATACGTTATTACGTAATAGTATATAACGCTATACATTATAACGTTACAATATACAACGTTATATGTTATTACGTAATAGCATATATCGTTATACGTTATATGGTAATACTATATAACGTTATACGTTATTACGTAGTAGTATATAACGATATACGTTTTAACGTAAGAATATACAACGTTATATGCTATTACGTAATACTATATAACGTTATACGTTATAGCGTAAAAATATGCAACGTTATACGCTATTACGTAATAGTATATAACGTTATACATTATAACGTAACAATATACAAAGTTATACGTTATAACGTAACAATATACAACGTTATACGTAATATGCTAATACCATCGTAATTCTGTATATCGTTATACGTTATTTCATAATAGTATATAACGTTATACTTTTTATGGTAATACTATACAACGTTATACGTTATATGGTAATACTATATAACGTTATATGTTATAACGTAACTATATACAACGTTATACGTTATTACGAAATAGTATATAACGTTATACGTTACAACGTAACAATATACAACGTTATACGCTATTGAGTAATAATATGCAACGTTATTCGTTATTACGTAATAGTATATATCGTCATACGATATACTGTAATACTATATAACGCTATACGTTATTACGTAATAGTATATAACGTTATACGTTACATGGTAATGCTATATAACGCTAAACGTTATTACGTAATAGTATATAACGTTATGCATTATAACGTTACAACATACAACGCTATACGCTATTGCGTAATAATATACAACGTAATACGTTATTACGTAATAGTATATAACGTTATACATTATATGGTAATACTATATAACGTTACACGTTATAGCGTAACAATATACAACGTTATACGCTATTACGTAATAGTATATAACGTTATACATTATAACGTAACAATATACAACGTTATACGTAATATGCTAATACTATCGTAATTCTGTATATCGTTATACGTTATTTCGTAATAGTATATAACGTTATATATTACATGGTAATACTATAAGACGTTATACGTTATTACGTAATATTATATAACGTTATACGTTATAACGTTACAATATACAACGTTATATGTTATTGCGTAATAATATATAACGTTATACGTTATATGGTAATACTATATAACGTTATACGTTATATGGTAATACTATATAACTTTACAAGTAATAGCGTAACAATATGCAACGATATACGTTATTACGTAATAGTATATAACGTAACACGTTACATGGTAATACTATATAACGTTATACGTTATTACGTAATAGCATATATCGTTATACGTTATATGGTAATACTATATAACGTTATTACGTAATAGCATATAACGTTATACGTTATATGGTAATACTATATAACGTTATACGTAATAGCGTAACAATATACAACGTTATACGCTATTACGTAATAGTATATAACGTTATACATTATAACGTAACAATATACAGTGTTATACGTTATAACGTAACAATATACATCGTTATACGTTAATACGTAATAGTATATAACGTTATACATTACGTGGTAATACTATATAACGTTATACGTTATAACGTAACAATACACAACGTTATACGTTAATACGTAATAGTATATAACGTTGTACACTATAACGTAACAATATACAATGTTATACGTAATATGCTAATACTATCGTCATTCTGTATATCGTTATAAGTTGTTTCGTAATAGTTTATAACGTTATACGTTATATGGTAATACTATATAACGTTATACGTTATATTGTAATACTATACGTTATTGTAAATTGTAATATTGTTATTGTAATATTATTGTAATATTATACGTTATATTGTAATACTATATAACGTTATACGTTATATGGTAATACAATATAACGTTATACGATATATGGTAATACTATATAACGTTATACGTTATATGGTAATACTATATAACGTTATACGTTATATGGTAATACTATATAACGTTATACGTTATATGGTAATACTATGTAACGTTATATGTAATAGCGTCACAATATGCAACGATATACGTTATTACGTATTAGTATATAACGTAACACGTTACATGGTAATACTATATAACGTTATATGTTATTACGTAGTAGTATATAACGTTATACGTTATAACGTAACAGTATACAACGTTATACGCCATAACGTAACAATATACAACGTTATACGCTATTACGTAATAATATACAACGTTATACGTTATTACGTAATAATATACAACGTTATAAGTAATATGCTAACACTATCGTAATTCTGTAGATCGTTATACGTTATTTCGTAATAGTATATAACGTTATACATTATAACGTAACAATATACAACGTTATACGTTAATACGTAATAGTATATAACGCTCTACATTATAACGTAACAATATACAATGTTATACGTTATAACGTAACAATATACAACGTTATACGTTAATACGTAATAGTATATAACGTTATACATTACATGGTAATACTATATAACGTTATACGTTATTACGTATTAGCATATAATGTTATACGTTATATGGTAATACTATATAACGTTATACGTCATAGCGTAACAATATACAACGTTATACGTTATTACGTAATAGTATATAACGTTATACGTTATGTGGTAATACTATATAACGTTACACGTTATAGCGTAACAATATACAACGTTATACGCTATTACGTAATAGTATATAACGTTATACATTATAACGTAGCAATATACAACGTTATACGTAATATGCTAATACTATCGTAATTCTGTATATCGTTATACGTTATTTCGTAATAGTATATAACGTTATACTTTATATGGTAATACTATATAACGTTGTACGTTATATGGTAATACTATATAACGTTATATGTAATAGCGTAACAATATGCAACGATATACGTTATTACGTAATAGTATATAACGTAACACGTTACATGGTAATACTATATAACGTTATACGTTGTTACGTAGTAGTATATAACGTTATACGTTATAACGTAACGGTATACAACGTTACACGTCATAACGTAACAATATACAACGTTATAGGCTATTACGTAATAATATACAACGTTATACGTTATTACGTAATGATATACAACGATGTACCTAATATGCTAATACTATGGTAATTCTGTATAACGTTATATGTTATTTCGTAATAGTATATAACGTTATACGTTATATGGTAATACTATATAACGTTATACGTTATATGGTAATACTATATAACGTTATACGTAATAGCGTAACAATATGCAACGATATACGTTATTACGTAATAGTATATAACGTAACACGTTATATGGTAATACTATATAACGTTATTACGTAATAGCATATAACGTTATACGTTATATGGTAATACTATATAACGTTATACGTAATAGAGTAACAATATACAACGTTATACGCTATTACGTAATAGTATATAACGTTATACATTATAACGTAACAATATACAACGTTATACGTTAATACGTAATAGTATATAACTTTATACATTATAACGTTACAATATACAGCGTTATATGTTATTGCGTAATAGTATATAACGTTATACATTATAACGTTACAATATACAGCGTTATATGTTATTGCGTAATAGTATATAACGTAATACGTCATATGGTAATACTATATAACGTTATACGTTATAGCGTAACAATATACAACGTTATACGTTAATACGTAATAGTATATAACGTTATACATTACATGGTAATACTATATAACGTTATACGTTATTACGTATTAGCATATAAACGTTATACGTTATATGGTAATACTATATAACGTTATACGTTATAGCGTAACAATATACAACGTTATACGTTAATACGTAATAGTATATAACGTTATACATTACATGGTAATACTATATAACGTTATACGTTATTACGTATTAGCATATAAACGTTATACGTTATATGGTAATACTATATAACGTTATACGTTATAGCGTAACAATATACAAGGTGATACGATATAACGTAAAAATATACGACGTTATACGTAATATGCTAACACTACCGTAATTCTGTATATCGTTATACGTTATTTCGTAATAGTATATAACGTTAAACGTTATATGGTAATACTATATAACGTTATACGTTATTACGTAGTTGTATATAACGTTATACGTTTTAACGTAACAATATACAACGTTATACGCTATTACCTAATAGTATACAACGTTGTAGGTTATAACGTAACAATATACAACGTTATATGTTATTACGTAATAGTATACAACGTTATACTTAATATGCTAATACTATAGTAATTCTGCATAACGTTATACGTTATTTCGTAATAGTATATAACGTTATATGTTATAAAGTAATACTATGTAACGTTATACGTTATATGGTAAGACTATATAACGTTATACGTTATAGGGTAATACTATATAACGTTATACGTTATAGCGTAACAATATACAACGTTATACGCTATTACGTAATAGTATATAACGTTATACATTATAACGTAACAATATACAATGTTATACGTTATAACGTAACAATATACATCGTTATACGTTAATACGTAATAGTATATAACGTTATACATTACGTGGTAATACTATATAACGTTATACGTTATAACGTAACAATATACAACGTTATACGCTAATACGTAATAGTATATAACGTTATACATTATAATGTAACAATATACAATGTTATACGCTATTACGTAATAGTATATCACGTTATACATTATAACGTAACAATATACAATGTTATACGTTACAACGTAACAATATACAACGTTATACGTTAATACGTAATAGTATATAACGTTATACATTATAACGTAACAATATACAACGTTATACGTTAATACGTAATAGTATATAACGTTATACATTATAACGTAACAATATACGTTATACGTTAATACGTAATAGTATATAACGTTATACATTATAACGTTACAATATACAGCGTTATATGCTATTACGTAATACTAAATAACGTTATACGATATAGCGTAACAATATGCAACGTTATACGCTATTGCGTAATAGTATATAACGTTATACATTATAACGTAACAATATACAACGTTATACGTAATATGCTAATACTATCGTAATTCTGTATATCGTTATACGTTATTTCATAATAGTATATAACGTTATACTTTATATGGTAATACTATATAACGTTATACGTTATAGCGTAACAATATACAACGTTATACGCTATTACGTGATAGTATATAACGTTATACATTATAACGTAACAATATATAAAGTTATACGTTATATCGTGACAATATACAACGTTATACGTGATATGCTAATACTATGGTGATTCTGTACAACGTCATACGTTATTACGTAATAGTATATATCGGTATACGTTATATGGTAATACTATATATCCCTACACGTAATTACGTAATAGTATATAACGTTATACGTTATAACGCAAAAATATACAACGTTATAGGCTATTACCTAATTGTATACAACGTTATAGGTTATAACGTGACAATATACAACGTTATATGTTATTATGTAATAATATACAACGTTATACTTAATATGCTAATACTATAGTAATTCTGCATAACGTTATACGTTATTTCGTAATAGTACATAACGTTATACGTAATATGGTAATACTATATGACGTTATACGTTATAGCGTAACAATATACAACGCTATACGTTATTACGTAATAGTATATAACGTTATACGTTATTACGTAATAGGATATAACGTTATACGTTATATGGTAATACTATATAACGTTATACGTAATAGCGTAACAATGTACAACGTTATACGCTATTACGTAATAGTATATCACGTTATACATTATAACGTAACAATATACAATGTTATACGTTATAACGTAACAATATACAACGTTATACGTTAATACGTAATAGTATATAACGTTACACATTATAACGTAACAATATACAACGTTATACGCTATTACGTAATAGTATATAACGTTATACATTATAACGTAACAATATACAACGTTATACGCTATTACGGAATAGTATATAACGTTATAGGTTATAACGTAACAATATACAACGTTATACGTTATTACGTAATAATATACAACGTTATACTTAATATGCTAATACTATGGTAATTCTGTATAACTTTATAGGTTATTTCGTAATAGTATATATCGGTATACGTTATATGGTAATACTATATATCCCTACACGTAATTACGTAATAGTATATAACGTTATACGTTATAACGTAACAATATACAACGTTATAGGCTATTACCTAATAGTATACAACGTTATAGGTTATAACGTGACAATATACAACGTTATATGTTATTACGTAATAATATACAACGTTATACTTAATATGCTAATACTATAGTAATTCTGCATAACGTTATACGTTATTTCGTAATAGTATATAACGTTATACGTAATATGGTAATACTATATAACGTTATACGTTATAGCGTAACAATATACAACGTTATACGCTATTACGTAATAGTATATAACGTTATACATTATAACGTAACAATATACATCGTTATACGCTATTACGGAATAGTATATAACGTTATACATTATAACGTAACAATATACAACGTTATACGTTAATACGTAATAGTATATAACGTTATACATTATAACGTAACAATATACGTTATACGTTAATACGTAATAGTATATAACGTTATACATTATAACGTTACAATATACAGCGTTATATGCTATTACGTAATACTAAATAACGTTATACGATATAGCGTAACAATATGCAACGTTATACGCTATTACGTAATAGTATATAACGTTATACATTATAACGTAACAATATACAACGTTATACGTAATATGCTAATACTATCGTAATTCTGTATATCGTTATACGTTATTTCATAATAGTATATAACGTTATACTTTATATGGTAATACTATATAACGTTATACGTTATAGCGTAACAACATACAACGTTATACGCTATTACGTGATAGTATATAACGTTATACATTATAACGTAACAATATATAAAGTTATACGTTATATCGTGACAATATACAACGTTATACGTAATATGCTAATACTATGGTGATTCTGTACAACGTCATACGTTATTACGTAATAGTATATATCGGTATACGTTATATGGTAATACTATATATCCCTACACGTAATTACGTAATAGTATATAACGTTATACGTTATAACGCAAAAATATACAACGTTATAGGCTATTACCTAATTGTATACAACGTTATAGGTTATAACGTGACAATATACAACGTTATATGTTATTATGTAATAATATACAACGTTATACTTAATATGCTAATACTATAGTAATTCTGCATAACGTTATACGTTATTTCGTAATAGTACATAACGTTATACGTAATATGGTAATACTATATGACGTTATACGTTATAGCGTAACAATATACAACGCTATACGTTATTACGTAATAGTATATAACGTTATACGTTATTACGTAATAGGATATAACGTTATACGTTATATGGTAATACTATATAACGTTATACGTAATAGCGTAACAATGTACAACGTTATACGCTATTACGTAATAGTATATCACGTTATACATTATAACGTAACAATATACAATGTTATACGTTATAACGTAACAATATACAACGTTATACGTTAATACGTAATAGTATATAACGTTACACATTATAACGTAACAATATACAACGTTATACGCTATTACGTAATAGTATATAACGTTATACATTATAACGTAACAATATACAACGTTATACGCTATTACGGAATAGTATATAACGTTATAGGTTATAACGTAACAATATACAACGTTATACGTTATTACGTAATAATATACAACGTTATACTTAATATGCTAATACTATGGTAATTCTGTATAACTTTATAGGTTATTTCGTAATAGTATATATCGGTATACGTTATATGGTAATACTATATATCCCTACACGTAATTACGTAATAGTATATAACGTTATACGTTATAACGTAACAATATACAACGTTATAGGCTATTACCTAATAGTATACAACGTTATAGGTTATAACGTGACAATATACAACGTTATATGTTATTACGTAATAATATACAACGTTATACTTAATATGCTAATACTATAGTAATTCTGCATAACGTTATACGTTATTTCGTAATAGTATATAACGTTATACGTAATATGGTAATACTATATAACGTTATACGTTATAGCGTAACAATATACAACGTTATACGCTATTACGTAATAGTATATAACGTTATACATTATAACGTAACAATATACATCGTTATACGCTATTACGGAATAGTATATAACGTTATACATTATAACGTAACAATATACAACGTTATACGTTAATACGTAATAGTATATAACGTTATACATTATAACGTAACAATATACGTTATACGTTAATACGTAATAGTATATAACGTTATACATTATAACGTTACAATATACAGCGTTATATGCTATTACGTAATACTAAATAACGTTATACGATATAGCGTAACAATATGCAACGTTATACGCTATTACGTAATAGTATATAACGTTATACATTATAACGTAACAATATACAACGTTATACGTAATATGCTAATACTATCGTAATTCTGTATATCGTTATACGTTATTTCATAATAGTATATAACGTTATACTTTATATGGTAATACTATATAACGTTATACGTTATAGCGTAACAACATACAACGTTATACGCTATTACGTGATAGTATATAACGTTATACATTATAACGTAACAATATATAAAGTTATACGTTATATCGTGACAATATACAACGTTATACGTAATATGCTAATACTATGGTGATTCTGTACAACGTCATACGTTATTACGTAATAGTATATATCGGTATACGTTATATGGTAATACTATATATCCCTACACGTAATTACGTAATAGTATATAACGTTATACGTTATAACGCAAAAATATGCAACGTTATAGGCTATTACCTAATTGTATACAACGTTATAGGTTATAACGTGACAATATACAACGTTATATGTTATTATGTAATAATATACAACGTTATACTTAATATGCTAATACTATAGTAATTCTGCATAACGTTATACGTTATTTCGTAATAGTACATAACGTTATACGTAATATGGTAATACTATATAACGTTATACGTTATAGCGTAACAATATACAACGCTATACGTTATTACGTAATAGTATATAACGTTATACGTTATTACGTAATAGGATATAACGTTATACGTTATATGGTAATACTATATAACGTTATACGTAATAGCGTAACAATGTACAACGTTATACGCTATAACGTAATAGTATATCACGTTATACATTATAACGTAACAATATACAATGTTATACGTTATAACGTAACAATATACAACGTTATACGTTAATACGTAATAGTATATAACGTTACACATTATAACGTAACAATATACAACGTTATACGCTATTACGTAATAGTATATAACGTTATACATTATAACGTAACAATATACAACGTTATACGCTATTACGGAATAGTATATAACGTTATAGGTTATAACGTAACAATATACAACGTTCTACGTTATTACGTAATAATATACAACGTTATACTTAATATGCTAATACTATGGTAATTCTGTATAACTTTATAGGTTATTTCGTAATAGTATATATCGGTATACGTTATATGGTAATACTATATATCCCTACACGTAATTACGTAATAGTATATAACGTTACACGTTATAACGTAACAATATACAACGTTATAGGCTATTACCTAATAGTATACAACGTTATAGGTTATAACGTGACAATATACAACGTTATATGTTATTACGTAATAATATACAACGTTATACTTAATATGCTAATACTATAGTAATTCTGCATAACGTTATACGTTATTTCGTAATAGTATATAACGTTATACGTAATATGGTAATACTATATAACGTTATACGTTATAGCGTAACAATATACAACGTTATACGCTATTACGTAATAGTATATAACGTTATACATTATAACGTAACAATATACATCGTTATACGCTATTACGGAATAGTATATAACGTTATAGGTTATAACGTAACAATATACAACGTTATACGTTATTACGTAATAATATACAACGTTATACTTAATATGCTAATACTATGGTAATTCTGTATAACTTTATACGTTATTTCGTAATAGTATATAACGTTATACGTTATATGGTAATACTATATAACGCTATACGTTATTACGTAATAGCATATAACGTTATACGTTATTACGTAATAGGATATAACGTTATACGTTATATGGTAATACTATATAACGTTATACGTAATAGCGTAACAATATACAACGTTATACGCTATTACGTAATAGTATATCACGTTATACATTATAACGTAACAATATACAATGTTATACGTTATAACGTAACAATATACAACGTTATACGTTAATACGTAATAGTATATAACGTTATACATTATAACGTAACAATATACAACGTTATACGTTAATACGTAATAGTATATAACGTTATACATTATAACGTAACAATATACGTTATACGTTAATACGTAATAGTATATAACGTTATACATTATAACGTTACAATATACAGCGTTATATGCTATTACGTAATACTAAATAACGTTATACGATATAGCGTAACAATATGCAACGTTATACGCTATTACGTAATAGTATATAACGTTATACATTATGACGTAACAATATACAACGTTATACGTAATATTCTAATACTATCGTAATTCTGTATATCGTTATACGTTATTTCATAATAGTATATAACGTTATACTTTATATGGTAATACTATACAACGTTATACGTTATATGGTAATACTATATAACGTTATATGTTATAACGTAACAATATACAACGTTATACGTTATTACGATATAGTATATAACGTTATACGTTACAACGTAACAATATACAACGTTATACGCTATTGAGTAATAATATGCAACGTTATTCGTTATTACGTAATAGTATATATCGTCATACGATATACTGTAATACTATATAACGCTATACGTTATTACGTAATAGTACATAACGTTATGCATTATGACGTTACAACATACAACGCTATACGCTATTGCGTAATAATATACAACGTAATACGTTATTACGTAATAGTATATAACGTTATGCGTTATATGGTAATACTATATAACGTTACACGTTATAGCGTAACAATATACAACGTTATACGCTATTACGTAATAGTATATAACGTTATACATTATAACGTAACTATATACAACGTTATACGTAATATGCTAATACTATCGTAATTCTGTATATCGTTATACGTTATTTCGTAATAGTATATAACGTTATACATTACATGGTAATACTATATAACGTTATACGTTATTACGTAGTATTATATAACGTTATACGTTATAACGTTACAATATACAACGTTATATGTTATTGCGTAATAATATATAACGTTATACGTTATATGGTAATACTATATAACGTTATACGCTATAGCGTAACAATATACAACGTTATACGCTACTACGTAATAGTATATAACGTTATACATTATAACGTAACAATATACAACGTTATACGTAATATGCTAATACTATCGTAATTCTGTATATCGTTATACGTTATTTCGTAATAGTATATAACGTTATACTTTATATGGTAATACTATATAACGTTATACGTTATATGGTAATACTATATAACGTTATATGTAATAGCGTAACAATATGCAACGATATACGTTATTACGTAATAGTATATAACGTAACACGTTACATGGTAATACTATATAACGTTATACGTTGTTACGTAGTAGTATATAACGTTATACGTTATAACGTAACAGTATACAACGTTACACGTCATAACGTAACAATATACAACGTTATACGCTATTACGTAATAATATACAACGTTATACGTTATTACGTAATGATATACAACGATGTACCTAATATGCTAATAATATGGTAATTCTGTGTAACGTTATATGTTATTTCGTAATAGTATATAACGTAACACGTTACATGGTAATACTATATAACGTTATACGTTATTACGTAGTAGTATATAACGTTATGCGTTATAACGTAACAGTATACAACGTTATACGTCATAACGTAACAATATACAACGTTATACGCTATTACGTAATAATATACAACGCTATACGTTATTACGTAATAATATACAACGTTATACGTTATTACGTAATAATATGCAACGTTATACTCAATATGCTAATACTATGGTAATTCTGTATAACGTTATACGTTATTTCGTAATAGTATATAACGTTATACGTTATATGGTAATACTATATATCCCTACACGTAATTACGTAATAGTATATAACGTTATACGTTATAACGTAACAATATACAACGTTATACACTATTACGGAATAGTATATGACGTTATACATTATAACGTAACAATATACAACGTTATACGCTATTACGGAATAGTATATAACGTTATAGGTTATAACGTAACAATATACAACGTTATACGTTATTACGTAATAATATACAACGTTATACGTTAATACGTGATAGTATATAACGTTATACATTATAACGTTACAATATACAACGTTATATGTTATTGCGTAATAGTATATAACGTTATACATTATAACGTTACAATATACAGCGTTATATGTTATTGCGTAATAGTATATAACGTTATACGTTATATGGTAATACTAAATAACGTTATACGTTATAACGTAACAATATACAACGTTATACGTTAATACGTAATAGTATATAACGTTATACATTATAACGTAACAATATACAATGTTATACGTTATAACGTAACAATATACAACGTTATACGTTAATACGTAATAATATACAACGTTATACGTTATTACGTAATAATATACAACGATGTACCTAATATGCTAATACCATGGTAATTCTGTATAACTTTATATGTTATTTCGTAATAGTATATAACGTTATACGTTATATTGTAATACTATATAACGTTATACGTTATTACGTAGTTGTATTTAACGTTATACGTTTTAACGTAACAATATACAACGTTATACGCTATTACCTAATAATATACAACGTTATAGGTTATAACGTAACAATATACAACGTTATATGTTATTACGTAATAGTATACAAAGTTATACTTAATATGCTGATACTATAGTAATTCGGCATAACGTTATACGTTATTTCGTAATAGTATATAACGTTATATGTTATAAAGTAATACTATATAACGTTATACGTTAAATTGTAATACTATATAACGTTATACGTTATATGGTAATACTATATAACGTTATACTTAATAGCGTAACAATATACAACGTTATACGCTATTACGTAATAGTATATAACGTTATACATTATAACGTAACAATATACAATGTTATACGTTATAACGTAACAATATACATCGTTATACGTTAATACGTAATAGTATATAACGTTATACATTACGTGGTAATACTATATAACGTTATACGTTATAACGTAACAATATACAACGTTATACGTTAATACGTAATAGTATATAACGTTATACATTATAACGTAACAATATACAACGTTATACGTTAATACGTAGTAGTATATAACGTTATACATTATAACGTAACAGTATACAACGTTATACGTTAATACGTAATAGTATATAACGTTATACATTATAACGTTAGAATATACAACGTTATATGTTATTGCGTAATAGTATATAACGTTATACATTATAACGTTACAATATACAGCGTTATATGTTATTGCGTAACAATATACAACGTTATACGTTATATGGTAATACTAAATAACGTTATACGTTATAGCGTAACAATATACAACGTTATACGCTACTACGTAATAGTATATAACGTTATACATTATAACGTAACAATATACAACGTTATACGTAATATGCTAATACTATCGTCATTCTGTATATCGTTATAAGTTGTTTCGTAATAGTTTATAACGTTATACGTTATATGGTAATACTATATAACGTTATATGTAATAGCGTAACAATATGCAACAATATACGTTATTACGTAATAGTATATAACGTAACACGTTACATGGTAATACTATATAACGTTATACGTTATTACGTCATAGCATATAACGTTATACGTTATATGGTAATACAAAATAACGTCATATGTAATAGCGTAACAATATGCAACGCTATACGTTATTACGTAATAATATACAACGTTATAAGTAATATGCTAACACTATCGTAATTCTGTATATCGTTATACGTTATTTCGTAATAGTATGTAATGTTATACATTATATGGCAATACTATCTAACATTATAGGTTATAACGTAACAATATACAACGTTATACGTTATTACGTAATAATATACAACGTTATACTTAATATGCTAATACTATAGCAATTCTGCATAACGTCATACGTTATTTCGTAATAGTATATAACGTTATACGTAATATGGTAATACTATATAACGTTATACGTTGTAGCGTAACAATATACAACGTTATACGCTATTACGTAATAATATACAACGTTATACTTAATATGCTAATACTATGGTAATTCTGTATAACGTTATACGTTATTTCGTAATAGTATATAACGTTATACGTTATATGGTAATACTGTATAACGTTATACGTTATTTGGTAATACTATATAACGTTATATGTAATAGCGTAACAATATGCAATGATATACGTTATTACGTAATAGTATATGACGTAACACGTTACATGGTAATACTATATAGCGTTATACGTTATTACGTCATAGCATATAACGTTATACGTTATATGGTAATACAAAATAACGTCATATGTAATAGCGTAACAATATGCAACGATATACGTTATTACGTAATAGTATATAACGTAACACGTTACATGGTAATACTATATAACGTTATAACGTTATATGGTAATACTATATAAAGTTATACGTGTAACGTAACAATATACAACGTTATTATATAGTAATAGTATATAACGTTATACATTATATGGTAATACTATATAACGTTATACGTTATAACGTATATTATAATATTTAACGTTATAACGTAACAATATACAACGTTATACGTTATTACGTAATAATATACAACGTTATACTTAATATGCTAATACTATGGTAATTCTGTATAACGTTATACGTTATTTCGTAATAGTATATAACGTTATACGGTATTACGTAATAATATACAACGTTATACGTAATATGCTAATACTATGGTAATTCTGTACAACGTTATACGTTATTACGTAACAGTATATAACGTTATACATTACATGGTAATACTATATAACGTTATACGTTATTACGTATTAGCATATAATGTTATACGTTATATGGTAATACTATATAACGTTATACGCTATTACGTAGTAGTATATAACGTTATACGTTATAACGTAACAATATACAACGTTAGTCGTTATTACGTATAGATATACAACGTTATACTTAACATGCTAATACTATAGTAATTCTGCATAACTTTATACGTTATTTCGTAATAGTATATAACGTTATGCGTTATATGGTAATACTATATAACGTTATTTCGTAATATTATATAACGTTATACGTTATATCGTAATACTATATAAAGTTATACGTTATAACGTAACAATATACAACGTTATACGTTAATACGTAATAGTACATAACGTTATACATTATATGGTAATACTATATAACGTTATACGTTATTACGTAGTAGTATATAACGTTATACGTTTTAACGTAGCAATATACAACGTTATACGTCATAACGTAACAATATACAACGTTATACTCTATTACGTAATAATATACAACGTTATACGTTACTACGTAATGGGACATATCGTTATAGATTATATGGTAATATATATCGTTATCAGTCATTACGTAATAATATATACAACGTTATACGTCATTACGTAATAAGATACAACGTTATACGTTATTACGTAATAATATACAACGTTATAAGTAATATGCTAATACTATAGTTATGCTGCATAACGTTATACGTTATTTCGTAATAGTATATAACGTTATACGTTATATGGTAATACAATATAACGTTATACGTTATTACGTAATAATATACAACGTTATACGTAATATGCTAATACTATGGTAATTCGGTACAACGTTATACGTTATTACGTAACAGTATATAACGATATACGTTATATGGTAATACTATATAACGCTATACGTTATAACGTAACAATATACAACGTTATACGTTATTACGTAATAGTATATAGCGTTATACGTTACAACGTAACAATATTGAAGGTTATACTTTATAGCGTAACAATATACAACGTTATACGCTACTGCGTAATAATATACAATGTTATACGTTATTACGTAATAGTATATAACATTATACGTTATATGGTAATACTATATAACGTTATACGTTATAGCGTAACAATATGCAACATTATACGCTATTACGTAATAGTATATAACGCTATACATTATAATGTAACAATATACAAAGTTATACGTTACAACGTAACAATATACAACGTTATACGTAATATGCTAATACTATCGTAATTCTGTATATCGTTATACGTTATTTCGTAATAGTATATAACGTTAGACTTTATATAGTAATACTATATAACATTATACGTTATATGGTAATACTATATAAAGTTATACGTTATAACATAACAATATACAACGTTATACGTTAATACGTAATAGTATAAAACGCTATACACTATATGGTAATACTATATAACGTTATACGTTAATACGTTATAGTATATAACGTTATACATTATATGGTAATACTATATAACGTTATACGTTATTACGTAATAGTATATAACGTTATACATTATAACGTTAGAATATGCAATGTTATATGTTATTGCGTAATAGTATATAACGTTATACGTTATATGGTAATACTATATAACGTTATACGTTATAACGTAACAATATACAACGTTATGCGTTATTACGTAATAGTATATAACGTTATACGTTACAACGTAACAATATACAACGTTATACGCTATTGAGTAATAATATGCAACCTTATTCGTTATTACGTAATAGCATATATCGTCATACGATATACTGTAATACTATATAACGCTATACGTTATTACGTAATAGTATATAACGTTATACGTTACATGGAAATGCTATATAACGTTATACGTTGTTACGTAATAGTATATAACGTTATGCATTATAACGTTACAACATACAACGCTATACGCTATTGCGTAATAATATACAACGTAATACGGTATTCCGTAATAGTATATAACGTTATACATTATATGGTAATACTATATAACGTTATACGTTATAGCGTAACAATATACAAAGTTATACGCTATTACGCAATGGTATATAACGTTATACGTTATAACGTAACAATATACAATGTTATACGCTATTACGTAATAGTATATAACGTTATACATTATAACGTAACAATATACAACGCTATACGCTATTACGTAATACTATATATAACGTTATAGTTTATAACGTAACAATATACAACGTTATACGTTATAGCGTAACAGTATACAACGTTATACGTTATTACGTAATAAGATACAACGTTATACGTGATGTGCTAATACTATGGTGATTCTATACAACGTTATACGTTAATACGTAATAGTATATAACGTTTTACATTACATGGTAATACTATATAACGTTATACGTTATTACGTAATAGCATATAATGTTATACGTTATATGGTAATACTATATAACGTCATACGCTATTACGTAGTAGTATATAATGTTATACGTTATAACGTAACAATATACAACGTTATACGTTATTACGTAATAATATACAACGTTATACTTAACATGCTAATACTATAGTAGTTCTGCATAACTTTATACGTTATTTCGTAATAGTATATAACGTTATACGTTATATGGTAATACTATATAACGTTATTTCGTAATATTATATAACGTTATACGTTATATGGTAATACTATATAACGTTATACGTTATAGCGTAACAATATACAACATTATACGCTATTACGTAATAGTATATAACGTTATACATTACATGGTAATACTATATAACGTTATACGTTATTACGTAATACTATATAACGTTATACGTTATTACGTAACTGTATATAACGTTATACGTTATATCGTAATACTGTATAAAGTTATACGTTATAACGTAACAATATACAACGTTATACGTTAATACGTAATAGTACATAACGTTATACATTATACGGTAATACTATATAACGTTATACGTTTTTACGTAATAGCACATAACGTTATACGTAATATGGTAATACTATATAGCGATATACGCTATTACGTTATAGTATATAACGTTATACGTTATAACGTAACAATATACAATGTTATACGTTATAACGTAACAATATACAACATTATACGCTATTACGGAATAGTATATAACGTTATAGGTTATAACGTAACAATATACAACGTTATACGTTATTACGTAATAATATACAACGTTATACGTTAATACGTGATAGTATATAACGTTATACATTATAACGTTACAATATACAACGTTATATGTTATTGCGTAATAGTATATAACGTTATACATTATAACGTTACAATATACAGCGTTATATGTTATTGCGTAATAGTATATAACGTTATACGTTATATGGTAATACTAAATAACGTTATACGTTATAACGTAACAATATACAACGTTATACGTTAATACGTAATAGTATATAACGTTATACATTATAACGTAACAATATACAATGTTATACGTTATAACGTAACAATATACAACGTTATACGTTAATACGTAATAATATACAACGTTATACGTTATTACGTAATAATATACAACGATGTACCTAATATGCTAATACCATGGTAATTCTGTATAACTTTATATGTTATTTCGTAATAGTATATAACGTTATACGTTATATTGTAATACTATATAACGTTATACGTTATTACGTAGTTGTATTTAACGTTATACGTTTTAACGTAACAATATACAACGTTATACGCTATTACCTAATAATATACAACGTTATAGGTTATAACGTAACAATATACAACGTTATATGTTATTACGTAATAGTATACAAAGTTATACTTAATATGCTGATACTATAGTAATTCGGCATAACGTTATACGTTATTTCGTAATAGTATATAACGTTATATGTTATAAAGTAATACTATATAACGTTATACGTTAAATTGTAATACTATATAACGTTATACGTTATATGGTAATACTATATAACGTTATACTTAATAGCGTAACAATATACAACGTTATACGCTATTACGTAATAGTATATAACGTTATACATTATAACGTAACAATATACAATGTTATACGTTATAACGTAACAATATACATCGTTATACGTTAATACGTAATAGTATATAACGTTATACATTACGTGGTAATACTATATAACGTTATACGTTATAACGTAACAATATACAACGTTATACGTTAATACGTAATAGTATATAACGTTATACATTATAACGTAACAATATACAACGTTATACGTTAATACGTAGTAGTATATAACGTTATACATTATAACGTAACAGTATACAACGTTATACGTTAATACGTAATAGTATATAACGTTATACATTATAACGTTAGAATATACAACGTTATATGTTATTGCGTAATAGTATATAACGTTATACATTATAACGTTACAATATACAGCGTTATATGTTATTGCGTAACAATATACAACGTTATACGTTATATGGTAATACTAAATAACGTTATACGTTATAGCGTAACAATATACAACGTTATACGCTACTACGTAATAGTATATAACGTTATACATTATAACGTAACAATATACAACGTTATACGTAATATGCTAATACTATCGTCATTCTGTATATCGTTATAAGTTGTTTCGTAATAGTTTATAACGTTATACGTTATATGGTAATACTATATAACGTTATATGTAATAGCGTAACAATATGCAACAATATACGTTATTACGTAATAGTATATAACGTAACACGTTACATGGTAATACTATATAACGTTATACGTTATTACGTCATAGCATATAACGTTATACGTTATATGGTAATACAAAATAACGTCATATGTAATAGCGTAACAATATGCAACGCTATACGTTATTACGTAATAATATACAACGTTATAAGTAATATGCTAACACTATCGTAATTCTGTATATCGTTATACGTTATTTCGTAATAGTATGTAATGTTATACATTATATGGCAATACTATCTAACATTATAGGTTATAACGTAACAATATACAACGTTATACGTTATTACGTAATAATATACAACGTTATACTTAATATGCTAATACTATAGCAATTCTGCATAACGTCATACGTTATTTCGTAATAGTATATAACGTTATACGTAATATGGTAATACTATATAACGTTATACGTTGTAGCGTAACAATATACAACGTTATACGCTATTACGTAATAATATACAACGTTATACTTAATATGCTAATACTATGGTAATTCTGTATAACGTTATACGTTATTTCGTAATAGTATATAACGTTATACGTTATATGGTAATACTGTATAACGTTATACGTTATTTGGTAATACTATATAACGTTATATGTAATAGCGTAACAATATGCAATGATATACGTTATTACGTAATAGTATATGACGTAACACGTTACATGGTAATACTATATAGCGTTATACGTTATTACGTCATAGCATATAACGTTATACGTTATATGGTAATACAAAATAACGTCATATGTAATAGCGTAACAATATGCAACGATATACGTTATTACGTAATAGTATATAACGTAACACGTTACATGGTAATACTATATAACGTTATAACGTTATATGGTAATACTATATAAAGTTATACGTGTAACGTAACAATATACAACGTTATTATATAGTAATAGTATATAACGTTATACATTATATGGTAATACTATATAACGTTATACGTTATAACGTATATTATAATATTTAACGTTATAACGTAACAATATACAACGTTATACGTTATTACGTAATAATATACAACGTTATACTTAATATGCTAATACTATGGTAATTCTGTATAACGTTATACGTTATTTCGTAATAGTATATAACGTTATACGGTATTACGTAATAATATACAACGTTATACGTAATATGCTAATACTATGGTAATTCTGTACAACGTTATACGTTATTACGTAACAGTATATAACGTTATACATTACATGGTAATACTATATAACGTTATACGTTATTACGTATTAGCATATAATGTTATACGTTATATGGTAATACTATATAACGTTATACGCTATTACGTAGTAGTATATAACGTTATACGTTATAACGTAACAATATACAACGTTAGTCGTTATTACGTATAGATATACAACGTTATACTTAACATGCTAATACTATAGTAATTCTGCATAACTTTATACGTTATTTCGTAATAGTATATAACGTTATGCGTTATATGGTAATACTATATAACGTTATTTCGTAATATTATATAACGTTATACGTTATATCGTAATACTATATAAAGTTATACGTTATAACGTAACAATATACAACGTTATACGTTAATACGTAATAGTACATAACGTTATACATTATATGGTAATACTATATAACGTTATACGTTATTACGTAGTAGTATATAACGTTATACGTTTTAACGTAGCAATATACAACGTTATACGTCATAACGTAACAATATACAACGTTATACTCTATTACGTAATAATATACAACGTTATACGTTACTACGTAATGGGACATATCGTTATAGATTATATGGTAATATATATCGTTATCAGTCATTACGTAATAATATATACAACGTTATACGTCATTACGTAATAAGATACAACGTTATACGTTATTACGTAATAATATACAACGTTATAAGTAATATGCTAATACTATAGTTATGCTGCATAACGTTATACGTTATTTCGTAATAGTATATAACGTTATACGTTATATGGTAATACAATATAACGTTATACGTTATTACGTAATAATATACAACGTTATACGTAATATGCTAATACTATGGTAATTCGGTACAACGTTATACGTTATTACGTAACAGTATATAACGATATACGTTATATGGTAATACTATATAACGCTATACGTTATAACGTAACAATATACAACGTTATACGTTATTACGTAATAGTATATAGCGTTATACGTTACAACGTAACAATATTGAAGGTTATACTTTATAGCGTAACAATATACAACGTTATACGCTACTGCGTAATAATATACAATGTTATACGTTATTACGTAATAGTATATAACATTATACGTTATATGGTAATACTATATAACGTTATACGTTATAGCGTAACAATATGCAACATTATACGCTATTACGTAATAGTATATAACGCTATACATTATAATGTAACAATATACAAAGTTATACGTTACAACGTAACAATATACAACGTTATACGTAATATGCTAATACTATCGTAATTCTGTATATCGTTATACGTTATTTCGTAATAGTATATAACGTTAGACTTTATATAGTAATACTATATAACATTATACGTTATATGGTAATACTATATAAAGTTATACGTTATAACATAACAATATACAACGTTATACGTTAATACGTAATAGTATAAAACGCTATACACTATATGGTAATACTATATAACGTTATACGTTAATACGTTATAGTATATAACGTTATACATTATATGGTAATACTATATAACGTTATACGTTATTACGTAATAGTATATAACGTTATACATTATAACGTTAGAATATGCAATGTTATATGTTATTGCGTAATAGTATATAACGTTATACGTTATATGGTAATACTATATAACGTTATACGTTATAACGTAACAATATACAACGTTATGCGTTATTACGTAATAGTATATAACGTTATACGTTACAACGTAACAATATACAACGTTATACGCTATTGAGTAATAATATGCAACCTTATTCGTTATTACGTAATAGCATATATCGTCATACGATATACTGTAATACTATATAACGCTATACGTTATTACGTAATAGTATATAACGTTATACGTTACATGGAAATGCTATATAACGTTATACGTTGTTACGTAATAGTATATAACGTTATGCATTATAACGTTACAACATACAACGCTATACGCTATTGCGTAATAATATACAACGTAATACGGTATTCCGTAATAGTATATAACGTTATACATTATATGGTAATACTATATAACGTTATACGTTATAGCGTAACAATATACAAAGTTATACGCTATTACGCAATGGTATATAACGTTATACGTTATAACGTAACAATATACAATGTTATACGCTATTACGTAATAGTATATAACGTTATACATTATAACGTAACAATATACAACGCTATACGCTATTACGTAATACTATATATAACGTTATAGTTTATAACGTAACAATATACAACGTTATACGTTATAGCGTAACAGTATACAACGTTATACGTTATTACGTAATAAGATACAACGTTATACGTGATGTGCTAATACTATGGTGATTCTATACAACGTTATACGTTAATACGTAATAGTATATAACGTTTTACATTACATGGTAATACTATATAACGTTATACGTTATTACGTAATAGCATATAATGTTATACGTTATATGGTAATACTATATAACGTCATACGCTATTACGTAGTAGTATATAATGTTATACGTTATAACGTAACAATATACAACGTTATACGTTATTACGTAATAATATACAACGTTATACTTAACATGCTAATACTATAGTAGTTCTGCATAACTTTATACGTTATTTCGTAATAGTATATAACGTTATACGTTATATGGTAATACTATATAACGTTATTTCGTAATATTATATAACGTTATACGTTATATGGTAATACTATATAACGTTATACGTTATAGCGTAACAATATACAACATTATACGCTATTACGTAATAGTATATAACGTTATACATTACATGGTAATACTATATAACGTTATACGTTATTACGTAATACTATATAACGTTATACGTTATTACGTAACTGTATATAACGTTATACGTTATATCGTAATACTGTATAAAGTTATACGTTATAACGTAACAATATACAACGTTATACGTTAATACGTAATAGTACATAACGTTATACATTATACGGTAATACTATATAACGTTATACGTTTTTACGTAATAGCACATAACGTTATACGTAATATGGTAATACTATATAGCGATATACGCTATTACGTTATAGTATATAACGTTATACGTTATAACGTAACAATATACAATGTTATACGTTATAACGTAACAATATACAACATTATACGTAATATGCTAATACTATCGTAATTCTGTATATCGTTGTACGTTATTTCGTAATAGTATATAACGTTAGACTTTATATGGTAATACTATATAACGTTATACGTTATATGGTAATACTATATAAAGTTATATGGCATAACGTAACAATATACAGCGTTATACGTGAATACGTAATAGTATATAACGTTATACATTATAACGTAACAATATGCAATGTTATACGATATAACGTAGCAATATACAACGTTATACGTTAATACGTAATAGTATATAACTTTATACATTACATGGTAATACTATATAACGTTATACGTTATTACGTAGTAGCATATAATGTTATACGTTATATGGTAATACTATTTAACGTTATACGTTATTACGTAGTATTGTATAACGTTATACGTTATAACGTGACAATATACAACGTTATACGTTAATTCGTAATACTATATAACGTTATACACTATAACGTTACAATATACAACGTTATATGTTATTGCGTAATAGTATATAACGTTATACGTTATATGGTAATACTATATAACGTTATACGTTACAACGTAACAATATACAACGTTATACGCTATTACGTAATAGTATATAACGTTATACATTACATGGTAATTCTATATAACGTTATACGTTATTACGTATTAGCGTATAATGTTATACGTTATATGGTAATACTATATAACGTTATACGTTATTACGCAGTAGTATATAACGTTATACGTTATAACGTAACAATATACAACGTTATACGTCATTACGTAATAATATACAACGTTATACGTTATTACGTAATAATATACAACGTTATACGTAATATGTTAATAATATAGTAATTCTGTACAACGTTATACGTTATTACGTAACAGTATATAACGTTATACGTTATATGGTAATACTATATAACGTTATACGTTAATACGTATTAGTATATAACGTTATACATTATAACGTTAGAATATACAACGTTATAAGTTATTGCGTAATAGTATGTAACGTTATACGTTATATGGTAATACTATATAGCGTTATACGTTATAACGTTACAATATACAACGTTATACGTTATTACGTAATAGTATATAACGTTATACGTTACAACGTAACAATATACAACGTTATACGCTATTGAGTAATAATATGCAACGTTATTCGTTATTACGTAATAGTATATATCGTCATACGATATACTGTAATACTATATGAAGCTATACGATATTACGTAATAGTATATAACGTTATACGTTACATGGCAATGCTATATAACGTTATACGTTATTACGTAATAGTATATAACGTTATGCATTATAACGTTACAACATACAACGCTATACGCTATTGCATAATAATATACAACGTAATATGTTATTACGTAATAGTATATAACGTTATACATTATATGGTAATACTATATAACGTTATGCGCTATTACGTAGTAGTATATAACGTTATACGTTATAACGTAACAATATACAACGTTATACGTTATTACGTAATAATATACAACGTTATACTTAACATGCTAATACTATAGTAGTTCTGCATAACTTTATACGTTATTTCGTAATAGTATATAACGTTATACGTTATATGGTAATACTATATAACGTTATTTCGTAATATTATATAACGTTATAAGTTATATGGTAATACTATATAACGTTATACGTTATAGCGTAACAATATACAACATTATATGCTATTACGTAATAGTATATAACGTTATACATTACATGGTAATACTATATAACGTTATACGTTATTACGTATTAGCATATAATGTTATACGTTATATGGTAATACTATATAATGTTATACGTTATAGCGTAACAATATACAACGGTATACGCTACTACGTAATAGTATATAACGTTATACATTATATGGTAATACTATATATCGTTATACGTTATTACGTATTAGCATATAATGTTATACGTTATATGGTAATACTATATAACGTTATGCGTATTACGTAATAGTATATAACGTTATACGTTATAACGTAACAATATACAACGTTATACGCTATTACGTAATAATATACAACGTTATACGTTATTACGTAATGATATACAACGATGTACCTAATATGCTAATAATATGGTAATTCTGTGTAACGTTATATGTTATTTCGTAATAGTATATAACGTAACACGTTACATGGTAATACTATATAACGTTATACGTTATTACGTAGTAGTATATAACGTTATGCGTTATAACGTAACAGTATACAACGTTATACGTCATAACGTAACAATATACAACGTTATACGCTATTACGTAATAATATACAACGCTATACGTTATTACGTAATAATATACAACGTTATACGTTATTACGTAATAATATGCAACGTTATACTTAATATGCTAATACTATGTTAATTCTGTATAACGTTATACGTTATTTCGTAATAGTATATAACGTTATACGTTATATGGTAATACTATATATCCCTACACGTAATTACGTAATAGTATATAACGTTATACGTTATAACGTAACAATATACAACGTTATACACTATTACGGAATAGTATATGACGTTATACATTATAACGTAACAATATACAACGTTATACGCTATTACGGAATAGTATATAACGTTATAGGATATAACGTAACAATATACAACGTTATACGTTATTACGTAATAATATACAACGTTATACGTTAATACGTGATAGTATATAACGTTATACATTATAACGTTACAATATACAACGTTATATGTTATTGCGTAATAGTATATAACGTTATACATTATAACGTTACAATATACAGCGTTATATGTTATTGCGTAATAGTATATAACGTTATACGTTATATGGTAATACTAAATAACGTTATACGTTATAACGTAACAATATACAACGTTATACGTTAATACGTAATAGTATATAACGTTATACATTATAACGTAACAATATACAATGTTATACGTTATAACGTAACAATATACAACGTTATACGTTAATACGTAATAATATACAACGTTATACGTTATTACGTAATAATATACAACGATGTACCTAATATGCTAATACCATGGTAATTCTGTATAACTTTATATGTTATTTCGTAATAGTATATAACGTTATACGTTATATTGTAATACTATATAACGTTATACGTTATTACGTAGTTGTATTTAACGTTATACGTTTTAACGTAACAATATACAACGTTATACGCTATTACCTAATAATATACAACGTTATAGGTTATAACGTAACAATATACAACGTTATATGTTATTACGTAATAGTATACAAAGTTATACTTAATATGCTGATACTATAGTAATTCGGCATAACGTTATACGTTATTTCGTAATAGTATATAACGTTATATGTTATAAAGTAATACTATATAACGTTATACGTTAAATTGTAATACTATATAACGTTATACGTTATATGGTAATACTATATAACGTTATACTTAATAGCGTAACAATATACAACGTTATACGCTATTACGTAATAGTATATAACGTTATACATTATAACGTAACAATATACAATGTTATACGTTATAACGTAACAATATACATCGTTATACGTTAATACGTAATAGTATATAACGTTATACATTACGTGGTATTACTATATAACGTTATACGTTATAACGTAACAATATACAACGTTATACGTTAATACGTAATAGTATATAACGTTATACATTATAACGTAACAATATACAACGTTATACGTTAATACGTAGTAGTATATAACGTTATACATTATAACGTAACAGTATACAACGTTATACGTTAATACGTAATAGTATATAACGTTATACATTATAACGTTAGAATATACAACGTTATATGTTATTGCGTAATAGTATATAACGTTATACATTATAACGTTACAATATACAGCGTTATATGTTATTGCGTAACAATATACAACGTTATACGTTATATGGTAATACTAAATAACGTTATACGTTATAGCGTAACAATATACAACGTTATACGCTACTACGTAATAGTATATAACGTTATACATTATAACGTAACAATATACAACGTTATACGTAATATGCTAATACTATCGTCATTCTGTATATCGTTATAAGTTGTTTCGTAATAGTTTATAACGTTATACGTTATATGGTAATACTATATAACGTTATATGTAATAGCGTAACAATATGCAACAATATACGTTATTACGTAATAGTATATAACGTAACACGTTACATGGTAATACTATATAACGTTATACGTTATTACGTCATAGCATATAACGTTATACGTTATATGGTAATACAAAATAACGTCATATGTAATAGCGTAACAATATGCAACGCTATACGTTATTACGTAATAATATACAACGTTATAAGTAATATGCTAACACTATCGTAATTCTGTATATCGTTATACGTTATTTCGTAATAGTATGTAATGTTATACATTATATGGCAATACTATCTAACATTATAGGTTATAACGTAACAATATACAACGTTATACGTTATTACGTAATAATATTCAACGTTATACTTAATATGCTAATACTATAGCAATTCTGCATAACGTCATACGTTATTTCGTAATAGTATATAACGTTATACGTAATATGGTAATACTATATAACGTTATACGTTATAGCGTAACAATATACAACGTTATACGCTATTACGTAATAATATACAACGTTATACTTAATATGCTAATACTATGGTAATTCTGTATAACGTTATACGTTATTTCGTAATAGTATATAACGTTATACGTTATATGGTAATACTGTATAACGTTATACGTTATTTGGTAATACTATATAACGTTATATGTAATAGCGTAACAATATGCAATGATATACGTTATTACGTAATAGTATATAACGTAACACGTTACATGGTAATACTATATAGCGTTATACGTTATTACGTCATAGCATATAACGTTATACGTTATATGGTAATACAAAATAACGTCATATGTAATAGCGTAACAATATGCAACGATATACGTTATTACGTAATAGTATATAACGTAACACGTTACATGGTAATACTATATAACGTTATAACGTTATATGGTAATACTATATAAAGTTATACGTGTAACGTAACAATATACAACGTTATTATATAGTAATAGTATATAACGTTATACATTATATGGTAATACTATATAACGTTATACGTTATAACGTATATTATAATATTTAACGTTATAACGTAACAATATACAACGTTATACGTTATTACGTAATAATATACAACGTTATACTTAATATGCTAATACTATGGTAATTCTGTATAACGTTATACGTTATTTCGTAATAGTATATAACGTTATACGGTATTACGTAATAATACACAACGTTATACGTAATATGCTAATACTATGGTAATTCCGTACAACGTTATACGTTATTACGTAACAGTATATAACGTTATACATTACATGGTAATACTATATAACGTTATACGTTATTACGTATTAGCATATAATGTTATACCTTATATGGTAATACTATATAACGTTATACGCTATTACGTAGTAGTATATAACGTTATACGTTATAACGTAACAATATACAACGTTAGTCGTTATTACGTATAGATATACAACGTTATACTTAACATGCTAATACTACAGTAATTCTGCATAACTTTATACGTTATTTCGTAATAGTATATAACGTTATGCGTTATATGGTAATACTATATAACGTTATTTCGTAATATTATATAACGTTATACGTTATATCGTAATACTATATAAAGTTATACGTTATAACGTAACAATATACAACGTTATACGTTAATACGTAATAGTACATAACGTTATACATTATATGGTAATACTATATAACGTTATACGTTATTACGTAGTAGTATATAACGTTATACGTTTTAACGTAGCAATATACAACGTTATACGTCATAACGTAACAATATACAACGTTATACTCTATTACGTAATAATATACAACGTTATACGTTACTACGTAATGGGACATATCGTTATAGATTATATGGTAATATATATCGTTATCAGTCATTACGTAATAATATATACAACGTTATACGTCATTACGTAATAAGATACAACGTTATACGTTATTACGTAATAATATACAACGTTATAAGTAATATGCTAATACTATAGTTATGCTGCATAACGTTATACGTTATTTCGTAATAGTATATAACGTTATACGTTATATGGTAATACAATATAACGTTATACGTTATTACGTAATAATATACAACGTTATACGTAATATGCTAATACTATGGTAATTCGGTACAACGTTATACGTTATTACGTAACAGTATATAACGATATACGTTATATGGTAATACTATATAACGCTATACGTTATAACGTAACAATATACAACGTTATACGTTATTACGTAATAGTATATAGCGTTATACGTTACAACGTAACAATATTGAAGGTTATACGTTATAGCGTAACAATATACAACGTTATACGCTACTGCGTAATAATATACAATGTTATACGTTATTACGTAATAGTATATAACATTATACGTTATATGGTAATACTATATAACGTTATACGTTATAGCGTAACAATATGCAACATTATACGCTATTACGTAATAGTATATAACGCTATACATTATAATGTAACAATATACAAAGTTATACGTTACAACGTAACAATATACAACGTTATACGTAATATGCTAATACTATCGTAATTCTGTATATCGTTATACGTTATTTCGTAATAGTATATAACGTTAGACTTTATATAGTAATACTATATAACATTATACGTTATATGGTAATACTATATAAAGTTATACGTTATAACATAACAATATACAACGTTATACGTTAATACGTAATAGTATAAAACGCTATACACTATATGGTAATACTATATAACGTTATACGTTAATACGTTATAGTATATAACGTTATACATTATATGGTAATACTATATAACGTTATACGTTATTACGTAATAGTATATAACGTTATACATTATAACGTTAGAATATGCAATGTTATATGTTATTGCGTAATAGTATATAACGTTATACGTTATATGGTAATACTATATAACGTTATACGTTATAACGTAACAATATACAACGTTATGCGTTATTACGTAATAGTATATAACGTTATACGTTACAACGTAACAATATACAACGTTATACGCTATTGAGTAATAGTATGCAACCTTATTCGTTATTACGTAATAGCATATATCGTCATACGATATACTGTAATACTATATAACGCTATACGTTATTACGTAATAGTATATAACGTTATACGTTACATGGAAATGCTATATAACATTATACGTTGTTACGTAATAGTATATAACGTTATGCATTATAACGTTACAACATACAACGCTATACGCTATTGCGTAATAATATACAACGTAATACGGTATTCCGTAATAGTATATAACGTTATACATTATATGGTAATACTATATAACGTTATACGTTATAGCGTAACAATATACAAAGTTATACGCTATTACGCAATGGTATATAACGTTATACGTTATAACGTAACAATATACAATGTTATACGCTATTACGTAATAGTATATAACGTTATACATTATAACGTAACAATATACAACGCTATACGCTATTACGTAATACTATATATAACGTTATAGTTTATAACGTAACAATATACAACGTTATACGTTATAGCGTAACAGTATACAACGTTATACGTTATTACGTAATAAGATACAACGTTATACGTGATGTGCTAATACTATGGTGATTCTATACAACGTTATACGTTAATACGTAATAGTATATAACGTTATACATTACATGGTAATACTATATAACGTTATACGTTATTACGTAATAGCATATAATGTTATACGTTATATGGTAATACTATATAACGTCATACGCTATTACGTAGTAGTATATAATGTTATACGTTATAACGTAACAATATACAACGTTATACGTTATTACGTAATAATATACAACGTTATACTTAACATGCTAATACTATAGTAGTTCTGCATAACTTTATACGTTATTTCGTAATAGTATATAACGTTATACGTTATATGGTAATACTATATAACGTTATTTCGTATAATTATATAACGTTATACGTTATATGGTAATACTATATAACGTTATACGTTATAGCGTAACAATATACAACATTATACGCTATTACGTAATAGTATATAACGTTATACATTACATGGTAATACTATATAACGTTATACGTTATTACGTAATACTATATAACGTTATACGTTATTACGTAACTGTATATAACGTTATACGTTATATCGTAATACTGTATAAAGTTATACGTTATAACGTAACAATATACAACGTTATACGTTAATACGTAATAGTACATAACGTTATACATTATATGGTAATACTATATAACGTTATGCGCTATTACGTAGTAGTATATAACGTTATACGTTATAACGTAACAATATACAACGTTATACGTTATTACGTAATAATATACAACGTTATACTTAACATGCTAATACTATAGTAGTTCTGCATAACTTTATACGTTATTTCGTAATAGTATATAACGTTATACGTTACAACGTAACAATATACAACGTTATACGCTATTGAGTAATAATATGCAACGTTATTCGTTATTACGTAATAGTATATATCGTCATACGATATACTGTAATACTATATGAAGCTATACGATATTACGTAATAGTATATAACGTTATACGTTACATGGCAATGCTATATAACGTTATACGTTATTACGTAATAGTATATAACGTTATGCATTATAACGTTACAACATACAACGCTATACGCTATTGCATAATAATATACAACGTAATATGTTATTACGTAATAGTATATAACGTTATACATTATATGGTAATACTATATAACGTTATGCGCTATTACGTAGTAGTATATAACGTTATACGTTATAACGTAACAATATACAACGTTATACGTTATTACGTAATAATATACAACGTTATACTTAACATGCTAATACTATAGTAGTTCTGCATAACTTTATACGTTATTTCGTAATAGTATATAACGTTATACGTTACAACGTAACAATATACAACGTTATACGCTATTACGTAATAGTATATAACGTTATACGTTATATGGTAATACTATATAACGTTATACGTTATAGCGTTACGATATACAACATTATACGCTATTACGTAATAGTATATAACGTTATACATTACATGGTAATTCTATATAACTATATACGTTATTATGTAATAGCATATAAGGTTATACGCTATATGGTAATACCTTATAACGTTATAGGTTATTACTTAGTAGTATACAACGTTATACGTTATTACGTAATAAGATACAACGTTATACGCAATATGCTAATACTATGGTAATTCTATACAACGTTATACGTTATTACGTAATAGTATATAACGTTATACGCTATATGGTAATACTATATAAAGTTATACGGTATAACGTAACAATATTCAACGTTATACGTTAATACGTAATAGTATATAACGTTATACATTATATGGTAATACTATATAACGTTATACGTTATAGCGTAACAATATACAACGTTATACGCTATTACGTAATAGTATATAACGTTATACGTTACAGCGTAACAATATACAACGTTATATGTCATAACGTAACAATATACAACGTTATACGCTATTACGTAATAATATACAACGTTATACGTTATTACGTAATGGGACTTATCATTATAGATTATATGGTAATATATAACGTTATCCGTCATTACGTAACAATATACAACGTTATACGTCATTACGTAACAAGATACAACGTTATACGTTATTACGTAACAATATACAACGTTAAACGTAATATGCTAATACTATCGTAATTCTGTATATCGTTATACGTTATTTCGTAATAGTATATAACGTTAGACTTTATATGGTAATACTCTATAACGTTATACGTTATATGGTAATACTATATAAAGTTATACGGTATAACGTAACAATATTCAACGTTATACGTTAATACGTAATAGTATATAACGTTATACATTATATGGTAATACTATATAACGTTATACGTTATAGCGTAACAATATACAACGTTATACGCTATTACGTAATAGTATATAACGTTATACATTACATGGTAATTCTATATAACGTTATACGTTATTACGTATTAGCGTATAATGTTATACGTTATATGGTAATACTATATAACGTTATACGTTATTACGCAGTAGTATATAACGTTATACGTTATAACGTAACAATATACAACGTTATACGTCATTACGTAATAATATACAACGTTATACGTTATTACGTAATAATATACAACGTTATACGTAATATGTTAATAATATAGTAATTCTGTACAACGTTATACGTTATTACGTAACAGTATATAACGTTATACGTTATATGGTAATACTATATAACGTTATACGTTAATACGTATTAGTATATAACGTTATACATTATAACGTTAGAATATACAACGTTATAAGTTATTTTGTAATAGTATGTAACGTTATACGTTATATGGTAATACTATATAGCGTTATACGATATAACGTTACAATATACAACGTTATACGTTATTACGTAATAGTATATAACGTTATACGTTACAACGTAACAATATACAACGTTATACGCTATTGAGTAATAATATGCAACGTTATTCGTTATTACGTAATAGCATATATCGTCATACGATATACTGTAATACTATATGAAGCTATACGATATTACGTAATAGTATATAACGTTATACGTTACATGGCAATGCTATATAACGTTATACGTTATTACGTAATAGTATATAACGTTATGCATTATAACGTTACAACATACAACGCTATACGCTATTGCATAATAATATACAACGTAATATGTTATTACGTAATAGTATATAACGTTATACATTATATGGTAATACTATATAACGTTATGCGCTATTACGTAGTAGTATATAACGTTATACGTTATAACGTAACAATATACAACGTTATACGTTATTACGTAATAATATACAACGTTATACTTAACATGCTAATACTATAGTAGTTCTGCATAACTTTATACGTTATTTCGTAATAGTATATAACGTTATACGTTACAACGTAACAATATACAACGTTATACGCTATTACGTAATAGTATATAACGTTATACGTTATATGGTAATACTATATAACGTTATACGTTATAGCGTTACGATATACAACATTATACGCTATTACGTAATAGTATATAACGTTATACATTACATGGTAATTCTATATAACTATATACGTTATTATGTAATAGCATATAAGGTTATACGCTATATGGTAATACCTTATAACGTTATAGGTTATTACTTAGTAGTATACAACGTTATACGTTATTACGTAATAAGATACAACGTTATACGCAATATGCTAATACTATGGTAATTCTATACAACGTTATACGTTATTACGTAATAGTATATAACGTTATACGCTATATGGTAATACTATATAAAGTTATACGGTATAACGTAACAATATTCAACGTTATACGTTAATACGTAATAGTATATAACGTTATACATTATATGGTAATATTATATAACGTTATACGTTATAGCGTAACAATATACAACGTTATACGCTATTACGTAATAGTATATAACGTTATACGTTACAGCGTAACAATATACAACGTTATATGTCATAACGTAACAATATACAACGTTATACGCTATTACGTAATAATATACAACGTTATACGTTATTACGTAATGGGACTTATCATTATAGATTATATGGTAATATATAACGTTATCCGTCATTACGTAACAATATACAACGTTATACGTCATTACGTAACAAGATACAACGTTATACGTTATTACGTAACAATATACAACGTTGAACGTAATATGCTAATACTATCGTAATTCTGTATATCGTTATACGTTATTTCGTAATAGTATATAACGTTAGACTTTATATGGTAATACTCTATAACGTTATACGTTATATGGTAATACTATATAAAGTTATACGGTATAACGTAACAATATACAACGTTATACGTTACAACGTAACAATATACAACGTTATACGCTATTACGTAATAGTATATAACGTTATACATTATAACGTAACAATTTACAATGTTATACGTTATAACGTAACAATATACAACGTTATACGTTAATACGTAATAGAATATAACGTTATACATTACATGGTAATACTATATAACGTTATACGTTATTACGTATTAGCATATAATGTTATACGCTATTTCGTAATAGTATATAACGTTATACGTTATATGATAATACTATATAACGTTATACGTTATATGGTAATACTATATAACGTTATACGTTATAGCGTTACGATATACAACATTATACGCTATTACGTAATAGTATATAACGTTATACATTATAACGTAACGATATACAACGTTAAACGTTATTACGTAATAATATACAACGTTATACGTAATATGCTAATACTATGATAATTCTGTATCACGTTATACGTTATTTCGTAATAGTATATAACGTTATACTATATATGGTAATACTATATAACGTTATACGTTATATGGTAATACTATATAACGTTATACGTTATTATGTAATAGCATATAACGTTATACGCTATATGGTAATACCTTATAACGTTATACGTTATTACTTAGTAGTATACAACGTTATACGTTATAACGTAACAATATACAACGTTATCCGTAATATGCTAATACTATCGTAATTCTGTATATCGTTATACGTTATTTCGTAATAGTATATAACGTTAGACTTTATATGGTAATACTATATAACGTTATACGTTATATGGTAATACTACATAAAGTTATACGGTATAACGTAACAATATACAACGTTATACGTTAATACGTAATAGTATACAACGTTATACATTATATGGTAATACTATATAACGTTATAAGTTATTACGTAATAGTATATAACGTTATCCGTTATATGGTAATACTATATAAAGTTATACGGTATAACGTAACAATATTCAACGTTATACGTTAATACGTAATAGTATATAACGTTATACATTATATGGTAATACTATATAACGTTATACCTTATTACATAATAGTATATAACGCTATACGTTACATGGTAATACTATATAACGTTATATGTTACATGGAAAATCTATGTAACGTTATACGTTATAACGTAACAATATACAACGTTATACGCTATTACGTAAGAGTATATAACGTTATACATTATAACGTAACTATATACAACGTCATACGTTATTACGTAATAATCTACAACGTTATACGTTATTACGTAATAAGATACAACGTTATACGTAATATGCTAATACAATGGTAATTCTGTACAACGTTATACGTTATTGCGTAATGGTATATAACGTTATACGTTATAGCGTTACAATATACAACGTTATACGTCATTACGTAATAAGATACAACGTTATACGTTATTACGTAATAGTATATAACGTTATACATTATATGGTAATACTATATAACGTTATACGTTATAGCGTAACAATATACAACGTTATACGCTATTACGTAATAGTATATAACGTTATACGTTACAACGTAACAATATACAACGTTATACGTCATAACGTAACAATATACAACGTTATACGCTATTACGTAATAATATTCAACGTTATACGTTATTACGTAATGGGACTTATCATTATAGATTATATGGTAATATATAACGTTATCCATCATTACTTAGCAATATACAACGTTATACGTCATTACGTAACAAGATACAACGTTATACGTTATTACGTAATAATATACAACGTTATAAGTAATATGCTAATACTATAGCAATTATGCATAACGTTATACGTTATTTCGTAATAGTATATAACGTTATACGTTATATGGTAATACTATATAACGTTATACGTTATTACGTAATAATATACAACGTTATACGTAATATGATAATACTATGGTAATTCTGTACAACGTTATACGTTATTACGTAACAGTATATAACGTTATACATTACATGGTAATACTATATAACGTTATACGTTATTACGTATTAGCATATAATGTTATACGTTATATGGTAATACTATATAACGTTATACGCTATTACGTAGTAGTATATAACGTTATACGTTATAACGTAACAATATACAACGTTAGTCGTTATTACGTATAGATATACAACGTTATACTTAACATGCTAATACTATAGTAATTCTGCATAACTTTATACGTTATTTCGTAATAGTATATAACGTTATGCGTTATATGGTAATACTATATAACGTTATTTCGTAATATTATATAACGTTATACGCCATATCGTAATACTATATAAAGTTATACGTTATAACGTAACAATATACAACGTTATACGTTAATACGTAATAGTACATAACTTTATACATTATATGGTAATACTATATAACGTTATACGTTATTACGTAATAGTATATAACGTTATACGTTTTAACGTAGCAATATACAACCTTATACGTCATAACGTAACAATATACAACGTTATACTCTATTACGTAATAATATACAACGTTATACGTTACTACGTAATGGGACATATCGTTATAGATTATATGGTAATATATATCGTTATCAGTCATTACGTAACAATATACAACGTTATACGTCATTACGTAATAAGATACAACGTTATACGTTATTACGTAATAATATACAACGTTATAAGTAATATGCTAATACTATAGTAATGCTGCATAACGTTATACGTTATTTCGTAATAGTATATAACGTTATACGTTATATGGTAATACTATATAACGTTATACGTTATTACGTAATAATATACAACGTTATACGTAATATGCTAATACTATGGTAATTCGGTACAACGTTATACGTTATTACGTAACAGTATATAACGTTATACGTTATATGGTAATACTATATAACGCTATACGTTATAACGTAACAATATACAACGTTATACGTTATTACGTAATAGTATATAGCGTTATACGTTACAACGTAACAATATTGAAGGTTATACGTTATAGCGTAACAATATACAACGTTATACGCTACTGCGTAATAATATACAATGTTATACGTTATTACGTAATAGTATATATCGTTATACGTTAAATGGTAATACTATATAACGCTATACGTTATTACGTAATAGTATATAACGTTATACGTTATATGGTAATACTATATAACGTTATACGTTATAGCGTAACAATATGCAACATTATACGCTATTACGTAATAGTATATAACGTTATACATTATAACGTAACAATATACAAAGTTATACGTTACAACGTAACAATATACAACGTTATACGTAATATGCTATTACTATCGTAATTCTGTATATCGTTATACGTTATTTCGTAATAGTATATAACGTTAGACTTTATATAGTAATACTATATAACATAATACGTTATATGGTAATACTATATAAAGTTATACGTTATAACATAACAATATACAACGTTATACGTTAATACGTAATAGTATAAAACGCTATACACTATATGGTAATACTATATAACGTTATACGTTAATACGTTATAGTATATAACGTTATACATTATATGGTAATACTATATAACGTTATACGTTATTACGTAATAGTATATAACGTTATACGTTACATGGACATGCTATATAACGTTATACGTTGTTACGTAATAGTATATAACGTTATGCATTATAACGTTACAACATACAACGCTATACGCTATTGCGTAATAATATACAACGTAATACGTTATTCCGTAATAGTATATAACGTTATACATTATATGGTAATACTATATAACGTTATACGTTATAGCGTAACAATATACAAAGTTATACGCTATTACGCAATGGTATATAACGTTATACGTTATAACGTAACAATATACAACGCTATACGCTATTACGTAATACTATATATAACGTTATAGTTTATAACGTAACAATATACAACGTTATACGTTATAGCGTAACAGTATACAACGTTATACGTTATTACGTAATAAGATACAACGTTATACGTGATGTGCTAATACTATGGTGATTCTATACAACGTTATACGTTACTACGTAATAGTATATAACGTTATACATTATATGGTAATACTATATAACGTTATACGTTATTACGTATTAGCATATAATGTTATACGTTATATGGTAATACTATATAACGTTATGCGCTATTACGTAGTAGTATATAACGTTATACGTTATAACGTAACAATATACAACGTTATACGTTATTACGTAATAATATACAACGTTATACTTAACATGCTAATACTATAGTAGTTCTGCATAACTTTATACGTTATTTCGTAATAGTATATAATGTTATACGTTATATGGTAATACTATATAACGTTATTTCGTAATATTATATAACGTTATAAGTTATATGGTAATACTATATAACGTTATACGTTATAGCGTAACAATATACAACATTATATGCTATTACGTAATAGTATATAACGTTATACATTACATGGTAATACTATATAACGTTATACGTTATTACGTATTAGCATATAATGTTATACGTTATATGGTAATACTATATAATGTTATACGTTATAGCGTAACAATATACAACGGTATACGCTACTACGTAATAGTATATAACGTTATACATTATATGGCAATACTATATAACGTTATACGTTATTACGTAATAGTATATAACGTTATACGTTACATGGAAATGCTATATAACGTTATACGTTATTACGTAATAGTATATAACGTTATGCATTATAACGTTACAACATACAACGCTATACGCTATTGCGTAATAATATACAACGTAATACGTTATTTCGTACTAGTATATAACGTTATACATTATATGGTAATACTATATATCGTTATACGTTATTACGTATTAGCATATAATGTTATACGTTATATGGTAATACTATATAACGTTATGCGTATTACGTAATAGTATATAACGTTATACGTTATATGGTAATACTATATAACGTTATACGTTATAGCGTTACGATATACAACATTATACGCTATTACGTAATAGTATATAACGTTATACATTACATGGTAATTCTATATAACTATATACGTTATTATGTAATAGCATATAACGTTATACGCTATATGGTAATACCTTATAACGTTATACGTTATTACTTAGTAGTATACAACGTTATACGTTATTACGTAATAAGATACAACGTTATACGCAATATGCTAATACTATGGTAATTCTATACAACGTTATACGTTATTACGTAATAGTATATAACGTTATACGTTATATGGTAATACTAAATAAAGTTATACGGTATAACGTAACAATATTCAACGTTATACGTTAATACGTAATAGTATATAACGTTATACATTATATGGTAATACTATATAACGTTATACGTTATAGCGTAACAATATACAACGTTATACGCTATTACGTAATAGTATATAACGTTATACGTTACAACGTAACAATATACAACGTTATATGTCATAACGTAACAATATACAACGTTATACGCTATTACGCAATAATATACAACGTTATACGTTATTACGTAATGGGACTTATCATTATAGATTATATGGTAATATATAACGTTATCCGTCATTACGTAACAATATACAACGTTATACGTCATTACGTAACAAGATACAACGTTATACGTTATTACGTAACAATATACAACGTTAAACGTAATATGCTAATACTATCGTAATTCTGTATATCGTTATACGTTATTTCGTAATAGTATATAACGTTAGACTTTATATGGTAATACTCTATAACGTTATACGTTATATGGTAATACTGTATAAAGTTATACGGTATAACGTAACAATATACAACGTTATACGTTACAACGTAACAATATACAACGTTATACGCTATTACGTAATAGTATATAACGTTATACATTATAACGTAACAATATACAATGTTATACGTTATAACGTAACAATATACAACGTTATACGTTAATACGTAATAGAATATAACGTTATACATTACATGGTAATACTATATAACGTTATACGTTATTACGTATTAGCATATAATGTTATACGCTATTTCGTAATAGTATATAACGTTATACGTTATATGGTAATACTATATAACGTTATACGTTATAGCGTTACGATATACAACATTATACGCTATTACGTAATAGTATATAACGTTATGCATTATAACGTTACAACATACAACGCTATACGCTATTGCGTAATAAGATACAACGTAATACGTTATTACGTAATAGTATATAACGTTATACATTATATGGTAATACTATATAACGTTATACGTTATAGCGTAACAATATACAATGTTATACGCTATTACGTAATAGTATATAACGTTATACATTACAACGTAACAATATACAACGCTATACGCTATTACGTAATACTATATATAACGTTATAGGTTATAACGTAACAATATACAACGTTATACGTTATAGCGTAACAGTATACAACGTTATACGTTATTACGTAATAAGATACAACGTTATACGTGATGTGCTAATACTATGGTGATTCTATACAACGTTATACGTTAATACGTAATAGTATATAACGTTATACATTACATGGTAATACTATATAACGTTATACGTTATTACGTATTAGCATATAATGTTATACGTTATATGGTAATACTATATAACGTCATACGCTATTACGTAGTTGTATATAACGTTATACGTTATAACGTAACAATATACAATGTTATACGTTATTACGTAATAATATACATCGTTATACTTAATATGTTAATAATACAGTAATTCTGCATAACGTTATACGTTATTTCGTAATAGTATATAACGTTATACGTTATATGGTAATACTATATAACGTTATACGTTATATGGTAATACTATATAACGTTATACGTTATAGCGTTACGATATACAACATTATACGCTATTACGTAATAGTATATAACGTTATGCATTATAACGTTACAACATACAACGCTATACGCTATTGCGTAATAAGATACAACGTAATACGTTATTACGTAATAGTATATAACGTTATACATTATATGGTAATACTATATAACGTTATACGTTATAGCGTAACAATATACAATGTTATACGCTATTACGTAATAGTATATAACGTTATACATTATAACGTAACAATATACAACGCTATACGCTATTACGTAATACTATATATAACGTTATAGGTTATAACGTAACAATATACAACGTTATACGTTATAGCGTAACAGTATACAACGTTATACGTTATTACGTAATAAGATACAACGTTATACGTGATGTGCTAATACTATGGTGATTCTATACAACGTTATACGTTAATACGTAATAGTATATAACGTTATACATTACATGGTAATACTATATAACGTTATACGTTATTACGTATTAGCATATAATGTTATACGTTATATGGTAATACTATATAACGTCATACGCTATTACGTAGTTGTATATAACGTTATACGTTATAACGTAACAATATACAATGTTATACGTTATTACGTAATAATATACATCGTTATACTTAATATGTTAATAATACAGTAATTCTGCATAACGTTATACGTTATTTCGTAATAGTATATAACGTTATACGTTATATGGTAATACTATATAACGTTATACGTTATAGCGTAACGATATACAACATTATACGCTATTACGTAATGGTATATAACGTCATACAGTATAACGTAACAATATACAATGTTATACGTTATAACGTAACAATATACAACGTTATACGTAATATGCTAATACTATCGTAATTCTGTATATCGTTATACGTTATTTCGAAATAGTATATAACGTTAGACTTTATATAGTAATACTATATAACATTATACGTTATATGGCAATACTATATAAAGTTATACGTTATAACATAACAATATATAACGTTATACGTTAATACGTAATAGTATATAACGTTATACATTATATGGTAATACTATATAACGTTATACGTTAATACGTATTAGTATATAACGTTATACATTATAACGTTAGAATATACAACGTTATATGTTATTGCGTAATAGTATATAACGTTATACGTTATATGGTAATACTATATAACGTTATACGTTATAACGTAACAATATACAACGTTATACGTTATTACGTAATAGTATATAACGTTATACGTTACAACGTAACAATATACAACGTTATACGCTATTGAGTAATAATATGCAACGTTATTCGTTATTACGTAATAGTATATATCGTCATACGATATACTGTAATACTATATGAAGCTATACGATATTACGTAATAGTATATAACGTTATACGTTATTACGTAATAGTATATAACGTTATGCATTATAACGTTATAACATACAACGCTATACGCTATTGCGTAATAATATACAACGTAATACGTTATTACGTAATAGTATATAACGTTATACATTATATGGTAATACTATACAACGTTATACGTTATTACGTATTAGCATATGATGTTATACGTTATATGGTAATACTATATAATGTTATATGTTATAGCGTAACAATATACAACGTTATACGCTACAACGTAATAGAATATAACGTTATACATTACATGGCAATACTATATAACGTTATACGTTATTACGTATTAGCATATAATGTTATACGTTATATGGTAATACTATATAACGTTATGCGTATTACGTAATAGTATATAACGTTATACGTTATAACGTAACAATATACAACGTTATACGTTATTACGTAATGGGACTTATCATTATAGATTATATGGTAATATATATCGTTATCCGTCATTACGTAACAATATACAACGTTATACGTCATTACGTAATAAGATACAACGTTATACGTTATTACGTAATAATATACAACGTTATAAGTAATATGCTAATACTATAGTAATTCTGCATAATGTTATACGTTATTTCGTAATAGTATATAACGTTATACGTTACAACGTAACAATATACAACGTTATACGCTATTACGTAATAGTATATAACGTTATACGTTATATGGTAATACTATATAACGTTATACGTTATAGCGTTACGATATACAACATTATACGCTATTACGTAATAGTATATAACGTTATACATTACATGGTAATTCTATATAACTATATACGTTATTATGTAATAGCATATAACGTTATACGCTATATGGTAATACCTTATAACGTTATACGTTATTACTTAGTAGTATACAACGTTATACGTTATTACGTAATAAGATACAACGTTATACGCAATATGCTAATACTATGGTAATTCTATACAACGTTATACGTTATTACGTAATAGTATATAACGTTATACGTTATATGGTAATACTAAATAAAGTTATACGGTATAACGTAACAATATTCAACGTTATACGTTAATACGTAATAGTATATAACGTTATACATTATATGGTAATACTATATAACGTTATACGTTATAGCGTAACAATATACAACGTTATACGCTATTACGTAATAGTATATAACGTTATACGTTACAACGTAACAATATACAACGTTATATGTCATAACGTAACAATATACAACGTTATACGCTATTACGCAATAATATACAACGTTATACGTTATTACGTATTGGGACTTATCATTATAGATTATATGGTAATATATAACGTTATCCGTCATTACGTAACAATATACAACGTTATACGTCATTACGTAACAAGATACAACGTTATACGTTATTACGTAACAATATACAACGTTAAACGTAATATGCTAATACTATCGTAATTCTGTATATCGTTATACGTTATTTCGTAATAGTATATAACGTTAGACTTTATATGGTAATACTCTATAACGTTATACGTTATATGGTAATACTGTATAAAGTTATACGGTATAACGTAACAATATACAACGTTATACGTTACAACGTAACAATATACAACGTTATACGCTATTACGTAATAGTATATAACGTTATACATTATAACGTAACAATATACAATGTTATACGTTATAACGTAACAATATACAACGTTATACGTTAATACGTAATAGAATATAACGTTATACATTACATGGTAATACTATATAACGTTATACGTTATTACGTATTAGCATATAATGTTATACGCTATTTCGTAATAGTATATAACGTTATACGTTATATGGTAATACTATATAACGTTATACGTTATAGCGTTACGATATACAACATTATACGCTATTACGTAATAGTATATAACGTTATGCATTATAACGTTACAACATACAACGCTATACGCTATTGCGTAATAAGATACAACGTAATACGTTATTACGTAATAGTATATAACGTTATACATTATATGGTAATACTATATAACGTTATACGTTATAGCGTAACAATATACAATGTTATACGCTATTACGTAATAGTATATAACGTTATACATTATAACGTAACAATATACAACGCTATACGCTATTACGTAATACTATATATAACGTTATAGGTTATAACGTAACAATATACAACGTTATACGTTATAGCGTAACAGTATACAACGTTATACGTTATTACGTAATAAGATACAACGTTATACGTGATGTGCTAATACTATGGTGATTCTATACAACGTTATACGTTAATACGTAATAGTATATAACGTTATACATTACATGGTAATACTATATAACGTTATACGTTATTACGTATTAGCATATAATGTTATACGTTATATGGTAATACTATATAACGTCATACGCTATTACGTAGTTGTATATAACGTTATACGTTATAACGTAACAATATACAATGTTATACGTTATTACGTAATAATATACATCGTTATACTTAATATGTTAATAATACAGTAATTCTGCATAACGTTATACGTTATTTCGTAATAGTATATAACGTTATACGTTATATGGTAATACTATATAGCGTTATACGTTATATGGTAATACTATATAATGTTATACGTTATAGCGTTACGATATACAACATTATACGCTATTACGTAATAGTATATAACGTTATGCATTATAACGTTACAACATACAACGCTATACGCTATTGCGTAATAATATACAACGTAATACGTTATTACGTAATAGTATATAACGTTATACATTATATGGTAATACTATATAACGTTATACGTTATAGCGTAACAATATACAATGTTATACGCTATTACGTAATAGTATATGACGTTATACATTATAACGTAACAATATACAACGCTATACGCTATTACGTAATACTATATATAACGTTATAGGTTATAACGTAACAATATACAACGTTATACGTTATAGCGTAACAGTATACAACGTTATACGATATTACGTAATAAGATACAACGTTATACGTGATGTGCTAATACTATGGTGATTCTATACAACGTTATACGTTAATACGTAATAGTATATAACGTTATACGTTACATGGTAATACTATATAACGTTATACGTTATTACGTATTAGCATATAATGTTATACGTTATATGGTAATACTATATAACGTCATACGCTATTACGTAGTAGTATATAACGTTATACGTTATAACGTAACAATATACAATGTTATACGTTATTACGTAATAATATACAACGTTATACTTAACATGCTAATACTATAGTAGTTCTGCATAACTTTATACGTTATTTCGTAATAGTATATAATGTTATACGTTATATGGTAATACTATATAACGTTATTTCGTAATATTATATAACGTTATACGTTATATGGTAATACTATATAACGTTATTCGTTATTACGCAGTAGTATATAACGTTATACGTTATAACGTAACAATATACAACGTTATACGTCATTACGTAATAATATACAACGTTATACGTTATTACGTAATAATATACAACGTTATACTTAATATGTTAATAATACAGTAATTCTGCATAACGTTATACGTTATTTCGTAATAGTATATAACGTTATACGTTATATGGTAATACTATATAACGTTATACGTTATAGCGTAACGATATACAACATTATACGCTATTACGTAATGGTATATAACGTCATACATTATAACGTAACAATATACAATGTTATACGTTATAACGTAACAATATACAACGTTATACGTAATATGCTAATACTATCGTAATTCTGTATATCGTTATACGTTATTTCATAATAGTATATAACGTTAGACTTTATATGGTAATACTATATACCGTTATACGTTATATGGTAATACTATATAAAGTTATACGGTATAACGTAACAATATTCAACGTTATACGTTAATACGTAATAGTATATAACGTTATACATTATATGGTAATACTATATAACGTTATGCCTTATTATATAATAGTATATAACGTTATACGTTATGTGGTAATACTATATAACGTTATACGTAATAGCGTATCAATATGCAACGATATACGTTATTTCGTAATAGTATATAACGTTATACGTTATATGGTAATACTATATAACGTTATACGTTTTTACGTAATAATATACAACGTTATACGTAATATGCTAATACTATGGTAATTCTGTACAACGTTATACGTTATTACGTAACAGTATATAACGTTATACGTTATATGGTAATACTATATAACGTTATACGTTATAGCGTAGCAATATACAACATTATACGCTATTACGTAATAGTATATAACGTTATACATTATAACGTAACAATATACAAAGTTATACGTTACAACGTAACAATATACAACGTTATACGTAATATGCTAATACTATCGTAATTCTGTATATCGTTATACGTTATTTCGTAATAGTATATAACGTTAGACTTTATATAGTAATACTATATAACATTATACGTTATATGGCAATACTATATAAAGTTATACGTTATAACATAACAATATATAACGTTATACGTTAATACGTAATAGTATATAACGTTATACATTATATGGTAATACTATATAACGTTATACGTTAATACGTATTAGTATATAACGTTATGCATTATAACGTTAGAATATACAACGTTATATGTTATTGCGTAATAGTATATAACGTTATACGTTATATGGTAATACTATATAACGTTATACGTTGTAACGTAACAATATACAACGTTATACGTTATTACGTAATAGTATATAACGTTATACGTTACAACGTAACAATATACAACGTTATACGCTATTGAGTAATAATATGCAACGTTATTCGTTATTACGTAATAGTATATATCGTCATACGATATACTGTAATACTATATGAAGCTATACGATATTGCGTAATAGTATATAACGTTATACGTTATTACGTAATAGTATATAACGTTATGCATTATAACGTTATAACATACAACGCTATACGCTATTGCGTAATAATATACAACGTAATACGTTATTACGTAATAGTATATAACGTTATACATTATATGGTAATACTATACAACGTTATACGTTATTACGTATTAGCATATGATGTTATACGTTATATGGTAATACTATATAATGTTATATGTTATAGCGTAACAATATACAACGTTATACGCTACAACGTAATAGAATATAACGTTATACGTTACATGGTAATACTATATAACGTTATACGTTATTACGTATTAGCATATAATGTTATACGTTATATGGTAATACTATATAACGTCATACGCTATTACGTAGTAGTATATAACGTTATACGTTATAACGTAACAATATACAACGTTATACGTTATTACGTAATAATATACAACGTTGTACTTAACATGCTAATACTATAGTAGTTCTGCATAACTTTATACGTTATTTCGTAATAGTATATAATGTTATACGTTATATGGTAATACTATATAACGTTATTTCGTAATATTATATAACGTTATACGTTATATGGTAATACTATATAACGTTATACGTTATAGCGTAACAATATACAACATTATACGCTATTACGTAATAGTATATAACGTTATACATTACATGGTAGTACTATATAACGTTATACGTTATTACGTAATAGCACATAACGTTATACGTAATATGGTAATACTATATAACGTTATACGTTATATGGTAATACTATATAAAGTTATAAGGCATAACGTAACAATATACAGCGTTATACGTGAATACGTAATAGTATATAACGTTATACATTACATGGTAATTCTATATAACGTTATACGTTATTACGTATTGGCGTATAATGTTATACGTTATATGGTAATACTATATAACGTTATTCGTTATTACGCAGTAGTATATAACGTTATACGTTATAACGTAACAATATACAACGTTATACGTCATTACGTAATAATATACAACGTTATACGTTATTACGTAATAATATACAACGTTATACTTAATATGTTAATAATACAGTAATTCTGCATAACGTTATACGTTATTTCGTAATAGTATATAACGTTATACGTTATATGGTAATACTATATAACGTTATACGTTATAGCGTAACGATATACAACATTATACGCTATTACGTAATGGTATATAACGTCATACATTATAACGTAACAATATACAATGTTATACGTTATAACGTAACAATATACAACGTTATACGTAATATGCTAATACTATCGTAATTCTGTATATCGTTATACGTTATTTCATAATAGTATATAACGTTAGACTTTATATGGTAATACTATATACCGTTATACGTTATATGGTAATACTATATAAAGTTATACGGTATAACGTAACAATATTCAACGTTATACGTTAATACGTAATAGTATATAACGTTATACATTATATGGTAATACTATATAACGTTATGCCTTATTATATAATAGTATATAACGTTATACGTTATGTGGTAATACTATATAACGTTATACGTAATAGCGTAACAATATGCAACGATATACGTTATTTCGTAATAGTATATAACGTTATACGTTATATGGTAATACTATATAACGTTATACGTTATTACGTAATAATATACAACGTTATACGTAATATGCTAATACTATGGTAATTCTGTACAACGTTATACGTTATTACGTAACAGTATATAACGTTATACATTACATGGTAATACTATATAACGTTATACGTTATTACGTATTAGCATATAATGTTATACGTTATATGGTAATACTATATAACGTTATACGCTATTACGTAGTAGTATATAACGTTATACGTTATAACGTAACAATATACAACGTTAGTCGTTATTACGTATAGACATACAACGTTATACTTAACATGCTAATACTATAGTAATTCTGCATAACTTTATACGTTATTTCGTAATAGTATATAACGTTATGCGTTATATGGTAATACTATATAACGTTATTTCGTAATATTATATAACTTTATACGTCATATCGTAATACTATATAAAGTTATACGTTATAACGTAACAATATACAACGTTATACGTTAAAACGTAATAGTACATAACTTTATACATTATATGGTAATACTATATAACGTTATACGTTATTACGTAGTAGTATATAACGTTATACGTTTTAACGTAGCAATATACAACCTTATACGTCATAACGTAACAATATACAACGTTATACTCTATTACGTAATAATATACAACGTTATACGTTACTACGTAATGGGACATATCGTTATAGATTATATGGTAATATATATCGTTATCAGTCATTACGTAACAATATACAACGTTATACGTCATTACGTAATAAGATACAACGTTATACGTTATTACGTAATAATATACAACGTTATAAGTAATATGCTAATACTATAGTAATGCTGCATAACGTTATACGTTATTTCGTAATAGTATATAACGTTATACGTTATATGGTAATACTATATAACGTTATACGTTATTACGTAATAATATACAACGTTATACGTAATATGCTAATACTATGGTAATTCGGTACAACGTTATACGTTATTACGTAACAGTATATAACGTTATACGTTATATGGTAATACTATATAACGCTATACGTTATAACGTAACAATATACAACGTTATACGTTATTACGTAATAGTATATAGCGTTATACGTTACAACGTAACAATATTGAAGGTTATACGTTATAGCGTAACAATATACAACGTTATACGCTACTGCGTAATAATATACAATGTTATACGTTATTACGTAATAGTATATATCGTTATACGTTAAATGGTAATACTATATAACGCTATACGTTATTACGTAATAGTATATAACGTTATACGTTATATGGTAATACTATATAACGTTATACGTTATAGCGTAACAATATGCAACATTATACGTTATTACGTAATAGTATATAACGTTATACGTTACAACGTAACAGTATACAACGTTATACGCTATTGAGTAATAATATGCAACCTTATTCGTTATTACGTAATAGTATATATCGTCATACGATATACTGTAATACTATATAACGCTATACGTTATTACATAATAGTATATAACGTTATACGTTACATGGAAATGCTATATAACGTTATACGTTGTTACGTAATAGTATATAACGTTATGCATTATAACGTTACAACATACAACGCTATACGCTATTGCGTAATAATATACAACGTAATACGTTATTCCGTAATAGTATATAACGTTATACATTATATGGTAATACTATATAACGTTATACGTTATAGCGTAACAATATACAAAGTTATACGCTATTACGCAATGGTATATAACGTTATACGTTATAACGTAACAATATACAATGTTATACGCTATTACGTAATAGTATATAACGTTATACATTATAACGTAACAATATACAACGCTATACGCTATTACGTAATACTATATATAACGTTATAGTTTATAACGTAACAATATACAACGTTATACGTTATAGCGTAACAGTATACAACGTTATACGTTATTACGTAATAAGATACAACGTTATACGTGATGTGCTAATACTATGGTGATTCTATACAACGTTATACGTTACTACGTAATAGTATATAACGTTATACATTATATGGTAATACTATATAACGTTATACGTTATTACGTATTAGCATATAATGTTATACGTTATATGGTAATACTATATAACGTTATGCGCTATTACGTAGTAGTATATAACGTTATACGTTATAACGTAACAATATACAACGTTATACGTTATTACGTAATAATATACAACGTTATACTTAACATGCTAATACTATAGTAGTTCTGCATAACTTTATACGTTATTTCGTAATAGTATATAACGTTATACGTTATATGGTAATACTATATAACGTTATTACGTAACAGTATATAACGTTATACGTTATATGGTAATACTATATAACGTTATACGTTATAGCGTAGCAATATACAACATTATACGCTATTACGTAATAGTATATAACGTTATACATTATAACGTAACAATATACAAAGTTATACGTTACAACGTAACAATATACAACGTTATACGTAATATGCTAATACTATCGTAATTCTGTATATCGTTATACGTTATTTCGTAATAGTATATAACGTTAGACTTTATATAGTAATACTATATAACATTATACGTTATATGGTAATACTATATAAAGTTATACGTTATAACATAACAATATATAACGTTATACGTTAATACGTAATAGTATATAACGTTATACATTATATGGTAATACTATATAACGATATACGTTAATACGTATTAGTATATAACGTTATACATTATAACGTTAGAATATACAACGTTATATGTTATTGCGTAATAGTATGTAACGTTATACGTTATATGGTAATACTATATAGCGTTATACGTTATAACGTTACAATATACAACGTTATACGTTATTACGTAATAGTATATAACGTTATACGTTACAACGTAACAATATACAACGTTATACGCTATTGAGTAATAATATGCAACGTTATTCGTTATTACGTAATAGTATATATCGTCATACGATATACTGTAATACTATATGAAGCTATACGATATTGCGTAATAGTATATAACGTTATACGTTACATGGTAATGCTATATAACGTTATACGTTATTACGTAATAGTATATGACGTTATGCATTATAACGTTACAACATACAACGCTATACGCTATTGCATAATAATATACAACGTAATATGTTATTACGTAATAGTATATAACGTTATACATTATATGGTAATACTATATAACGTTATACGTTATTACGTATTAGCATATAATGTTATACGTTATATGGTAATACTATATAACGTTATGCGCTATTACGTAGTAGTATATAACGTTATACGTTATAACGTAACAATATACAACGTTATACGTTATTACGTAATAATATACAACGTTATACTTAACATGCTAATACTATAGTAGTTCTGCATAACTTTATACGTTATTTCGTAATAGTATATAACGTTATACGTTATATGGTAATACTATATAACGTTATTTCGTAATATTATATAACGTTATAAGTTATATGGTAATACTATATAACGTTATACGTTATAGCGTAACAATATACAACATTATATGCTATTACGTAATAGTATATAACGTTATACATTACATGGTAATACTATATAACGTTATACGTTATTACGTATTAGCATATAATGTTATACGTTATATGGTAATACTATATAATGTTATACGTTATAGCGTAACAATATACAACGGTATACGCTACTACGTAATAGTATATAACGTTATACATTATATGGCAATACTATATAACGTTATACGTTATTACGTAATAGTATATAACGTTATACGTTACATGGAAATGCTATATAACGTTATACGTTATTACGTAATAGTATATAACGTTATGCATTATAACGTTACAACATACAACGCTATACGCTATTGCGTAATAATATACAACGTAATACGTTATTTCGTACTAGTATATAACGTTATACATTATATGGTAATACTATATATCGTTATACGTTATTACGTATTAGCATATAATGTTATACGTTATATGGTAATACTATATAACGTTATGCGTATTACGTAATAGTATATAACGTTATACGTTACAACGTAACAATATACAACGTTATACGCTATTACGTAATAGTATATAACGTTATACGTTATATGGTAATACTATATAACGTTATACGTTATAGCGTTACGATATACAACATTATACGCTATTACGTAATAGTATATAACGTTATACGTTACAACGTAACAATATACAACGTTATATGTCATAACGTAACAATATACAACGTTATATGTCATAACGTAACAATATACAACGTTATACGCTATTACGCAATAATATACAACGTTATACGTTATTACGTAATGGGACTTATCATTATAGATTATATGGTAATATATAACGTTATCCGTCATTACGTAACAATATTCAACGTTATACGTCATTACGTAACAAGATACAACGTTATACGTTATTACGTAACAATATACAACGTTAAACGTAATATGCTAATACTATCGTAATTCTGTATATCGTTATACGTTATTTCGTAATAGTATATAACGTTAGACTTTATATGGTAATACTCTATAACGTTATACGTTATATGGTAATACTATATAAAGTTATACGGTATAACGTAACAATATACAACGTTATACGTTACAACGTAACAATATACAACGTTATACGCTATTACGTAATAGTATATAACGTTATACATTATAACGTAACAATATACAATGTTATACGTTATAACGTAACAATATACAACGTTATACGTTAATACGTAATAGAATATAACGTTATACATTATATGGTAATACTATATAACGTTATACGTTATAGCGTAACAATATACAATGTTATACGCTATTACGTAATAGTATATAACGTTATACATTATAACGTAACAATATACAACGCTATACGCTATTACGTAATACTATATATAACGTTATAGGTTATAACGTAACAATATACAACGTTATACGTTATAGCGTAACAGTATACAACGTTATACGTTATTACGTAATAAGATACAACGTTATACGTGATGTGCTAATACTATGGTGATTCTATACAACGTTATACGTTAATACGTAATAGTATATAACGTTATACATTACATGGTAATACTATATAACGTTATACGTTATTACGTATTAGCATATAATGTTATACGTTATATGGTAATACTATATAACGTCATACGCTATTACGTAGTTGTATATAACGTTATACGTTATAACGTAACAATATACAATGTTATACGTTATTACGTAATAATATACATCGTTATACTTAATATGTTAATAATACAGTAATTCTGCATAACGTTATACGTTATTTCGTAATAGTATATAACGTTATACGTTATATGGTAATACTATATAACGTTATACGTTATAGCGTAACGATATACAACATTATACGCTATTACGTAATGGTATATAACGTCATACAGTATAACGTAACAATATACAATGTTATACGTTATAACGTAACAATGTACAACGTTATACGTAATATGCTAATACTATCGTAATTCTGTATATCGTTATACGTTATTTCGTAATAGTATATAACGTTAGACTTTATATAGTAATACTATATAACATTATACGTTATATGGCAATACAATATAAAGTTATACGTTATAACATAACAATATATAACGTTATACGTTAATACGTAATAGTATATAACGTTATACATTATATGGTAATACTATATAACGTTATACGTTAATACGTATTAGTATATAACGTTATACATTATAACGTTAGAATATACAACGTTATATGTTATTGCGTAATAGTATATAACGTTATACGTTATATGGTAATACTATATAACGTTATACGTTATAACGTAACAATATACAACGTTATACGTTATTACGTAATAGTATATAACGTTATACGTTACAACGTAACAATATACAACGTTATACGCTATTGAGTAATAATATGCAACGATATTCGTTATTACGTAATAGTATATATCGTCATACGATATACTGTAATACTATATGAAGCTATACGATATTACGTAATAGTATATAACGTTATACGTTATTACGTAATAGTATATAACGTTATGCATTATAACGTTATAACATACAACGCTATACGCTATTGCGTAATAATATACAACGTAATACGTTATTACGTAATAGTATATAACGTTATACATTATATGGTAATACTATACAACGTTATACGTTATTACGTATTAGCATATGATGTTATACGTTATATGGTAATACTATATAATGTTATATGTTATAGCGTAACAATATACAACGTTATACGCTACAACGTAATAGAATATAACGTTATACATTACATGGTAATACTATATAACGTTATACGTTATTACGTATTAGCATATAATGTTATACGTTATATGGTAATACTATATAACGTCATACGCTATTACGTAGTAGTATATAACGTTATACGTTATAACGTAACAATATACAACGTTATACGTTATTACGTAATAATATACAACGTTATACTTAACATGCTAATACTATAGTAGTTCTGCATAACTTTATACGTTATTTCGTAATAGTATATAATGTTATACGTTATATGGTAATACTATATAACGTTATTTCGTAATATTATATAACGTTATACGTTATATGGTAATACTATATAACGTTATACGTTATAGCGTAACAATATACAACATTATACGCTATTACGTAATAGTATATAACGTTATACATTACATGGTAGTACTATATAACGTTATACGTTATTACGTATTAGCGTATAATGTTATACGTTATATGGTAATACTATATAACGTTATTCGTTATTACGCAGTAGTATATAACGTTATACGTTATAACGTAACAATATACAACGTTATACGTCATTACGTAATAATATACAACGTTATACGTTATTACGTAATAATATACAACGTTATACTTAATATGTTAATAATACAGTAATTCTGCATAACGTTATACGTTATTTCGTAATAGTATATAACGTTATACGTCATATGGTAATACTATATAACGTTATACGTTATAGCGTAACGATATACAACATTATACGCTATTACGTAATGGTATATAACGTCATACATTATAACGTAACAATATACAATGTTATACGTTATAACGTAACAATATACAACGTTATACGTAATATGCTAATACTATCGTAATTCTGTATATCGTTATACGTTATTTCATAATAGTATATAACGTTAGACTTTATATGGTAATACTATATACCGTTATACGTTATATGGTAATACTATATAAAGTTATACGGTATAACGTAACAATATTCAACGTTATACGTTAATACGTAATAGTATATAACGTTATACATTATATGGTAATACTATATAACGTTATGCCTTATTATATAATAGTATATAACGTTATACGTTATGTGGTAATACTATATAACGTTATACGTAATAGCGTAACAATATGCAACGATATACGTTATTTCGTAATAGTATATAACGTTATACGTTATATGGTAATACTATATAACGTTATACGTTTTTACGTAATAATATACAACGTTATACGTAATATGCTAATACTATGGTAATTCTGTACAACGTTATACGTTATTACGTAACAGTATATAACGTTATACGTTATATGGTAATACTATATAACGTTATACGTTATAGCGTAGCAATATACAACATTATACGCTATTACGTAATAGTATATAACGTTATACATTATAACGTAACAATATACAAAGTTATACGTTACAACGTAACAATATACAACGTTATACGTAATATGCTAATACTATCGTAATTCTGTATATCGTTATACGTTATTTCGTAATAGTATATAACGTTAGACTTTATATAGTAATACTATATAACATTATACGTTATATGGCAATACTATATAAAGTTATACGTTATAACATAACAATATATAACGTTATACGTTAATACGTAATAGTATATAACGTTATACATTATATGGTAATACTATATAACGTTATACGTTAATACGTATTAGTATATAACGTTATACATTATAACGTTAGAATATACAACGTTATATGTTATTGCGTAATAGTATATAACGTTATACGTTATATGGTAATACTATATAACGTTATACGTTGTAACGTAACAATATACAACGTTATACGTTATTACGTAATAGTATATAACGTTATACGTTACAACGTAACAATATACAACGTTATACGCTATTGAGTAATAATATGCAACGTTATTCGTTATTACGTAATAGTATATATCGTCATACGATATACTGTAATACTATATGAAGCTATACGATATTACGTAATAGTATATAACGTTATACGTTATTACGTAATAGTATATAACGTTATGCATTATAACGTTATAACATACAACGCTATACGCTATTGCGTAATAATATACAACGTAATACGTTATTACGTAATAGTATATAACGTTATACATTATATGGTAATACTATACAACGTTATACGATATTACGTATTAGCATATGATGTTATACGTTATATGGTAATACTATATAATGTTATATGTTATAGCGTAACAATATACAACGTTATACGCTACAACGTAATAGAATATAACGTTATACATTACATGGTAATACTATATAACGTTATACGTTATTACGTATTAGCATATAATGTTATACGCTATTTCGTAATAGTATATAACGTTATACGTTATATGGCAATACTATATAACGTTATACGTTATAGCGTTACGATATACAACATTATACGCTATTACGTAATAGTATATACCGTTATGCATTATAACGTTACAACATACAACGCTATACGCTATTGCGTAATAATATACAACGTAATACGTTATTACGTAATAGTATATAACGTTATACATTATATGGTAATACTATATAACGTTATACGTTATAGCGTAACAATATACAATGTTATACGCTATTACGTAATAGTATATAACGTTACACATAATAACGTAACAATATACAACGCTATACGCTATTACGTAATACTATATATAACGTTATAGGTTATAACGTAACAATATACAACGTTATACGTTATAGCGTAACAGTATACAACGTTATACGTTATTACGTAATAAGATACAACGTTATACGTGATGTGCTAATACTATGGTGATTCTATACAACGTTATACGTTAATACGTAATAGTATATAACGTTATACATTACATGGTAATACTATATAACGTTATACGTTATTACGTATTAGCATATAATGTTATACGCTATTTCGTAATAGTATATAACGTTATACGTTATATGGTAATACTATATAATGTTATACGTTATAGCGTTACGATATACAACATTATACGCTATTACGTAATAGTATATAACGTTATGCATTATAACGTTACAACATACAACGCTATACGCTATTGCGTAATAATATACAACGTAATACGTTATTACGTAATAGTATATAACGTTATACATTATATGGTAATACTATATAACGTTATACGTTATAGCGTAACAATATACAATGTTATACGCTATTACGTAATAGTATATAACGTTATACATTATAACGTAACAATATACAACGCTATACGCTATTACGTAATACTATATATAACGTTATAGGTTATAACGTAACAATATACAACGTTATACGTTATAGCGTAACAGTATACAACGTTATACGATATTACGTAATAAGATACAACGTTATACGTGATGTGCTAATACTATGGTGATTCTATACAACGTTATACGTTAATACGTAATAGTATATAATGTTATACGTTATATGGTAATACTATATAACGTTATTTCGTAATATTATATAACGTTATACGTTATATGGTAATACTATATAACGTTATACGTTATAGCGTAACAATATACAACATTATACGCTATTACGTAATAGTATATAACGTTATACATTACATGGTAGTACTATATAACGTTATACGTTATTACGTAATAGCACATAACGTTATACGTAATATGGTAATACTATATAACGTTATACGTTATATGGTAATACTATATAACGTTATACGTTATATGGTAATACTATATAAAGTTATAAGGCATAACGTAACAATATACAGCGTTATACGTGAATACGTAATAGTATATAACGTTATACATTACATGGTAATTCTATATAACGTTATACGTTATTACGTATTAGCGTATAATGTTATACGTTATATGGTAATACTATATAACGTTATTCGTTATTACGCAGTAGTATATAACGTTATACGTTATAACGTAACAATATACAACGTTATACGTCATTACGTAATAATATACAACGTTATACGTTATTACGTAATAATATACAACGTTATACTTAATATGTTAATAATACAGTAATTCTGCATAACGTTATACGTTATTTCGTAATAGTATATAACGTTATACGTTATATGGTAATACTATATAACGTTATACGTTATAGCGTAACGATATACAACATTATACGCTATTACGTAATGGTATATAACGTCATACATTATAACGTAACAATATACAATGTTATACGTTATAACGTAACAATATACAACGTTATACGTAATATGCTAATACTATCGTAATTCTGTATATCGTTATACGTTATTTCATAATAGTATATAACGTTAGACTTTATATGGTAATACTATATACCGTTATACGTTATATGGTAATACTATATAAAGTTATACGGTATAACGTAACAATATTCAACGTTATACGTTAATACGTAATAGTATATAACGTTATACATTATATGGTAATACTATATAACGTTATGCCTTATTATATAATAGTATATAACGTTATACGTTATGTGGTAATACTATATAACGTTATACGTAATAGCGTAACAATATGCAACGATATACGTTATTTCGTAATAGTATATAACGTTATACGTTATATGGTAATACTATATAACGTTATACGTTATATGGTAATACTATATAACGTTATACGTTTTTACGTAATAATATACAACGTTATACGTAATATGCTAATACTATGGTAATTCTGTACAACGTTATACGTTATTACGTAACAGTATATAACGTTATACGTTATATGGTAATACTATATAACGTTATACGTTATAGCGTAGCTATATACAACATTATACGCTATTACGTAATGGTATATAACGTTATACATTATAACGTAACAATATACAAAGTTATACGTTACAACGTAACAATATACAACGTTATACGTAATATGCTAATACTATCGTAATTCTGTATATCGTTATACGCTATTTCGTAATAGTATATTACGTTAGACTTTATATAGTAATACTATATAACATTATACGTTATATGGCAATACTATATAAAGTTATACGTTATAACATAACAATATATAACGTTATACGTTAATACGTAATAGTATATAACGTTATACATTATATGGTAATACTATATAACGTTATACGTTAATACGTATTAGTATATAACGTTATACATTATAACGTTAGAATATACAACGTTATATGTTATTGCGTAATAGTATATAACGTTATACGTTATATGGTAATACTATATAACGTTATACGTTGTAACGTAACAATATACAACGTTATACGTTATTACGTAATAGTATATAACGTTATACGTTACAACGTAACAATATACAACGTTATACGCTATTGTGTAATAATATGCAACGTTATTCGTTATTACGTAATAGTATATATCGTCATACGATATACTGTAATACTATATGAAGCTATACGATATTACGTAATAGTATATAACGTTATACGTTACATGGTAATGCTATATAACGTTATACGTCATTACGTAATAGTATATAACGTTATGCTTTATAACGTTACAACATACAACGCTATACGCTATTGCATAATAATATACAACGTAATACGTTATTACGTAATAGTATATAACGTTATACATTATATGGTAATACTATATAACGTTATACGTTATTACGTATTAGCATATAATGTTATACGTTATATGGTAATACTATATAATGTTATACGTTATAGCGTAACAATATACAACGTTATACGCTACTACGTAATAGTATATAACGTTATACATTATATGGTAATACTATATAACGTTATACGTTATTACGTAATAGTATATAACGTTATACGTTACATGGAAATGCTATATAACGTTATACGTTATTACGTAATAGTATATAACGTTATGCATTATAACGTTACAACATACAACGCTATACGCTATTGCGTAATAATATACAACGTAATACGTTATTACGTAATAGTATATAACGTTATACATTATATGGTAATACTATATATCGTTATACGTTATTACGTATTAGCATATAATGTTATACGTTATATGGTAATACTATATAACGTTATGCGCTATTACGTAGTAGTATATAACGTTATACGCTATAACGTAACAATATACAACGTTATACGTTATTACGTAATAATATACAACGTTATACATAACATGCTAATACTATAGTAGTTCTGCATAACTTTATACGTTATTTCGTAATAGTATATAACGTTATACGTTATATGGTTATATTATATAACGTTATTTCGTAATATTATATAACGTTATACGTTATAGCGTAACAATATACAACATTATACGCTATTACGTAATAGTATATAACGTTATACATTACATGGTAATACTATATAACGTTATACGTTATTACGTAATGGTATATAACGTTATGCATTATAACGTTACAACATACAAGGCTATACGCTATTGCGTAATAATATACAACGTAATACGTTATTACGTAATAGTATATAACGTTATACATTATATGGTAATACTATATAACGTTATACGTTATAGCGTAACAATATATAAAGTTATACGCTATTACGTAATAGTATATAACGTTATACGTTATAACGTAACAATATACAATGTTATACGTTATAACGTAACAATATACAACGTTATACGTTAATACGTAATAGTATATAACGTTATACATTACATGGTAATACTATATAACGTTATACGTTATTACGTATTAGCATATAATGTTATACGTTATATGGTAATACTATATAACGTCATACGCTATTACGTAGTAGTATATAACGTTATACGTTATAACGTAACAATATACAACGTTATACGTTAATACGTAATAGTATATAACGTTATACATTACATGGTAATACTATATAACGTTATACGTTATTACGTAATAGTATATAACGTTATGCATTATAACGTTACAACATACAACGCTATACGCTATTGCGTAATAATATACAACGTAATACGTTATTACGTAATAGTATATAACGTTATACATTATATGGTAATACTATATAACGTTATACGTTATTACGTATTAGCATATAATGTTATACGTTATATGGTAATACTATATAACGTTATGCGCTATTATGTAGTAGTATATAACGTTATACATTATAACGTAACAATATACAATGTTATACGTTATAACGTAACAATATACAACGTTATACGTAATATGCTAATACTATCGTAATTCTGTATATCGTTGTACGTTATTTCGTAATAGTATATAACGTTAGACTTTATATGGTAATACTATATAACGTTATACGTTACATGGTAATACTATATAAAGTTATAAGGTATAACGTAACAATATACAGCGTTATACGTGAATACGTAATAGTATATAACGTTATACATTATAAGGTAACAATATACAATGTTATACGATATAACGTAGCAATATACAACGTTATACGTTAATACGTAATAGTGTATAACTTTATACATTACATGGTAATACTATATAACGTTATACGTTATTACGTATTAGCATATAATGTTTTACGTTATATGGTAATACTATATAACGTTATACGTTATTACGTAGTATTATATAACGTTATACGTTATAACGTGACAATATACAAAGTTATACGTCATTACGTAATAATATACAACGTTATACGTTATTACGTAATAATATACAACGATGTACCTAATATGCTAATACTATGGTAATTCTGTATAACGTTATATGTTATTTCGTAATAGTATATAACGTTATACGTTATATGGTAATACTATATAACGTTATACGTTATATGGTAATACTATATAACGTTATACGTAATAGCGTAACAATATGCAACGATATACGTTATTACGTAATAGTATATAACGTAACACGTTACATGGTAATACTATATAACGTTATACGTTATTACGGAATAGCATATAGCGTTATGCATTATAACGTTACAACATACAACGCTATACGCTACTGCGTAATAATATACAACGTAATACGTAATGACATAGCAATATACAACGTTAAACGTAATATGCTAATACTATGGTAATTCTGTGTACCGTTATACGTTATTTCGTAATAGTATATAACGTTATACGTTATATGGTAATACTATATTACGTTATACGTTATATGGTAATACTATATAACGTTATACGTTATTACGTCATAGCGTATAACGTTATACGTTATATGGTAATACAAAATAACGTCATATGTAATAGCGTAACAATATGCAACGATATACGTTATTACCTAATAGTATATAACGTAACACGTTACATGGTAATACTATATAACGTTATACGTTATTACGTCATAGCATATAACGTTATACGTTATATGGTAATACAAAATAACGTCATATGTAATAGCGTAACAATATGCAACGATATACGTTATTACGTAATAGTATATAACGTAACACGTTACATGGTAATACTATATAACGTTATAACGTTATATGGTAATACTACATAAAGTTATACGGTATAACGTAACAATATACAACGTTATTATATCGTAATAGTATATAACGTTATACATTATATGGTAATACTATATAACGTTATACGTTATTACGTAATAGTATAAAACGTTATACGTTACATGGAAATGCTATATAACGTTATACGTTATTACGTAATAGTATATAACGTTATGCATTATAACGTTACAACATACAACGCTATACGCTATTGCGTAATAATATACAACGTAATACGTTATTACGTAATAGTTTATAACGTTATACATTATATGGTAATACTATATAACGTTATACGTTATTACGTATTAGCATATAATGTTATACGTTATATGGTAATACTATATAACGTTATGCGCTATTACGTAGTAATATATAACGTTATACGTTATAACGTAACAATATACAACATTATACGTTATTACGTAATAATATACAACGTTATACTTAACATGCTAGTACTATAGTATTTCTGCATAACTTTATACGTTATTTCGTAATAGTATATAACGTTATACGTTATATGGTAATACTATATAACGTTATTTCGTAATATTATATAACATTATACGTTATATGGTAATACTATATAACGTTATACGTTATAGCGTAACAATATACAACATTATACGCTATTACGTAATAGTATATAACGTTATACATTACATGGTAATACTATATAACGTTATACGTTATTACGTATTAGCATATAATGTTATACGTTATATGGTAATGCTATATAATGTTATATGTTATAGCGTAACAATATACAACGTTATACGCTACTACGTAATAGTATATAACGTTATACATTATATGGTAATACTATATAACGTTATACGTTATTACGTAATAGTATATAACGTTATACGTTACATGGAAATGCTATATAACGTTATACGTTATTACGTAATAGTATATAACGTTATGCATTATAACGTTACAACATACAACGCTATACGCTATTGCGTAATAATATACAACGTAATACGTTATTACGTAATACTATATAACGTTATACATTATATGGTAATACTATATAACGTTCTACGTTATAGCGTAACAATATATAAAGTTATACGCTATTACGTAATAGTATATTACCTTATACGTTATAACGTAACAATATACAATGTTATACGTTATAACGTAACAATATACAACGTGATACGTTAATACGTAATAGTATATAACGTTATACATTACATGGTAATACTATATAACGTTATATGTTATTACGTAATACTATGTAACGTTATACGTTAATACGTAATAGTATATAACGTTATTCATTATATGGTAATACTATATAACGTTATACGTTATTACGTAATAGTATATAACGTTATACATTATATGGTAATACTATATAACGTTATTTCGTAATATTATATAACGTTATACGTTATATGGTAGTACTATATAACGTTATACGTTATAGCGTAACAATATACAACATTATACGCCATTACGTAATAGTATATAACGTTATACATTACATGGTAATACTATATAACGTTATATGTTATTACGTAATACTATGTAACGTTATACGTTAATACGTAATAGTATATAACGTTATTCATTATATGGTAATACTATATAACGTTATACGTTATTACGTAATAGTATATAACGTTATACATTATATGGTATTACTATATAACCCTATCCGTTATTACGTAATTGTATATAACGTTATACATTATAACGTAACAATATACACCGTTATACGCTGTTATGTAATATAATATAACGTTATACATTATAACGTTTCAATATACAACGTTATACGCCATTATGTAACAATATACAACGTTATACGCTATTACGTAATAGTATATAACGTTATACATTATAACGTAAAAATATACAACGTTATACGCTATTACGTAATACTATATATAACGTTATAGGTTATAACGTAACAATATACAACGTTATACGTTATTACGTAATAATATACAACGTTATACTTAATATACTAATACTATGGTAATTCTTCATAACGTTATACGTTATTTCGAAATAGTATATAACGTTATACGTTATATGGTAATACTATATAACGTTATAGGTTATAGCGTAACAATATGCAACGTTATACGCTATTACGTAACAGTATACAACGTTATACGTAATATGCTAATACTATCGTAATTCTGTATTTCGTTATACGTTATTTCGTAATAGTATATAACGTTATACTTTATATGGTAATACTATATAACGTTATACGTTATATGGTAATACTATATAAAGTTAAACGGTATAACGTAACAATATACAACGTTATACGTTAATACGTAATAGTATATATCGTTATACATTATATGGTAATACTATATAACGTTATACGTTATTACGTAATAGCACATAACGTTATACGTAATATGGTAATACTATATAACGTTATACGCTATTACGTAATAGTATATAACGTTATGCATTATAACGTAACAATATACAATGTTATACGTTATAACGTAACAATATACAACGTTATACGTAATATGCTAATACTATCGTAATTCTGTATATCGTTGTACGTTATTTCGTAATAGTATATAACGTTAGACTTTATATGGTAATACTATATAACGTTATACGTTACATGGTAATACTATATAAAGTTATAAGGTATAACGTAACAATATACAGCGTTATACGTGAATACGTAATAGTATATAACGTTATACATTATAAGGTAACAATATACAATGTTATACGATATAACGTAGCAATATACAACGTTATACGTTAATACGTAATAGTGTATAACTTTATACATTACATGGTAATACTATATAACGTTATACGTTATTACGGAATAGCATATAGCGTTATGCATTATAACGTTACAACATACAACGCTATACGCTACTGCGTAATAATATACAACGTAATACGTAATGACATAGCAATATACAACGTTAAACGTAATATGCTAATACTATGGTAATTCTGTGTACCGTTATACGTTATTTCGTAATAGTATATAACGTTATACGTTATATGGTAATACTATATTACGTTATACGTTATATGGTAATACTATATAACGTTATACGTTATTACGTCATAGCGTATAACGTTATACGTTATATGGTAATACAAAATAACGTCATATGTAATAGCGTAACAATATGCAACGATATACGTTATTACCTAATAGTATATAACGTAACACGTTACATGGTAATACTATATAACGTTATACGTTATTACGTCATAGCATATAACGTTATACGTTATATGGTAATACAAAATAACGTCATATGTAATAGCGTAACAATATGCAACGATATACGTTATTACGTAATAGTATATAACGTAACACGTTACATGGTAATACTATATAACGTTATAACGTTATATGGTAATACTACATAAAGTTATACGGTATAACGTAACAATATACAACGTTATTATATCGTAATAGTATATAACGTTATACATTATATGGTAATACTATATAACGTTATACGTTATTACGTAATAGTATAAAACGTTATACGTTACATGGAAATGCTATATAACGTTATACGTTATTACGTAATAGTATATAACGTTATGCATTATAACGTTACAACATACAACGCTATACGCTATTGCGTAATAATATACAACGTAATACGTTATTACGTAATAGTATATAACGTTATACATTATATGGTAATACTATATAACGTTATACGTTATTACGTATTAGCATATAATGTTATACGTTATATGGTAATACTATATAACGTTATGCGCTATTACGTAGTAATATATAACGTTATACGTTATAACGTAACAATATACAACATTATACGTTATTACGTAATAATATACAACGTTATACTTAACATGCTAATACTATAGTAGTTCTGCATAACTTTATACGTTATTTCGTAATAGTATATAACGTTATACGTTATATGGTAATACTATATAACGTTATTTCGTAATATTATATAACGTTATACGTTATATGGTAATACTATATAACGTTATACGTTATAGCGTAACAATATACAACATTATACGCTATTACGTAATAGTATATAACGTTATACATTACATGGTAATACTATATAACGTTATACGTTATTACGTATTAGCATATAATGTTATACGTTATATGGTAATGCTATATAATGTTATATGTTATAGCGTAACAATATACAACGTTATACGCTACTACGTAATAGTATATAACGTTATACATTATATGGTAATACTATATAACGTTATACGTTATTACGTAATAGTATATAACGTTATACGTTACATGGAAATGCTATATAACGTTATACGTTATTACGTAATAGTATATAACGTTATGCATTATAACGTTACAACATACAACGCTATACGCTATTGCGTAATAATATACAACGTAATACGTTATTACGTAATACTATATAACGTTATACATTATATGGTAATACTATATAACGTTCTACGTTATAGCGTAACAATATATAAAGTTATACGCTATTACGTAATAGTATATTACCTTATACGTTATAACGTAACAATATACAATGTTATACGTTATAACGTAACAATATACAACGTTATACGTTAATACGTAATAGTATATAACGTTATACATTACATGGTAATACTATATAACGTTATACGTTATTACGTATTAGCATATAATGTTATACGTTATATGGTAATACTATATAACGTCATACGCTATTACGTAGTAGTATATAACGTTATACGTTATAACGTAACAATATACAACGTTATACGTTATTACGTAATAATATACAAAGTTATACTTAACATGCTAATACTATAGTAGTTCTGCATAACTTTATACGTTATTTCGTAATAGTATATAACGTTATACGTTATATGGTAATACTATATAACGTTATTTCGTAATATTATATAACGTTATACGTTATATGGTAGTACTATATAACGTTATACGTTATAGCGTAACAATATACAACATTATACGCCATTACGTAATAGTATATAACGTTATACATTACATGGTAATACTATATAACGTTATATGTTATTACGTAATACTATGTAACGTTATACGTTAATACGTAATAGTATATAACGTTATTCATTATATGGTAATACTATATAACGTTATACGTTATTACGTAATAGTATATAACGTTATACATTATATGGTATTACTATATAACCCTATCCGTTATTACGTAATTGTATATAACGTTATACATTATAACGTAACAATATACACCGTTATACGCTGTTATGTAATATAATATAACGTTATACATTATAACGTTTCAATATACAACGTTATACGCCATTATGTAACAATATACAACGTTATACGCTATTACGTAATAGTATATAACGTTATACATTATAACGTAAAAATATACAACGTTATACGCTATTACGTAATACTATATATAACGTTATAGGTTATAACGTAACAATATACAACGTTATACGTTATTACGTAATAATATACAACGTTATACTTAATATACTAATACTATGGTAATTCTTCATAACGTTATACGTTATTTCGAAATAGTATATAACGTTATACGTTATATGGTAATACTATATAACGTTATAGGTTATAGCGTAACAATATGCAACGTTATACGCTATTACGTAACAGTATACAACGTTATACGTAATATGCTAATACTATCGTAATTCTGTATTTCGTTATACGTTATTTCGTAATAGTATATAACGTTATACTTTATATGGTAATACTATATAACGTTATACGTTATATGGTAATACTATATAAAGTTAAACGGTATAACGTAACAATATACAACGTTATACGTTAATACGTAATAGTATATATCGTTATACATTATATGGTAATACTATATAACGTTATACGTTATTACGTAATAGCACATAACGTTATACGTAATATGGTAATACTATATAACGTTATACGCTATTACGTAATAGTATATAACGTTATGCATTATAACGTAACAATATACAATGTTATACGTTATAACGTAACAATATACAACGTTATACGTAATATGCTAATACTATCGTAATTCTGTATATCGTTGTACGTTATTTCGTAATAGTATATAACGTTAGACTTTATATGGTAATACTATATAACGTTATACGTTACATGGTAATACTATATAAAGTTATAAGGTATAACGTAACAATATACAGCGTTATACGTGAATACGTAATAGTATATAACGTTATACATTATAAGGTAACAATATACAATGTTATACGATATAACGTAGCAATATACAACGTTATACGTTAATACGTAATAGTGTATAACTTTATACATTACATGGTAATACTATATAACGTTATACGTTATTACGGAATAGCATATAGCGTTATGCATTATAACGTTACAACATACAACGCTATACGCTACTGCGTAATAATATACAACGTAATACGTAATGACATAGCAATATACAACGTTAAACGTAATATGCTAATACTATGGTAATTCTGTGTAACGTTATACGTTATTTCGTAATAGTATATAACGTTATACGTTATATGGTAATACTATATAACGTTATACGTTATATGGTAATACTATATAACGTTATACGTTATATGGTAATACTATATAACGTTATACGTTATATGGTAATACTATATAACGTTATACGTTATTACGTCATAGCGTATAACGTTATACGTTATATGGTAATACAAAATAACGTCGTATGTAATAGCGTAACAATATGCAACGATATACGTTATTACCTAATAGTATATAACGTAACACGTTCCATGGTAATACTATATAACGTTATAACGTTATATGGTAATACTACATAAAGTTATACGGTATAACGTAACAATATACAACGTTATTATATCGTAATAGTATATAACGTTATACATTATATGGTAATACTATATAACGTTATACGTTATTACGTAATAGTATATAACGTTATACGTTACATGGAAATGCTATATAACGTTATACGTTATTACGTAATAGTATATAACGTTATGCATTATAACGTTACAACATACAACGCTATACGCTATTGCGTAATAATATACAACGTAATACGTTATTACGTAATAGTATATAACGTTATACATTATATGGTAATACTATATAACGTTATACGTTATTACGTATTAGCATATAATGTTATACGTTATATGGTAATACTATATAACGTTATGCGCTATTATGTAGTAGTATATAACGTTATACGTTATAACGTAACAATATACAACATTATACGTTATTACGTAATAATATACAACGTTATACTTAACATGCTAATACTATAGTAGTTCTGCATAACTTTATACGTTATTTCGTAATAGTATATAACGTTATACGTTATATGGTAATACTATATAACGTTATTTCGTAATATTATATAACGTTGTACGTTATATGGTAATACTATATAACGTTATACGTTATAGCGTAACAATATACAACATTATACGCTATTACGTAATAGTATATAACGTTATACATTACATGGTAATACTATATAACGTTATACGTTATTACGTATTAGCATATAATGTTATACGTTATATGGTAATGCTATATAATGTTATATGTTATAGCGTAACAATATACAACGTTATACGCTACTATGTAATAGTATATAGCGTTATACATTATATGGTAATACTATATAACGTTATACGTTATTACGTAATAGTATATAACGTTATACGTTACATGGAAATGCTATATAATGTTATACGTTATTACGTAATAGTATATAACGTTATGCATTATAACGTTACAGCATACAACGCTATACGTTATTGCGTAATAATATACAACGTAATACGTTATTACGTAATACTATATAACGTTATACAATATATGGTAATACTATATAACGTTATACGTTATAGCGTAACAATATATAAAGTTATACGCTATTACGTAATAGTATATTACGTTATACGTTATAACGTAACAATATACAATGTTATACGTTATAACGTAACAATATACAACGTTATACGTTAATACGTAATAGTATATAACGTTATACATTACATGGTAATACTATATAACGTTATACGTTATTACGTATTAGCATATAATGTTATACGTTATATGGTAATACTATATAACGTCATACGCTATTACGTAGTAGTATATAACGTTATACGTTATAACGTAACAATATACAACGTTATACGTTATTACGTAATAATATACAAAGTTATACTTAACATGCTAATACTATAGTAGTTCTGCATAACTTTATACGTTATTTCGTAATAGTATATAACGTTATACGTTATATGGTAATACTATATAACGTTATTTCGTAATATTATATAACGTTATACGTTATATGGTAATACTATATAACGTTATACGTTATAGCGTCACAATATACAACATTATACGCCATTACGTAATAGTATATAACGTTATACATTACATGGTAATACTATATAACGTTATATATTATTACGTAATACTATGTAACGTTATACGTTAGTACGTAATAGTATATAACGTTATTCATTATATGGTAATACTATACAACGTTATACGTCATTACGTAATAGTATATAACGTTATACATTATATGGTATTACTATATAACCCTATACGTTATTACGTAATTGTATATAACGTTATACATTATAACGTAACAATATACAACGTTATACGCTGTTATGTAATATAATATAACGTTATACATTATAACGTTTCAATATACGACGTTATACGCCATTATGTAACAATATACAACGTTATACGCTATTACGTAATAGCATATAACGTTATACATTATAACGTAAAAATATACAACGTTATACGCTATTACGTAATACTATATATAACGTTATAGGTTATAACGTAACAATATACAACGTTATACGTTATTACGTAATAATATACAACCTTATACTTAATATACTAATACTATGGTAATTCTGCCTAACGTTATACGTTATTTCGAAATAGTATATAACGTTATACGTTATATGGTAATACTATATCACGTTATAGGTTATAGCGTAACAATATGCAACGTTATACGCTATTACGTAACAGTATACAACGTTATACGTAATATGCTAATACTATCGTAATTCTGTATTTCGTTATACGTTATTTCGTAATAGTATATAACGTTATACTTTATATGGTAATACTATATAACGTTATACGTTATATGGTAATACTATATAAAGTTAAACGGTATAATGTAACAATATACAACGTTATACGTTAATACGTAATAGTATATATCGTTATACATTATATGGTAATACTATATAACGTTATACGTTATTACGTAATAGCACATAACGTTATACGTAATATGGTAATACTATATAACGTTATACGCTATTACGTAATAGTATATAACGTTATACATTATAACGTAACAATATACAATGTTATACGTTATAACGTAACAATATACAACGTTATACGTAATATGCTAATACTATCGTAATTCTGTATATCGTTGTACGTTATTTCGTAATAGTATATAACGTTAGACTTTATATGGTAATACTATATAACGTTATACGTTACATGGTAATACTATATAAGGTTATAAGGTATAACGTAACAATATACAGCGTTATACGTGAATACGTAATAGTATATAACGTTATACATTATAAGGTAACAATATGCAATGTTATACGATATAACGTAGCAATATACAACGTTATACGTTAATACGTAATAGTGTATAACTTTATACATTACATGGTAATACTATATAACGTTATACGTTATTACGTATTAGCATATAATGTTTTACGTTATATGGTAATACTATATAACGTTATACGTTATTACGTAGTATTATATAACGTTATACGTTATAACGTGACAATATACAACGTTATATGTTATTGCGTAATAGTATATAACGTTATACGTTATATGGTAATACTATATAACGTTATACGTTATATGGTAATACTATATAACGTTATACGTTATTACGTATTAGCGTATAATGTTATACGTTATATGGTAATACTATATAACGTTATACGTTATAACGTGCCAATATACAAAGTTATACGTCATTACGTAATAATATACAACGTTATACGTTATTACGTAATAATATACAACGATGTACCTAATATGCTAATACTATGGTAATTCTGTATAACGTTATATGTTATTTCGTAATAGTATACAACGTTATACGTTATATGGTAATACTATATAACGTTATACGTTATATGGTAATACTCTATAACGTTATACGTAATAGCGTAACAATATGCAACGATATACGTTATTACGTAATAGTATATAACGTAACACGTTACATGGTAATACTATATAACGTTATACGTTATTACGGAATAGCATATAGCGTTATGCATTATAACGTTACAACATACAACGCTATACGCTACTGCGTAATAATATACAACGTAATACGCAATGGCATAGCAATATACAACGTTAAACGTAATATGCTAATACTATGGTAATTCTGTGTAACGTTATACGTTATTTCGTAATAGTATATAACGTTATACGTTATATGGTAATACTATATAACGTTATACGTTATATGGTAATACTATATAACGTTATACGTTATATGGTAATACTATATAACGTTATACGTTATATGGTAATACTATATAACGTTATACGTTATATGGTAATACTATATAACGTTATACGTTATATGGTAATACTATATAACGTTATACGTTATTACGTCATAGCGTATAACGTTATACGTTATATGGTAATACAAAATAACGTCATATGTAATAGCGTAACAATATGCAACGATATACGTTATTACGTAATAGTATATAACGTAACACGTTACATGGTAATACTATATAACGTTATAACGTTATATGGTAATACTACATAAAGTTATACGGTATAACGTAACAATATACAACGTTATTATATCGTAATAGTATATAACGTTATACATTATATGGTAATACTATATAACGTTATACGTTATTACGTAATAGTATATAACGTTATACATTACATGGTAATACTATATAACGTTATACGTTATTACGTATTAGCATATAATGTTATACGTTATATGGTAATGCTATATAATGTTATACGTAATAGCGTAACAATATGCAACGATATACGTTATTACGTAATAGTATATAACGTAACACGTTACATGGTAATACTATATAACGTTATACGTTATTACGGAGTTGCATATAGCGTTATGCATTATAACGTTACAACATACAACGCTATACGCTACTGCGTAATAATATACAACGTAATACGTAATGACATAGCAATATACAACGTTAAACGTAATATGCTAATACTATGGTAATTCTGTGTAACGTTATACGTTATTTCGTAATAGTATATAACGTTATACGTTATATGGTAATACTATATAACGTTATACGTTATATGGTAATACTATATAACGTTATACGTTATTACGTCATAGCGTATAACGTTATACGTTATATGGTAATACAAAATAACGTCATATGTAATAGCGTAACAATATGCAACGATATACGTTATTACCTAATAATATATAACGTAACACGTTCCATGGTAATACTATATAACGTTATACGTTATTACGTCATAGCATATAACGTTATACGTTATATGGTAATACAAAATAACGTCATATGTAATAGCGTAACAATATGCAACGATATACGTTATTACGTAATAGTATATAACGTAACACGTTACATGGTAATACTATATAACGTTATAACGTTATATGGTAATACTACATAAAGTTATACGGTATAACGTAACAATATACAACGTTATTATATCGTAATAGTATATAACGTTATACATTATATGGTAATACTATATAACGTTATACGTTATTACGTAATAGTATATAACGTTATACGTTACATGGAAATGCTATATAACGTTATACGTTATTACGTAATAGTATATAACGTTATGCATTATAACGTTACAACATACAACGCTATACGCTATTGCGTAATAATATACAACGTAATACGTTATTACGTAATAGTATATAACGTTATACATTATATGGTAATACTATATAACGTTATACGTTATTACGTATTAGCATATAATGTTATACGTTATATGGTAATGCTATATAATGTTATATGTTATAGCGTAACAATATACAACGTTATACGCTACTACGTAATAGTATATAACGTTATACGTTATATGGTAATACTATATAACGTTATACGTTATAGCGTAACAATATACAACATTATACGCTATTACGTAATAGTATATAACGTTATACATTACATGGTAATACTATATAACGTTATACGTTATTACGTATTAGCATATAATGTTATACGTTATATGGTAATGCTATATAATGTTATATGTTATAGCGTAACAATATACAACGTTATACGCTACTACGTAATAGTATATAACGTTATACATTATATGGTAATACTGTATAACGTTATACGTTATTACGTAATAGTATATAACGTTATACGTTACATGGAAATGCTATATAACGTTATACGTTATTACGTAATAGTATATAACGTTATGCATTATAACGTTACAACATACAACGCTATACGCTATTGCGTAATAATATACAACGTAATACGTTATTACGTAATACTATATAACGTTATACGTTATAGCGTAACAATATATAAAGTTATACGCTATTACGTAATAGTATATTACGTTATACGTTACAACGTAACAATATACAATGTTATACGTTATAACGTAACAATATACAACGTTATACGTTAATACGTAATAGTATATAACGTTATACATTACATGGTAATACTATATAACGTTATACGTTATTACGTATTAGCATATAATGTTATACGTTATATGGTAATACTATATAACGTCATACGCTATTACGTAGAAGTATATAACGTTATACGTTATAACGTAACAATATACAACGTTATACGTTATTACGTAATAATATACAAAGATATACTTAACATGCTAATACTATAGTAGTTCTGCATAACTTTATACGTTATTTCGTAATAGTATATAACGTTATACGTTATATGGTAATACTATATAACGTTATTTCGTAATATTATATAACGTTATACGTTATATGGTAATACTATATAACGTTATACGTTATAGCGTAACAATATACAACATTATACGCCATTACGTAATAGTATATAACGTTATACATTACATGGTAATACTATATAACGTTATATGTTATTACGTAATACTATGTAACGTTATACGTTAATACGTAATAGTATATAACGTTATTCATTATATGGTAATACTATATAACGTTATACGTTATTACGTAATAGTATATAACGTTATACATTATATGGTATTACTATATAACCCTATACGTTATTACGTAATTGTATATAACGTTATACATTATAACGTAACAATATACAACGTTATACGCTGTTATGTAATATAATATAACGTTATACATTATAACGTTTCAATATACAACGTTATACGCCATTATGTAACAATATACAACGTTATACGCTATTACGTAATAGTATATAACGTTATACATTATAACGTAAAAATATACAACGTTATACGCTATTACGTAATACTATATATAACGTTATAGGTTATAACGTAACAATATACAAGTTATACGTTATTACGTAATAATATACAACGTTATACTTAATATACTAATACTACGGTAATTCTGCATAACGTTATACGTTATTTCGAAATAGTATATAACGTTATACGTTATATGGTAATACTATATAACGTTATACGTTATTACGTATTAGCATATAATGTTATACGTTATATGGTAATGCTATATAATGTTATATGTTATAGCGTAACAATATACAACGTTATACGCTACTACGTAATAGTATATAACGTTATACGTTATATGGTAATACTATATAACGTTATACGTTATAGCGTAACAATATACAACATTATACGCTATTACGTAATAGTATATAACGTTATACATTACATGGTAATACTATATAACGTTATACGTTATTACGTATTAGCATATAATGTTATACGTTATATGGTAATGCTATATAATGTTATATGTTATAGCGTAACAATATACAACGTTATACGCTACTACGTAATAGTATATAACGTTATACATTATATGGTAATACTGTATAACGTTATACGTTATTACGTAATAGTATATAACGTTATACGTTACATGGAAATGCTATATAACGTTATACGTTATTACGTAATAGTATATAACGTTATGCATTATAACGTTACAACATACAACGCTATACGCTATTGCGTAATAATATACAACGTAATACGTTATTACGTAATACTATATAACGTTATACGTTATAGCGTAACAATATATAAAGTTATACGCTATTACGTAATAGTATATTACGTTATACGTTATAACGTAACAATATACAATGTTATACGTTATAACGTAACAATATACAACGTTATACGTTAATACGTAATAGTATATAACGTTATACATTACATGGTAATACTATATAACGTTATACGTTATTACGTATTAGCATATAATGTTATACGTTATATGGTAATACTATATAACGTCATACGCTATTACGTAGAAGTATATAACGTTATACGTTATAACGTAACAATATACAACGTTATACGTTATTACGTAATAATATACAAAGATATACTTAACATGCTAATACTATAGTAGTTCTGCATAACTTTATACGTTATTTCGTAATAGTATATAACGTTATACGTTATATGGTAATACTATATAACGTTATTTCGTAATATTATATAACGTTATACGTTATATGGTAATACTATATAACGTTATACGTTATAGCGTAACAATATACAACATTATACGCCATTACGTAATAGTATATAACGTTATACATTACATGGTAATACTATATAACGTTATATGTTATTACGTAATACTATGTAACGTTATACGTTAATACGTAATAGTATATAACGTTATTCATTATATGGTAATACTATATAACGTTATACGTTATTACGTAATAGTATATAACGTTATACATTATATGGTATTACTATATAACCCTATACGTTATTACGTAATTGTATATAACGTTATACATTATAACGTAACAATATACAACGTTATACGCTGTTATGTAATATAATATAACGTTATACATTATAACGTTTCAATATACAACGTTATACGCCATTATGTAACAATATACAACGTTATACGCTATTACGTAATAGTATATAACGTTATACATTATAACGTAAAAATATACAACGTTATACGCTATTACGTAATACTATATATAACGTTATAGGTTATAACGTAACAATATACAAGTTATACGTTATTACGTAATAATATACAACGTTATACTTAATATACTAATACTATGGTAATTCTGCATAACGTTATACGTTATTTCGAAATAGTATATAACGTTATACGTTATATGGTAATACTATATAACGTTATAGGTTATAGCGTAACAATATGCAACGTTATACGCTATTACGTAACAGTATACAACGTTATACGTAATATGCTAATACTATCGTAATTCTGTATATCGTTATACGTTATTTCGTAATAGTATATAACGTTATACTTTATATGGTAATACTATATAACGTTATACGTTATATGGTAATACTATATAAAGTTAAACGGTATAACGTAACAATATACAACGTTATACGTTAATACGTAATAGTATATATCGTTATACATTATATGGTAATACAATATAACGTTATACGTTATTACGTAATAGCACATAACGTTATACGTAATATGGTAATACTATATAACGTTATACGCTATTACGTAATAGTATATAACGTTATACATTATAACGTAACAATATACAATGTTATACGTTATAACGTAACAATATACAACGTTATACGTAATATGCTAATACTATCGTAATTCTGTATATCGTTGTACGTTATTTCGTAATAGTATATAACGTTAGACTTTATATGGTAATACTATATAACGTTATACGTTACATGGTAATACTATATAATGTTATAAGGTATAACGTAACAATATACAGCGTTATACGTGAATACGTAATAGTATATAACGTTATACATTATAAGGTAACAATATACAATGTTATACGATATAACGTAGCAATATACAACGTTATACGTTAATACGTAATAGTGTATAACTTTATACATTACATGGTAATACTATATAACGTTATACGTTATTACGTATTAGCATATAATGTTTTACGTTATATGGTAATACTATATAACGTTATACGTTATTACGTAGTATTATATAACGTTATACGTTATAACGTGACAATATACAACGTTATACGTTAATTCGTAATAGTATATAACGTTATACATTATAACGTTACAATATACAACGTTATATGTTATTGCGTAATAGTATATAACGTTATACGTTATACGGTAATACTATATAACGTTATACGTTATATGGTAATACTATATAACGTTATACGTTATTACGTATTAGCGTATAATGTTATACGTTATATGGTAATACTATATAACGTTATACGTTATTACGCAGTAGTATATAACGTTATACGTTATAACGTAACAATATACAACGTTATACGTCATTACGTAATAATATACAACGTTATACGTTATTACGTAATAATATACAACGTTATACTTAATATGCTAATAATATAGTAATTCTGCATAACGTTATACGTTAATACGTAATAGTATATAACGTTATACATTACGTGGTAATACTATATAACGTTATACGTTATATGGTAATAGTATATAACGTTATACGTTATTACGTCATAGCGTATAACGTTATACGTTATATGGTAATACAAAATAACGTCATATGTAATAGCGTAACAATATGCAACGATATACGTTATTACGTAATAGTATATAACGTAACACGTTACATGGTAATACTATATAACGTTATAACGTTATATGGTAATACTACATAAAGTTATACGGTACAACGTAACAATATACAACGTTATTATATCGTAATAGTATATAACGTTATACATTATATGGTAATACTATATAACGTTATACGTTATAACGTAACAATATACAACGTTATACGTTATTACGTAGTGGTATATAACGTTATACGTTATAACGTAACAATATACAACGTTATACGTCATAACGTAACAATATACAACGTTATACGCTATTACGTAATAATATACAACGTTATACGTTATTACGTAATAATATACAACGTTATACTTAATATGCTAATACTATGGTAATTCTGTATAACGTTATACGTTATACGTTATATGGTAATACTATATAACGTTATACGTAATAGCGTAGCAATATACAACGTTATACGCTATTACGTAATAGTATATAACGTTATACATTATAACGTAACAATATACAATGTTATACGTTATAACGTAACAATATACAACGTTATACGTTAATACGTAATAGTATATAACGTTATACATTATAACGTAACAATATACAACGTTATACGTTAATACGTAATAGTATATAACGTTATACATTATAACGTTACAATATACAACGTTATATGTTATTGCGTAATAGTATATAACGTTATACATTATAACGTTACAATATACAGCGTTATATGTTATTGCGTAATAGTATATAACGTTATACGTAATATGGTAATACTGTATAACGTTATACGTTATAGCGTAACAATATACAACGTTATACGCTATTACGTAATAATATACAACGTTATACGTTATAACGTAGGAATATACAACGTTATACGTAATATGCTAATACTATCGTAATTCTGTATATCGTTATACGTTATTTCATAATAGTATATAACGTTATACATTCTAACGTAACAATATACAATGTTATACGTTATAACGTAACAATATACATCGTTATACGTTAATACGTAATAGTATATAACGTTATACATTACGTGGTAATACTATATAACGTTATACGTTATTACGTATTAGCATATAATGTTATACGTTATATGTTAATACTATATAACGTTATACGTTATTAGGTAGTATTATATAACGTCATACGTTATAACGTTACAATATACAACGTTATATGTTATTGCGTAATAATTTATAACGTTATACGTTATATGGTAATACTATATAACATTATACGTTATAGCGTAACAATATACAACGCTATACGCTACTACGTAATAGTATATAACGTTATGCATTATAACGTAACAATATACAACGTTATACGCAATATGCTAATACTATCGTAATTCTGTATATCGTTATACGTTATTTCGTAATAGTATATAACGTTATACTTTATATGGTAATACTATATAACGTTATACGTTATATGGTAATACTATATAACGTTATATGTAATAGCGTAACAATATGCAACGATATACGTTATTACGTAATAGTATATAACGTAACACGTTACATGGTAATACTATATAACGTTATACGTTGTTACGTAGTAGTATATAACGTTATACGTTATAACGTAACAGTATACAACGTTACACGTCATAACCTAACAATATACAACGTTATACGCTATTACGTAATAATATACAACGTTATACGTTATTACGTAATGAGACATATCGTTATAGATTATATGGTAATATATATTGTTATCCGTCATTACCTAACAATATACAACGTTATACGTCATTACGTAATAAGATACAACGTTATACGTTATTACGTAATAATATACAACGTTATAAGTAATATGCTAATACTATCGTAATTCTGTATATCGTTATACGTTATTTCGTAATAGTATATAACGTTATACTTTATCTCGTAATACTATATAACGTTATACGTTATTACGTAATAATATACAACGTTATACGTTATTACGTAATAATATACAACGTTGTACTTAATATGCTAATACTATAGTAATTCTGCAAAACGTTATACGTTATTTCGTAGTAGTATATAACGATATACGTTATATGGCAATACTATATTACGTTATACGTTTTTACGTATTAGCATATAATGTTATAAGTTATATGGTAACACTATATAACGTTATACGTTATTACGTAGTATTATATAACGTTATACGTTATAACGTTACAATATACAACGTTATATGTTATTGCGTAATAGTATATAACGTTATACATTATAACGTAACAATATACAATGTTATACGTTATAACGTAACAATATACAACGTTATACGTTAGTACGTAATAGTATATAACGTTATACATTACATGGTAATACTATATAACGTTATACGTTATTACGTATTAGCATATAATGTTATGCGTTATATGGTAGTACTATATAACGTTATACGTTATTACGTAGTATTATATAACGTTATACGTTATAACGTTACAATATACAACGTTATATGTTATTGCGTAATAGTATATATCGTTATACGATATATGGTAATAATATATAACGTTATACGTTATAGCGTAACAATATACAACGTTATACGCTAATACGTAATAGTATATAACGTTATACTTTATATGGTAATACTATATAACGTTATACGTTATATGGTAATACTATATAAAGTTATACGGTATAACGTAGCAATATACAATGTTATACGTTATAACGTAACAATATACAACGTTATACGTTAATACGAAATAGTATATAACGTTATACATTATAACGTTACAATATACAACGTTATATGTTATTGCGTAATAGTATATAACGTTATACGTTATATGGTAATACTATATAACGTTATACGTTATAGCGTAACAATATACAACGTTATACGCTATTACGTAATAGTATATAACGTTATACTTTATATGGTAATACTATATAACGTTATACGTCATATGGTAATACTATATAAAGTTATACGGTATAACGTAGCAATATACAATGTTATACGTTATAACGTTAGAATATACAACGTTATATGTTATTGCGTAATAGTATATAACGTTATACATTATAACGTTACAATATACAGCGTTATATGTTATTGCGTAATAGTATATAACGTTATACGTTATATGGTAAGACTATATAACGTTATAGGTTATATGGTAATTCTATATAACGTTATACGTAATAGTGTAACAATATGCAACGATATACGTTATTAAGTAATAGTACGTAACGTAACACGTTACATGGTAATACTATATAACGTTATACGTTATTACGTAATAGCATATAACGTTATACGTTATATTGTAATACTATATAACGTTATACGCAATAGCGTAGCAATATACAACGTTATACGCTATTACGCAATAGTATATAACGTTATACATTATAACGTAACAATATACAATGTTATACGTTATAACGTAACAATATACATCGTTATACGTTAATACGTAATAGTATATAACGTTATACATTACGTGGTAATACTATATAACGTTATACGTTATAACGTAACAATATACAACGTTGTTCGCTAATTCGTAATAGTATATAACGTTATACATTATAACGTAACAATATACAATGTTATACGTTATAACGTGAAAATATACAACGTTATACGTTAATACGTAATAGTATATAACGTTATACATTATAACGTAACAATATACAACGTTATATGTTATTGCGTAATAGTATATAACGTTATACATTATAACGTTACAATATACAGCGTTATATGTTATTGCGTAATAGTATATAACGTTATACGTTATATGGTAATACTATATAACGTTATACGTTATAACGTAACAATATACAACGTTATACGTTAATACGTAATAGTATATAACGTTATACATTATAACGTAACAATATACAATTTATACGTTATAACGTAACAATATACAGCGTTATACGTTAATACGTAATAGTATATAACGTTATACATTATAACGTTACAATATACAACGTTATATGTTATTGCGTAATAGTATATAACGTTATACATTATAACGTTATACATTATAACGTTACAATATACAGCGTTATATGTTTTTGCGTAATAGTATATAACGTTATACCTTATAACGTAACAATATACAACGTTATACTCTATTACGTAATAATATACAACGTTATAAGTTATTACGAAATGGGACATATCGTTATAGATTATATGGTAATATATATCGTTATCCGTCATTACGTAACAATATACAACGTTATACGCTATTACGGAATAGTATATAACGTTGTACATTATAACGTAACTATATACAACGTCATACGTTATTACGTAATAGTACACATCGGTATACGTTATATGGTAATACTATATAACGTTATACGTAATAGCGTAACAATATGCAACGATATACGTTATTACGTAATAGCATATTACGTAACACGTTACATGGAAATACTATATAACGTTATACGTTATTACGTAATAGTTTATAACGTTATACGTTATATGGTAATAATATATAACGTGATACGTTATAACGTAACAATATACAACGTTATACGTTTTTACGTAAGAGTATATATCGTTATACGTTATATGGTAATACTGTATAACGTTATTCGTTATATGGTAATACTATGTAACGTTATACGTAATAGCGTAACAATATGCAACGATATACGTTATTACGTAATAGTATATTACGTAACACGTTACATGGAAATACTATATAACGTTATACGTTATTACGTAATAGTATATAAGGTTATACGTTATATGGTAATAATATATAACGTGATACGTTATAACGTAACAATATACAACGTTATACGTTTTTACGTAAGAGTATATATCGTTATACGTTACATGGTAATACTATATAACGTTATACGTTATATCGTAATACTATATAACATTATACGTAATAGCTTATCAATATACAACGATATACGTTATTACGTAACAGTATATAACGTAACATGTTACACGGTAATACTATATAACGTTATACGATATTACGTAATAATATATAACGTTATGCGATATATGGTAATACTATATAACTATATACGTTATAACGTAACAGTATACAACGTTATACGTCATAACGTAGCAATATACAACTTTATACGCTATTACGTAATAATATACAAGGTTAAAAGTTATTACGTAATGGTACATATCGTTATAGATTATGGTAATATATATCGTTATCCGTCATCACGTAACAATATACAACGTTAAACGTCATTACGTAATAATATACATCGTTATACGTTATTGAGTAATAGTAAAATGTATGTAAATATGAAACCGTAATTTCTGTATAGAAAAAAACGTTTATTGTATGATAATTATACGTTATATGGTAATACTATATATTGCTATACGTTACAGCGTAACAATATACAACGTTATACGTTATTACGTAATAGTATATATCGTTATACGTTATTTGGTAATTCTATATAAAGTTATAGGTTATAACGTAATAATATACAGCGTTATACGTTATTATGTAATAGTATATATCGTTATACGATAAGTGGTAATTCTATATAACGTTATACGTTATTACGTAATAGTGTATGACGTTATACGTTATATGGTAATAATATATAACGTCATACGTTATAACGTAACAATATACAATGTTATACGTTTTTACGTAATAGTATATATCGTTATACGTTATATGGTAATACTATATAACGTTATATGTTATTTCGTAATAGTATATAACGTTCTACGTTACATGGTAATACTATGTAACGTTATACGTTCCATGGTAATACTATATAACGTTATACGTTAAATGGTAATACTATATAACGTTATACGTCATATGGTAATACTATATAAAGTTATACGTTATAACGTAACAATATACAACGTAATACGTTTTTACGTATTAGTGTATATCGTTAAACGTCATATGGTAATACTATATAACGTTTTACGTTAATTCGTAATAGTATATAACGTTATACGTTATATCGTAACAATATACAACGTTGTACGTTGTTACGTAATAATATACAACGTTATACGTAATGTGCTAACGCTATGGTCATTCTGTATAACGTTATACGTTATTACGTAATAGTATATAACGTTATACGTTATTTGGTAATACTATATAACGTGATACGTTATAACGTAACAATATACAACGTTATACGTTATTACTTAATAATATACAACGTTATACGTTATTACGTAATATTATACAACGTTATACGTAATATGCTAATACTATGGTAATTCTGTATAACGTTATACGTTATTTCGTAATAGTATATAACGTTATACATTACATGGTAATACTATATAACGTTATACGTTATTACGTATTAGCATATAATGTTATACGTTATATGGTAATGCTATATAATGTTATATGTTATAGCGTAACAATATACAACGTTATACGCTACTACGTAATAGTATATAACGTTATACATTATATGGTAATACTGTATAACGTTATACGTTATTACGTAATAGTATATAACGTTATACGTTACATGGAAATGCTATATAACGTTATACGTTATTACGTAATAGTATATAACGTTATGCATTATAACGTTACAACATACAACGCTATACGCTATTGCGTAATAATATACAACGTAATACGTTATTACGTAATACTATATAACGTTATACGTTATAGCGTAACAATATATAAAGTTATACGCTATTACGTAATAGTATATTACGTTATACGTTACAACGTAACAATATACAATGTTATACGTTATAACGTAACAATATACAACGTTATACGTTAATACGTAATAGTATATAACGTTATACATTACATGGTAATACTATATAACGTTATACGTTATTACGTATTAGCATATAATGTTATACGTTATATGGTAATACTATATAACGTTATAGGTTATAGCGTAACAATATGCAACGTTATACGCTATTACGTAACAGTATACAACGTTATACGTAATATGCTAATACTATCGTAATTCTGTATATCGTTATACGTTATTTCGTAATAGTATATAACGTTATACTTTATATGGTAATACTATATAACGTTATACGTTATATGGTAATACTATATAAAGTTAAACGGTATAACGTAACAATATACAACGTTATACGTTAATACGTAATAGTATATATCGTTATACATTATATGGTAATACAATATAACGTTATACGTTATTACGTAATAGCACATAACGTTATACGTAATATGGTAATACTATATAACGTTATACGCTATTACGTAATAGTATATAACGTTATACATTATAACGTAACAATATACAATGTTATACGTTATAACGTAACAATATACAACGTTATACGTAATATGCTAATACTATCGTAATTCTGTATATCGTTGTACGTTATTTCGTAATAGTATATAACGTTAGACTTTATATGGTAATACTATATAACGTTATACGTTACATGGTAATACTATATAATGTTATAAGGTATAACGTAACAATATACAGCGTTATACGTGAATACGTAATAGTATATAACGTTATACATTATAAGGTAACAATATACAATGTTATACGATATAACGTAGCAATATACAACGTTATACGTTAATACGTAATAGTGTATAACTTTATACATTACATGGTAATACTATATAACGTTATACGTTATTACGTATTAGCATATAATGTTTTACGTTATATGGTAATACTATATAACGTTATACGTTATTACGTAGTATTATATAACGTTATACGTTATAACGTGACAATATACAACGTTATACGTTAATTCGTAATAGTATATAACGTTATACATTATAACGTTACAATATACAACGTTATATGTTATTGCGTAATAGTATATAACGTTATACGTTATACGGTAATACTATATAACGTTATACGTTATATGGTAATACTATATAACGTTATACGTTATTACGTATTAGCGTATAATGTTATACGTTATATGGTAATACTATATAACGTTATACGTTATTACGCAGTAGTATATAACGTTATACGTTATAACGTAACAATATACAACGTTATACGTCATTACGTAATAATATACAACGTTATACGTTATTACGTAATAATATACAACGTTATACTTAATATGCTAATAATATAGTAATTCTGCATAACGTTATACGTTAATACGTAATAGTATATAACGTTATACATTACGTGGTAATACTATATAACGTTATACGTTATATGGTAATAGTATATAACGTTATACGTTATTACGTCATAGCGTATAACGTTATACGTTATATGGTAATACAAAATAACGTCATATGTAATAGCGTAACAATATGCAACGATATACGTTATTACGTAATAGTATATAACGTAACACGTTACATGGTAATACTATATAACGTTATAACGTTATATGGTAATACTACATAAAGTTATACGGTACAACGTAACAATATACAACGTTATTATATCGTAATAGTATATAACGTTATACATTATATGGTAATACTATATAACGTTATACGTTATAACGTAACAATATACAACGTTATACGTTATTACGTAGTGGTATATAACGTTATACGTTATAACGTAACAGTATACAACGTTATACGTCATAACGTAACAATATACAACGTTACACGCTATTACGTAATAATATACAACGTTATACGTTATTACGTAATAATATACAACGTTATACTTAATATGCTAATACTATGGTAATTCTGTATAACGTTATACGTTATACGTTATATGGTAATACTATATAACGTTATACGTAATAGCGTAGCAATATACAACGTTATACGCTATTACGTAATAGTATATAACGTTATACATTATAACGTAACAATATACAATGTTATACGTTATAACGTAACAATATACAACGTTATACGTTAATACGTAATAGTATATAACGTTATACATTATAACGTAACAATATACAACGTTATACGTTAATACGTAATAGTATATAACGTTATACATTATAACGTTACAATATACAACGTTATATGTTATTGCGTAATAGTATATAACGTTATACATTATAACGTTACAATATACAGCGTTATATGTTATTGCGTAATAGTATATAACGTTATACGTAATATGGTAATACTGTATAACGTTATACGTTATAGCGTAACAATATACAACGTTATACGCTATTACGTAATAATATACAACGTTATACGTTATAACGTAGGAATATACAACGTTATACGTAATATGCTAATACTATCGTAATTCTGTATATCGTTATACGTTATTTCATAATAGTATATAACGTTATACATTCTAACGTAACAATATACAATGTTATACGTTATAACGTAACAATATACATCGTTATACGTTAATACGTAATAGTATATAACGTTATACATTACGTGGTAATACTATATAACGTTATACGTTATTACGTATTAGCATATAATGTTATACGTTATATGTTAATACTATATAACGTTATACGTTATTAGGTAGTATTATATAACGTCATACGTTATAACGTTACAATATACAACGTTATATGTTATTGCGTAATAATATATAACGTTATACGTTATATGGTAATACTATATAACGTTATACGTTATAGCGTAACAATATACAACGCTATACGCTACTACGTAATAGTATATAACGTTATGCATTATAACGTAACAATATACAACGTTATACGCAATATGCTAATACTATCGTAATTCTGTATATCGTTATACGTTATTTCGTAATAGTATATAACGTTATACTTTATATGGTAATACTATATAACGTTATACGTTATATGGTAATACTATATAACGTTATATGTAATAGCGTAACAATATGCAACGATATACGTTATTACGTAATAGTATATAACGTAACACGTTACATGGTAATACTATATAACGTTATACGTTGTTACGTAGTAGTATATAACGTTATACGTTATAACGTAACAGTATACAACGTTACACGTCATAACGTAACAATATACAACGTTATACGCTATTACGTAATAATATACAACGTTATACGTTATTACGTAATGAGACATATCGTTATAGATTATATGGTAATATATATTGTTATCCGTCATTACCTAACAATATACAACGTTATACGTCATTACGTAATAAGATACAACGTTATACGTTATTACGTAATAATATACAACGTTATAAGTAATATGCTAATACTATCGTAATTCTGTATATCGTTATACGTTATTTCGTAATAGTATATAACGTTATACTTTATCTCGTAATACTATATAACGTTATACGTTATTACGTAATAATATACAACGTTATACGTTATTACGTAATAATATACAACGTTGTACTTAATATGCTAATACTATAGTAATTCTGCAAAACGTTATACGTTATTTCGTAGTAGTATATAACGATATACGTTATATGGCAATACTATATTACGTTATACGTTTTTACGTATTAGCATATAATGTTATAAGTTATATGGTAACACTATATAACGTTATACGTTATTACGTAGTATTATATAACGTTATACGTTATAACGTTACAATATACAACGTTATATGTTATTGCGTAATAGTATATAACGTTATACATTATAACGTAACAATATACAATGTTATACGTTATAACGTAACAATATACAACGTTATACGTTAGTACGTAATAGTATATAACGTTATACATTACATGGTAATACTATATAACGTTATACGTTATTACGTATTAGCATATAATGTTATGCGTTATATGGTAGTACTATATAACGTTATACGTTATTACGTAGTATTATATAACGTTATACGTTATAACGTTACAATATACAACGTTATATGTTATTGCGTAATAGTATATATCGTTATACGATATATGGTAATAATATATAACGTTATACGTTATAGCGTAACAATATACAACGTTATACGCTAATACGTAATAGTATATAACGTTATACTTTATATGGTAATACTATATAACGTTATACGTTATATGGTAATACTATATAAAGTTATACGGTATAACGTAGCAATATACAATGTTATACGTTATAACGTAACAATATACAACGTTATACGTTAATACGAAATAGTATATAACGTTATACATTATAACGTTACAATATACAGCGTTATATGTTATTGCGTAATAGTATATAACGTTATACGTTATATGGTAATACTATATAACGTTATACGTTATAGCGTAACAATATACAACGTTATACGCTAATACGTAATAGTATATAACGTTATACTTTATATGGTAATACTATATAACGTTATACGTCATATGGTAATACTATATAAAGTTATACGGTATAACGTAGCAATATACAATGTTATACGTTATAACGTTAGAATATACAACGTTATATGTTATTGCGTAATAGTATATAACGTTATACATTATAACGTTACAATATACAGCGTTATATGTTATTGCGTAATAGTATATAACGTTATACGTTATATGGTAAGACTATATAACGTTATAGGTTATATGGTAATTCTATATAACGTTATACGTAATAGTGTAACAATATGCAACGATATACGTTATTAAGTAATAGTACGTAACGTAACACGTTACATGGTAATACTATATAACGTTATACGTTATTACGTAATAGCATATAACGTTATACGTTATATTGTAATACTATATAACGTTATACGCAATAGCGTAGCAATATACAACGTTATACGCTATTACGCAATAGTATATAACGTTATACATTATAACGTAACAATATACAATGTTATACGTTATAACGTAACAATATACATCGTTATACGTTAATACGTAATAGTATATAACGTTATACATTACGTGGTAATACTATATAACGTTATACGTTATAACGTAACAATATACAACGTTGTTCGCTAATTCGTAATAGTATATAACGTTATACATTATAACGTAACAATATACAATGTTATACGTTATAACGTGAAAATATACAACGTTATACGTTAATACGTAATAGTATATAACGTTATACATTATAACGTAACAATATACAACGTTATATGTTATTGCGTAATAGTATATAACGTTATACATTATAACGTTACAATATACAGCGTTATATGTTATTGCGTAATAGTATATAACGTTATACGTTATATGGTAATACTATATAACGTTATACGTTATAACGTAACAATATACAACGTTACACGTTAATACGTAATAGTATATAACGTTATACATTATAACGTAACAATATACAATTTATACGTTATAACGTAACAATATACAGCGTTATACGTTAATACGTAATAGTATATAACGTTATACATTATAACGTTACAATATACAACGTTATATGTTATTGCGTAATAGTATATAACGTTATACATTATAACGTTATACATTATAACGTTACAATATACAGCGTTATATGTTTTTGCGTAATAGTATATAACGTTATACCTTATAACGTAACAATATACAACGTTATACTCTATTACGTAATAATATACAACGTTATAAGTTATTACGAAATGGGACATATCGTTATAGATTATATGGTAATATATATCGTTATCCGTCATTACGTAACAATATACAACGTTATACGCTATTACGGAATAGTATATAACGTTGTACATTATAACGTAACTATATACAACGTCATACGTTATTACGTAATAGTACACATCGGTATACGTTATATGGTAATACTATATAACGTTATACGTAATAGCGTAACAATATGCAACGATATACGTTATTACGTAATAGCATATTACGTAACACGTTACATGGAAATACTATATAACGTTATACGTTATTACGTAATAGTTTATAACGTTATACGTTATATGGTAATAATATATAACGTGATACGTTATAACGTAACAATATACAACGTTATACGTTTTTACGTAAGAGTATATATCGTTATACGTTATATGGTAATACTGTATAACGTTATTCGTTATATGGTAATACTATGTAACGTTATACGTAATAGCGTAACAATATGCAACGATATACGTTATTACGTAATAGTATATTACGTAACACGTTACATGGAAATACTATATAACGTTATACGTTATTACGTAATAGTATATAAGGTTATACGTTATATGGTAATAATATATAACGTGATACGTTATAACGTAACAATATACAACGTTATACGTTTTTACGTAAGAGTATATATCGTTATACGTTACATGGTAATACTATATAACGTTATACGTTATATCGTAATACTATATAACATTATACGTAATAGCTTATCAATATACAACGATATACGTTATTACGTAACAGTATATAACGTAACATGTTACACGGTAATACTATATAACGTTATACGATATTACGTAATAATATATAACGTTATGCGATATATGGTAATACTATATAACTATATACGTTATAACGTAACAGTATACAACGTTATACGTCATAACGTAGCAATATACAACTTTATACGCTATTACGTAATAATATACAAGGTTAAAAGTTATTACGTAATGGTACATATCGTTATAGATTATGGTAATATATATCGTTATCCGTCATCACGTAACAATATACAACGTTAAACGTCATTACGTAATAATATACATCGTTATACGTTATTGAGTAATAGTAAAATGTATGTAAATATGAAACCGTAATTTCTGTATAGAAAAAAACGTTTATTGTATGATAATTATACGTTATATGGTAATACTATATATTGCTATACGTTACAGCGTAACAATATACAACGTTATACGTTATTACGTAATAGTATATATCGTTATACGTTATTTGGTAATTCTATATAAAGTTATAGGTTATAACGTAATAATATACAGCGTTATACGTTATTATGTAATAGTATATATCGTTATACGATAAGTGGTAATTCTATATAACGTTATACGTTATTACGTAATAGTGTATGACGTTATACGTTATATGGTAATAATATATAACGTCATACGTTATAACGTAACAATATACAATGTTATACGTTTTTACGTAATAGTATATATCGTTATACGTTATATGGTAATACTATATAACGTTATATGTTATTTCGTAATAGTATATAACGTTCTACGTTACATGGTAATACTATGTAACGTTATACGTTCCATGGTAATACTATATAACGTTATACGTTAAATGGTAATACTATATAACGTTATACGTCATATGGTAATACTATATAAAGTTATACGTTATAACGTAACAATATACAACGTAATACGTTTTTACGTATTAGTGTATATCGTTAAACGTCATATGGTAATACTATATAACGTTTTACGTTAATTCGTAATAGTATATAACGTTATACGTTATATCGTAACAATATACAACGTTGTACGTTGTTACGTAATAATATACAACGTTATACGTAATGTGCTAACGCTATGGTCATTCTGTATAACGTTATACGTTATTACGTAATAGTATATAACGTTATACGTTATTTGGTAATACTATATAACGTGATACGTTATAACGTAACAATATACAACGTTATACGTTATTACTTAATAATATACAACGTTATACGTTATTACGTAATATTATACAACGTTATACGTAATATGCTAATACTATGGTAATTCTGTATAACGTTATACGTTATTTCGTAATAGTATATAACGTTATACATTACATGGTAATACTATATAACGTTATACGTTATTACGTATTAGCATATAATGTTATACGTTATATGGTAATGCTATATAATGTTATATGTTATAGCGTAACAATATACAACGTTATACGCTACTACGTAATAGTATATAACGTTATACATTATATGGTAATACTGTATAACGTTATACGTTATTACGTAATAGTATATAACGTTATACGTTACATGGAAATGCTATATAACGTTATACGTTATTACGTAATAGTATATAACGTTATGCATTATAACGTTACAACATACAACGCTATACGCTATTGCGTAATAATATACAACGTAATACGTTATTACGTAATACTATATAACGTTATACGTTATAGCGTAACAATATATAAAGTTATACGCTATTACGTAATAGTATATTACGTTATACGTTACAACGTAACAATATACAATGTTATACGTTATAACGTAACAATATACAACGTTATACGTTAATACGTAATAGTATATAACGTTATACATTACATGGTAATACTATATAACGTTATACGTTATTACGTATTAGCATATAATGTTATACGTTATATGGTAATACTATATAACGTCATACGCTATTACGTAGAAGTATATAACGTTATACGTTATAACGTAACAATATACAACGTTATACGTTATTACGTAATAATATACAAAGATATACTTAACATGCTAATACTATAGTAGTTCTGCATAACTTTATACGTTATTTCGTAATAGTATATAACGTTATACGTTATATGGTAATACCATATAACGTTATTTCGTAATATTATATAACGTTATACGTTATATGGTAATACTATATAACGTTATACGTTATAGCGTAACAATATACAACATTATACGCCATTACGTAATAGTATATAACGTTATACATTACATGGTAATACTATATAACGTTATATGTTATTACGTAATACTATGTAACGTTATACGTTAATACGTAATAGTATATAACGTTATTCATTATATGGTAATACTATATAACGTTATACGTTATTACGTAGTAGTATATAACGTTATACATTATATGGTATTACTATATAACCCTATACGTTATTACGTAATTGTATATAACGTTATACATTATAACGTAACAATATACAACGTTATACGCTGTTAAGTAATATAATATAACGTTATACATTATAACGTTTCAATATACAACGTTATACGCCATTATGTAACAATATACAACGTTATACGCTATTACGTAATAGTATATAACGTTATACATTATAACGTAAAAATATACAACGTTATACGCTATTACGTAATACTATATATAACGTTATAGGTTATAACGTAACAATATACAAGTTATACGTTATTACGTAATAATATACAACGTTATACTTAATATACTAATACTATGGTAATTCTGCATAACGTTATACGTTATTTCGAAATAGTATATAACGTTATACGTTATATGGTAATACTATATAACGTTATACGTTATTACGTATTAGCATATAATGTTATACGTTATATGGTAATGCTATATAATGTTATATGTTATAGCGTAACAATATACAACGTTATACGCTACTACGTAATAGTATATAACGTTATACGTTATATGGTAATACTATATAACGTTATACGTTATAGCGTAACAATATACAACATTATACGCTATTACGTAATAGTATATAACGTTATACATTACATGGTAATACTATATAACGTTATACGTTATTACGTATTAGCATATAATGTTATACGTTATATGGTAATGCTATATAATGTTATATGTTATAGCGTAACAATATACAACGTTATACGCTACTACGTAATAGTATATAACGTTATACATTATATGGTAATACTGTATAACGTTATACGTTATTACGTAATAGTATATAACGTTATACGTTACATGGAAATGCTATATAACGTTATACGTTATTACGTAATAGTATATAACGTTATGCATTATAACGTTACAACATACAACGCTATACGCTATTGCGTAATAATATACAACGTAATACGTTATTACGTAATACTATATAACGTTATACGTTATAGCGTAACAATATATAAAGTTATACGCTATTACGTAATAGTATATTACGTTATACGTTATAACGTAACAATATACAATGTTATACGTTATAACGTAACAATATACAACGTTATACGTTAATACGTAATAGTATATAACGTTATACGTTACATGGTAATACTATATAACGTTATACGTTATTACGTATTAGCATATAATGTTATACGTTATATGGTAATACTATATAACGTCATACGCTATTACGTAGAAGTATATAACGTTATACGTTATAACGTAACAATATACAACGTTATACGTTATTACGTAATAATATACAAAGATATACTTAACATGCTAATACTATAGTAGTTCTGCATAACTTTATACGTTATTTCGTAATAGTATATAACGTTATACGTTATATGGTAATACTATATAACGTTATTTCGTAATATTATATAACGTTATACGTTATATGGTAATACTATATAACGTTATACGTTATAGCGTAACAATATACAACATTATACGCCATTACGTAATAGTATATAACGTTATACATTACATGGTAATACTATATAACGTTATATGTTATTACGTAATACTATGTAACGTTATACGTTAATACGTAATAGTATATAACGTTATTCATTATATGGTAATACTATATAACGTTATACGTTATTACGTAATAGTATATAACGTTATACATTATATGGTATTACTATATAACCCTATACGTTATTACGTAATTGTATATAACGTTATACATTATAACGTAACAATATACAACGTTATACGCTGTTAAGTAATATAATATAACGTTATACATTATAACGTTTCAATATACAACGTTATACGCCATTATGTAACAATATACAACGTTATACGCTATTACGTAATAGTATATAACGTTATACATTATAACGTAAAAATATACAACGTTATACGCTATTACGTAATACTATATATAACGTTATAGGTTATAACGTAACAATATACAAGTTATACGTTATTACGTAATAATATACAACGTTATACTTAATATACTAATACTATGGTAATTCTGCATAACGTTATACGTTATTTCGAAATAGTATATAACGTTATACGTTATATGGTAATACTATATAACGTTATAGGTTATAGCGTAACAATATGCAACGTTATACGCTATTACGTAACAGTATACAACGTTATACGTAATATGCTAATACTATCGTAATTCTGTATATCGTTATACGTTATTTCGTAATAGTATATAACGTTATACTTTATATGGTAATACTATATAACGTTATACGTTATATGGTAATACTATATAAAGTTAAACGGTATAACGTAACAATATACAACGTTATACGTTAATACGTAATAGTATATATCGTTATACATTATATGGTAATACAATATAACGTTATACGTTATTACGTAATAGCACATAACGTTATACGTAATATGGTAATACTATATAACGTTATACGCTATTACGTAATAGTATATAACGTTATACATTATAACGTAACAATATACAATGTTATACGTTATAACGTAACAATATACAACGTTATACGTAATATGCTAATACTATCGTAATTCTGTATATCGTTGTACGTTATTTCGTAATAGTATATAACGTTAGACTTTATATGGTAATACTATATAACGTTATACGTTACATGGTAATACTATATAATGTTATAAGGTATAACGTAACAATATACAGCGTTATACGTGAATACGTAATAGTATATAACGTTATACATTATAAGGTAACAATATACAATGTTATACGATATAACGTAGCAATATACAACGTTATACGTTAATACGTAATAGTGTATAACTTTATACATTACATGGTAATACTATATAACGTTATACGTTATTACGTATTAGCATATAATGTTTTACGTTATATGGTAATACTATATAACGTTATACGTTATTACGTAGTATTATATAACGTTATACGTTATAACGTGACAATATACAACGTTATACGTTAATTCGTAATAGTATATAACGTTATACATTATAACGTTACAATATACAACGTTATATGTTATTGCGTAATAGTATATAACGTTATACGTTATACGGTAATACTATATAACGTTATACGTTATATGGTAATACTATATAACGTTATACGTTATTACGTATTAGCGTATAATGTTATACGTTATATGGTAATACTATATAACGTTATACGTTATTACGCAGTAGTATATAACGTTATACGTTATAACGTAACAATATACAACGTTATACGTCATTACGTAATAATATACAACGTTATACGTTATTACGTAATAATATACAACGTTATACTTAATATGCTAATAATATAGTAATTCTGCATAACGTTATACGTTAATACGTAATAGTATATAACGTTATACATTACGTGGTAATACTATATAACGTTATACGTTATATGGTAATAGTATATAACGTTATACGTTATTACGTCATAGCGTATAACGTTATACGTTATATGGTAATACAAAATAACGTCATATGTAATAGCGTAACAATATGCAACGATATACGTTATTACGTAATAGTATATAACGTAACACGTTACATGGTAATACTATATAACGTTATAACGTTATATGGTAATACTACATAAAGTTATACGGTACAACGTAACAATATACAACGTTATTATATCGTAATAGTATATAACGTTATACATTATATGGTAATACTATATAACGTTATACGTTATAACGTAACAATATACAACGTTATACGTTATTACGTAGTGGTATATAACGTTATACGTTATAACGTAACAGTATACAACGTTATACGTCATAACGTAACAATATACAACGTTACACGCTATTACGTAATAATATACAACGTTATACGTTATTACGTAATAATATACAACGTTATACTTAATATGCTAATACTATGGTAATTCTGTATAACGTTATACGTTATACGTTATATGGTAATACTATATAACGTTATACGTAATAGCGTAGCAATATACAACGTTATACGCTATTACGTAATAGTATATAACGTTATACATTATAACGTAACAATATACAATGTTATACGTTATAACGTAACAATATACAACGTTATACGTTAATACGTAATAGTATATAACGTTATACATTATAACGTAACAATATACAACGTTATACGTTAATACGTAATAGTATATAACGTTATACATTATAACGTTACAATATACAACGTTATATGTTATTGCGTAATAGTATATAACGTTATACATTATAACGTTACAATATACAGCGTTATATGTTATTGCGTAATAGTATATAACGTTATACGTAATATGGTAATACTGTATAACGTTATACGTTATAGCGTAACAATATACAACGTTATACGCTATTACGTAATAATATACAACGTTATACGTTATAACGTAGGAATATACAACGTTATACGTAATATGCTAATACTATCGTAATTCTGTATATCGTTATACGTTATTTCATAATAGTATATAACGTTATACATTCTAACGTAACAATATACAATGTTATACGTTATAACGTAACAATATACATCGTTATACGTTAATACGTAATAGTATATAACGTTATACATTACGTGGTAATACTATATAACGTTATACGTTATTACGTATTAGCATATAATGTTATACGTTATATGTTAATACTATATAACGTTATACGTTATTAGGTAGTATTATATAACGTCATACGTTATAACGTTACAATATACAACGTTATATGTTATTGCGTAATAATTTATAACGTTATACGTTATATGGTAATACTATATAACATTATACGTTATAGCGTAACAATATACAACGCTATACGCTACTACGTAATAGTATATAACGTTATGCATTATAACGTAACAATATACAACGTTATACGCAATATGCTAATACTATCGTAATTCTGTATATCGTTATACGTTATTTCGTAATAGTATATAACGTTATACTTTATATGGTAATACTATATAACGTTATACGTTATATGGTAATACTATATAACGTTATATGTAATAGCGTAACAATATGCAACGATATACGTTATTACGTAATAGTATATAACGTAACACGTTACATGGTAATACTATATAACGTTATACGTTGTTACGTAGTAGTATATAACGTTATACGTTATAACGTAACAGTATACAACGTTACACGTCATAACCTAACAATATACAACGTTATACGCTATTACGTAATAATATACAACGTTATACGTTATTACGTAATGAGACATATCGTTATAGATTATATGGTAATATATATTGTTATCCGTCATTACCTAACAATATACAACGTTATACGTCATTACGTAATAAGATACAACGTTATACGTTATTACGTAATAATATACAACGTTATAAGTAATATGCTAATACTATCGTAATTCTGTATATCGTTATACGTTATTTCGTAATAGTATATAACGTTATACTTTATCTCGTAATACTATATAACGTTATACGTTATTACGTAATAATATACAACGTTATACGTTATTACGTAATAATATACAACGTTGTACTTAATATGCTAATACTATAGTAATTCTGCAAAACGTTATACGTTATTTCGTAGTAGTATATAACGATATACGTTATATGGCAATACTATATTACGTTATACGTTTTTACGTATTAGCATATAATGTTATAAGTTATATGGTAATACTATATAACGTTATACGTTATTACGTAGTATTATATAACGTTATACGTTATAACGTTACAATATACAACGTTATATGTTATTGCGTAATAGTATATAACGTTATACATTATAACGTAACAATATACAATGTTATACGTTATAACGTAACAATATACAACGTTATACGTTAGTACGTAATAGTATATAACGTTATACATTACATGGTAATACTATATAACGTTATACGTTATTACGTATTAGCATATAATGTTATGCGTTATATGGTAGTACTATATAACGTTATACGTTATTACGTAGTATTATATAACGTTATACGTTATAACGTTACAATATACAACGTTATATGTTATTGCGTAATAGTATATATCGTTATACGATATATGGTAATAATATATAACGTTATACGTTATAGCGTAACAATATACAACGTTATACGCTAATACGTAATAGTATATAACGTTATACTTTATATGGTAATACTATATAACGTTATACGTTATATGGTAATACTATATAAAGTTATACGGTATAACGTAGCAATATACAATGTTATACGTTATAACGTAACAATATACAACGTTATACGTTAATACGAAATAGTATATAACGTTATACATTATAACGTTACAATATACAGCGTTATATGTTATTGCGTAATAGTATATAACGTTATACGTTATATGGTAATACTATATAACGTTATACGTTATAGCGTAACAATATACAACGTTATACGCTAATACGTAATAGTATATAACGTTATACTTTATATGGTAATACTATATAACGTTATACGTCATATGGTAATACTATATAAAGTTATACGGTATAACGTAGCAATATACAATGTTATACGTTATAACGTTAGAATATACAACGTTATATGTTATTGCGTAATAGTATATAACGTTATACATTATAACGTTACAATATACAGCGTTATATGTTATTGCGTAATAGTATATAACGTTATACGTTATATGGTAAGACTATATAACGTTATAGGTTATATGGTAATTCTATATAACGTTATACGTAATAGTGTAACAATATGCAACGATATACGTTATTAAGTAATAGTACGTAACGTAACACGTTACATGGTAATACTATATAACGTTATACGTTATTACGTAATAGCATATAACGTTATACGTTATATTGTAATACTATATAACGTTATACGCAATAGCGTAGCAATATACAACGTTATACGCTATTACGCAATAGTATATAACGTTATACATTATAACGTAACAATATACAATGTTATACGTTATAACGTAACAATATACATCGTTATACGTTAATACGTAATAGTATATAACGTTATACATTACGTGGTAATACTATATAACGTTATACGTTATAACGTAACAATATACAACGTTGTTCGCTAATTCGTAATAGTATATAACGTTATACATTATAACGTAACAATATACAATGTTATACGTTATAACGTGAAAATATACAACGTTATACGTTAATACGTAATAGTATATAACGTTATACATTATAACGTAACAATATACAACGTTATATGTTATTGCGTAATAGTATATAACGTTATACATTATAACGTTACAATATACAGCGTTATATGTTATTGCGTAATAGTATATAACGTTATACGTTATATGGTAATACTATATAACGTTATACGTTATAACGTAACAATATACAACGTTATACGTTAATACGTAATAGTATATAACGTTATACATTATAACGTAACAATATACAATTTATACGTTATAACGTAACAATATACAGCGTTATACGTTAATACGTAATAGTATATAACGTTATACATTATAACGTTACAATATACAACGTTATATGTTATTGCGTAATAGTATATAACGTTATACATTATAACGTTATACATTATAACGTTACAATATACAGCGTTATATGTTTTTGCGTAATAGTATATAACGTTATACCTTATAACGTAACAATATACAACGTTATACTCTATTACGTAATAATATACAACGTTATAAGTTATTACGAAATGGGACATATCGTTATAGATTATATGGTAATATATATCGTTATCCGTCATTACGTAACAATATACAACGTTATACGCTATTACGGAATAGTATATAACGTTGTACATTATAACGTAACTATATACAACGTCATACGTTATTACGTGATAGTACACATCGGTATACGTTATATGGTAATACTATATAACGTTATACGTAATAGCGTAACAATATGCAACGATATACGTTATTACGTAATAGCATATTACGTAACACGTTACATGGAAATACTATATAACGTTATACGTTATTACGTAATAGTTTATAACGTTATACGTTATATGGTAATAATATATAACGTGATACGTTATAACGTAACAATATACAACGTTATACGTTTTTACGTAAGAGTATATATCGTTATACGTTATATGGTAATACTGTATAACGTTATTCGTTATATGGTAATACTATGTAACGTTATACGTAATAGCGTAACAATATGCAACGATATACGTTATTACGTAATAGTATATTACGTAACACGTTACATGGAAATACTATATAACGTTATACGTTATTACGTAATAGTATATAAGGTTATACGTTATATGGTAATAATATATAACGTGATACGTTATAACGTAACAATATACAACGTTATACGTTTTTACGTAAGAGTATATATCGTTATACGTTACATGGTAATACTATATAACGTTATACGTTATATCGTAATACTATATAACATTATACGTAATAGCTTATCAATATACAACGATATACGTTATTACGTAACAGTATATAACGTAACATGTTACACGGTAATACTATATAACGTTATACGATATTACGTAATAATATATAACGTTATGCGATATATGGTAATACTATATAACTATATACGTTATAACGTAACAGTATACAACGTTATACGTCATAACGTAGCAATATACAACTTTATACGCTATTACGTAATAATATACAAGGTTAAAAGTTATTACGTAATGGTACATATCGTTATAGATTATGGTAATATATATCGTTATCCGTCATCACGTAACAATATACAACGTTAAACGTCATTACGTAATAATATACATCGTTATACGTTATTGAGTAATAGTAAAATGTATGTAAATATGAAACCGTAATTTCTGTATAGAAAAAAACGTTTATTGTATGATAATTATACGTTATATGGTAATACTATATATTGCTATACGTTACAGCGTAACAATATACAACGTTATACGTTATTACGTAATAGTATATATCGTTATACGTTATTTGGTAATTCTATATAAAGTTATAGGTTATAACGTAATAATATACAGCGTTATACGTTATTATGTAATAGTATATATCGTTATACGATAAGTGGTAATTCTATATAACGTTATACGTTATTACGTAATAGTGTATGACGTTATACGTTATATGGTAATAATATATAACGTCATACGTTATAACGTAACAATATACAATGTTATACGTTTTTACGTAATAGTATATATCGTTATACGTTATATGGTAATACTATATAACGTTATATGTTATTTCGTAATAGTATATAACGTTCTACGTTACATGGTAATACTATGTAACGTTATACGTTCCATGGTAATACTATATAACGTTATACGTTAAATGGTAATACTATATAACGTTATACGTCATATGGTAATACTATATAAAGTTATACGTTATAACGTAACAATATACAACGTAATACGTTTTTACGTATTAGTGTATATCGTTAAACGTCATATGGTAATACTATATAACGTTTTACGTTAATTCGTAATAGTATATAACGTTATACGTTATATCGTAACAATATACAACGTTGTACGTTGTTACGTAATAATATACAACGTTATACGTAATGTGCTAACGCTATGGTCATTCTGTATAACGTTATACGTTATTACGTAATAGTATATAACGTTATACGTTATTTGGTAATACTATATAACGTGATACGTTATAACGTAACAATATACAACGTTATACGTTATTACTTAATAATATACAACGTTATACGTTATTACGTAATATTATACAACGTTATACGTAATATGCTAATACTATGGTAATTCTGTATAACGTTATACGTTATTTCGTAATAGTATATAACGTTATACGTTATTTCGTAATAGTATATAACGTTATACGTTATATAGTAATACTATATAACGTGATACGTTATAACGTAACAATATGCAACGTTATACGTTATAACGTACCAATATACAACGTTATACGCTATTGCGTAATATTATATAACGTTACACATTATAACGTAACGATATACAACGTTATACGTTATAACGTAAAAATGTACAACGTTATACGCTATTGCGTAATAATATACAACGTTATACGTTTTTACGTAATAGTACATAACCTTATACATCTTAACGTAACAATATACAACGTTATACGTTATAACGTAACAATATACAACGTTATACGCTACTACGTAATGATATACAACGTTATACGTTATTACGTAACAGTATACAACGTTATACGTTATTACGTAACAATATACAACGTTATACGTCATAACGTAACAGTATACAACGTTATACGTTATTACGTAACAATATACAACATTATACGTCATTAAGTAATAATATACATCGTTATACGTTATTCCTTAATGTAAAAGATATGTAAATATGAAACCGGAATTTCTGTTTAGAGTGAAACGTTTATTGTATGATAATTATAGGGTATATGGTAATACTATATATCTTTATACGTTATTACGTAATAATATACAACGTTATACGTAATACGCTAATACTATGGTAATTCTGTATAACGTTATACGTTATTTCGTAATAGTATATAACGTTATACATTATATGGTAATACTATATAACGTGATACGTTATAACGTAACAATATACAACGTTATACGTTAGAACGTACCAATATAGAACGTTATACGTTATTACGTAATAATATATATCGTTATACGTTATTGCGTAATAGTAAAAGGTGTGCAATTATACCTTTCCGGAATTTCTGTGTACAAAAACACGTTTATTGTATGATAATTATACGTTGTATGGTAATACTATATAACGTTATACGTTATAGCGTAACAATATACAACGTTACACGCTATTACGTAATAGTATATAACCTTATACATCTTAACGTAACAATATACAACGTTATACGTTATAACGTAACAATATACAACGTTATACGCTACTACGTAATGATATACAACGTTATACGTTATTACGTAATAATATACAACTTTATACGTAATATGCTAATGCTATGGTAATTCTGGTAACGTTATATTTTATTTCGTAATAGTATATAACGTTATACGTTATATGGTAATACTATATAACGTTATACGGTATAACGTAACAATATACAACGTTATACGTTATAGCGTACCAATATAGAACGTTATACGTTATTACGTAATGGTACATATCGTTATAGATTATATGGTAATATATATCGTTATCCGTCATTACGTAACAATATACAACGTTATACGTTATTACGTAATAATATAAAACGTTATACGTAATATGTTAATACTACGGTAATTCTGTATAACGTTATACGTTATTTCGTAATAGTATATAACGTTATACGTTATTTCGTAATAGTATATAACGTTATACGTTATTACGTAATAGTATATAACGTTATACGTTATATGGTAAGACTATATAAAGTTATACGTTATAACGCAACAATATACAACGTTATACGTTATAACGTACCAATATAGAACGTTATACGCTATTGCGTAATAATATACAACGTTATATGTTATTATGTAATAGTATGTCGGAGATACATCGAGCGATAGAGACATCGAGCCTTTCTTTTGGAAGATTTCTCAATACTTGAGCTCGGGGTGACATAACTGGTCGCCGAACGTAGCCACGGTCACGGGATGAACGAAATGTTTTACAAAGGAAGTTCCAGTGTTAAGGGATACGCTGTATAAACAATCAAGTCTTGATCAGGAGCAATGCTGGTTTATGTGGAACTGCCTAGTTACGGCGCTTGGGAATTTGTTGATATTCCCGATCGATATGTATTTGATATATGTAACTGTATCTGTCTTTTATTTTGCAATCGCCTTGGATAGTTTACTGTCATCGTCTTGGAGTCAGTCTTAGAGAAACCCTGTACCTGAGTGAACGTGTCAGTGTGCTATCAAAAATATATTAAAACGTACAGAAAGTTTCCCGTTGGCCGTGGATTCGTTACAGGACCCAAGAATATTATTAAAAGCATTTGTTTACTTATTGTTTGTTATCTTAGTTAACCGTTAAACTAATTATTTATCAAACTTTGTAAAGAAATATAATTTTATGTAAATACAACCTTTATTGAACATCATGATAGCAAATGCTAACGAAGAATCGTCTCGCGCTCGAAATCCAAACGACAATTCGACATCAGAAGTGGGATACGTGCCGTTTATTACTATGCAAGAGCATTTGACTGTCATGCGAGAGTTGATTCAGACGCTAGTGCAAAAACCGAAAGAAGAACCTAAAAATTTATCGCTTCCGCGCTTTAATCCTGAAATTGCGGGTTCTGACTCAGCTGCATGGTGTGCAGTTGTTAATTTGTATATGAAAGAGAATCCTTTACAAGGCAGTGCGTTGTTTTCTGCTTTAAGTGGCGCACTGGAAGGATCAGCAGCACAATGGCTTACGCAAGTGCTAGTAGGTAGAGAAGTTACCTGGACAAAATTTAAAGACCTTTTTATTGCGCGTTTTGGTGGTAGAGAAGCAGCAACTTCGGCGTTAATGAAAATGTCCAACGAAAAACCACTGAAGGATGAAACCTTGGGAGCATTTGGAATTCGTCTTCGCTCTCTCTTGAAAGCGAGGTGGGAAAATTCAACTATGGCTGAGGTGATCAATGCTTCTGTCCTTTTCCAATTGGCTTCGCAAGATCAACGAATTGAGCGAATAGCACTTACGACTGATATCAAGACAGAGGATCAATTTCTAAGTGAAATGAGAGCATTCTCCTTTGCGAAGAAGAGGTCAGTGTCTTCGTCGGATAACTCTTCTGCGGCTCCTGAAGCAAAACGATATAAGATTTCTGATTTCTACCGAAACAAATGTCATTACTGTGGTAACTACGGTCATAAAGTAGTGGATTGTCAGAGAAGAATAAAATTTGGAAAGCAGAAGAACATACAGAACTCGGAGGAAAGGCTAGCTCGGAGGACATCATCAGAAGTGACATGCTTTAAGTGTCGCGAGGAGGGACATATTGCGCCTTATTGTCCGCTGTTGCGGAAGGGGAAAAATAACAGTAATACACCAAAGGGAAGCAATGATTATAATAATGAGCGTCGGGTCGACTTCTGTGTTACGGAAACTTCAATGGGTAGATTAACTCATCTGGGTGAGTCGTTTCCATTTTATTTTGATTCTGGAGCAGAGTGTTCGCTGATTAAAGAATCTGTGGCTTTGAAATTTTCCGGTAAAAGAGAGTCGAATGTAGTAGTGATGCGAGGAATTGGAAATACTACCATTAAGAGTACTTTACAAATTTTGTCTGTTGTGTGTATTAACGAATTTACGTTGGAGATAGTTTTCCATGTCCTTGCTGATAAATATTTAAAATATGACATAATGATTGGTCGTGAAATTTTGAGCCGGGGTTTTGATATAAAAATCACTCAAAATAGTGTTGCTATTAGTAGAACAAAAGTAATTAATGTGTGTAATAAAGACACTAAAAATGAGATTAATATTAATGATGTTGATACTGAAGTTATAGGAGAAGATAAAGGCCGATTAATTTTTGTTCTTGAAAAATTTAAAGATTCTTTTATTACGGGTTCTCCACGTGTTCGTGTGAATACGGGCCAAATGGAGATACGATTGATTGATCCTAATGTCACAGTACAAAGAAGTCCTTATAGACTTAGTGAGGAAGAGCGTAGGCTTGTTCGTGAAAGAATAAACAAATTAATGGAAGCAGAAATTATTCGGCCCAGTAATTCTCCTTTTGCCAGCCCTATATTACTTGTTAAAAAGAAAGATGGCTCAGATAGATTATGTGTAGACTACCGGGAGTTAAATAAAAATACGGTTGCGGATCGGTATCCTCTACCACTTATTGCAGATCAGATTGCGAGATTGAGACAGGCTAAATACTTTATAAGTCTGGATATGGCTAGTGGTTTCCACCAAATCCCTATTCATCCTAATTCGGCAGAGTTTACAGCGTTTGTTACCCCAGATGGACAATACGAGTATGTGACAATGCCGTTTGGGTTGAAAAATGCTCCATCTGTTTTCCAAAGAGCCATTTTCAAAGCTTTAGATGAACTTGCTTATTCGTATGTTAATGTATATTTGGACGATGTTTTGATTATTGCTGATACGATAAATCAAGCTTTAGAAAGATTGGATATCGTGTTGAAAACTCTTGTGGAAATTGGTTTTTCTTTTAACTTCGCAAAATGCTCTTTCCTAAAAAAAAAAACAGTACTCTATTTAGGATATGTAATTCCTAACGGGGAGGTACGCCCCAACCCGGGAAAGATACAAGCTTTGAGTTCTTTGATATATCGTTATTCGTTACATGGTAAAACTATATAACGCAATACGTTATTACGTAATAGTATATAACGTTACACGTTATAACGTAACAATATACAACGTTATACGTTATAACGTACCAATATAGAACGTAATACCCCATTATGTAATAATATACAACGTTATACGTTATTACGTAATAATATACAACGTTACACGTAATATGCTAATACTATGGTAATTCTGTATAACGTTATACGTTATTTCGTAATAGTATATAACGTATAACGTTATTTCGTAATAGTATATAACGTATAACGTTATATAGTAATACTATATAACGTGATACGGTATAACGTAACAATATACAACGTTATACGTTATTACGTAATAGTATATAGCATAACAAGATATATGGTAATAATATATAACGTTATACGTTATTACGTAATATTATATAACGTTACACGTTATATGGTAATAATATATAACGTTATACGTTATAACGTAACAGTATACAACGTTATACGTCATAACGTAACAGTATACAACGTTACACGTCATAACGTAACAGTATACAACTTTATACGATATTACGTAATAATATACAACGTTATACGTTATAACGTAACAATATACAACGTTATACGCCATTGCGTAATAATATACAACGTTATACGTTATTGCGTAATAGTTCATATCGTTATGCTTTATATGGTAATACTAAATAGCGCTATACGTTATTACGTAATAGTATATAACGTTATACGTTATAACGTAAAAGTATACAACGTTATACGTCATAACGTACCAATATAGAACGTTATACCACATTATGTAATAATATACTACGTTATACGTTATTACGTAATAATATATAACGTTATACGTAATATGATAGTACTATGGTAATTCTGTATAACGTTATACGTTATTACGCAATAGTATATAACGTTATACGTTATAACGTAACAATATACAACGTTATACGCTATTGCGTAATAATATACAACGTTATACGTTATTGCGTAATAGTTTATATCGTTATGCCTTATATGGTAATACTATATAACGCTATACGTTATTACGTAATAGTATATAACGTTATACGTTATAACGTAACAATATACAACGTTATACGTCATAACGTAACAGTATACAACGGTATACGACATAACGTAACAATATACAACGTTATACGTTATAACGTAAAAATTTACAACGTTATACGCTATTGCGTAATAATATGCAACGTTACACGTTATTACGTAATAGTATATATCGTTATGCCTTATATGGTAATACTATATAACGCTATACGTTATTACGTAATAGTATATAACGTTATATGTTATATCGTAACAGTATACAACGTTATACGTCATAACGGAACAATATACAACGTTATACGTTATTACGTAATAATATATATCGTTATACGTTATTACGTAATAGTAAATGTGTGCAATTATACCTTTCCGGAATTTCTGTGTACAAAAACACGTTTATTGTATGATAATTATACGTTGTATGGTAATACTATATAACGTTATACGTTATATAGTAATACTATATAACGTGATACCTTATAACGTAACAATATACAACGTTATACGTTATTACGTAACAATATGCAACGTTATACGATATTACGTAATAATATACAACGTTATACGTTATTACGTAATGGTACATATCGTTATAGATTATATGGTAATATATATCGTTATCCGTCATCACGTAACAATATAAAACCTTATACGTTATTACGTAATAATATACAACGTTATACGTAATATGCTAATACTATGGTATTTCTGTATAACGTTATACGTTATTTCGTAATAGTATATAACGTTATACGTTATATGGTAATACTATATAACGTGATACGTTATAACGTAACAATATACAACGTTATACGTTTTTACGTAATAGTATATAGCATAATAAGTTATATGGTAATAATATATAACGTTATACGTTATTACGTAATATTATATAACGTTACACGTTATATGGTAATAATATATAACGTTACACGTTATATGGTAATAATATATAACGTTATACGTTAAAACGTACCAATATAGAACGTTATACGCTATTACGTAATAATATACAACGTTATACGTTATTACGTAATAATATACAACGTTATACGTAATATGCTAATACTATGGTAATTCTGTATAACGTTATACGTTATTTCGTAATAGTATATAACGTTAAACGTTATATAGTAATACTATAAAAAGTGATACCTTATAACGTAACAGTATTAAACGTTATACGTTATTACGTAATAGTATATATCGTTATACGTTATATGGTAATACTATATAACGTTATACGCAATAGCGTAACTATATGCAACGATATACGTTATTACGTAATAGTATATAACGTAACACGCTACATGGAAATACTATATAACGTTATACGTTATTACGTAATAGTATATAACGTTATACGTTATATGGTAATAATATATAACGTGATACGTTATAACGAAATAATATACAACGTTATACGTTTTTACGTAATAGTATATAGCATAATAAGTTATATGGTAATAATATACAACGTTATACGTTATTACGTAATAGTATATATCGTAACACCTTATATGGTAATACTATATAATGTTATACATCATAACGTATCAGTATACAACGTTATACGTCATAACGTAACAATATACAACGTTGTACGTTATTACGTAACAATATACAACGTTATACGCTATTGCGTAATATTATATAACGTTACACATTATAACGTAACGATATACAACGTTATACGTTATAACGTAACAATATACAACGTAATACGCTATTGCCTAATAATATACAACGTTATATGTTATTACGTAATAGTATATATAGTTATTCGTTATATTGTAAAACTATATAACGCAATACGTTATTACGTTATAGTATATAACGTTATACGTTGCATGGTAATACTATATAATGTTATACGTTATAACGTAACAATATACAACGTTATACACTATTATGTAATATTATATAACGTTATACATTATTACGTAATAGTATATGACGTAATACATTATAACGTTACAATATACAACGTTAAACGTTATAACGTAACAATATGCAACGTTATACGTTATTACGTGATAGTATATAACGGTTATACGTTATATGGTAATAATATATAACGTGATACGTTATAAGGTAACAATATACAACGCTATACGTTTTTACGTAATAGTATATAGCATAACAAGTTATATGGTAATAATATATAACGCTATACCTTATTACGTAATATTATTTAACGTTACACGTTATATGGTAATAATATATAACGTTATACGTTATAAGGTAACAGTATACAACGTTATACGTCATAACGTAACAGTATACAACGTTATACGTCATAACGTAACAGTATACAACTTTATACGATATTACGTAATAATATATAACGTTATACGTAATATGCTAATACTATGGTAATTCTGTATAACGTTATACGTTATTACGTAATAGTATATAACGTTATACGTTATATGGTAATACTATATAAGGTGATACGTTATAACGTAACAATATGCAACGTTACACGTTGGAACGTACCAATATAGAAAGGTATACGCTATTACGTAATAGTATACAACGTTATACGTTATAACGTACCAATGTAGAACGTTATACGCTATTACGTAATAGTATACAACGTTATACGTTACATGGTAATACTATATAAAGTTATACGTTATATGGAAAGACTATATAACGTTATACGTTATATGGTAATACTATATAACGTTATAGGTAATAACGTAACAATATACCACATTATACGTTTTTACGTAAGAGTATATATCGTTATACGTTATATGGTAATACTATTTAACGTTTTACGTTATACGGTAATACTGTATAACGATATGCATTATATGGTAATACTATATAACGTTATACTTAATAGCGTAACAATATGCAACGTCATACGTTTTAACGTAATAGCATATATCGTTATACGTTATATGGTAATACTATATAAAGTTATACGTTATAACGTAACAATATGCAACGTTATACGTTATTACGTAATAGTACATAACGTTATACGTTATATGGTAATACTATGTAACGTTATACGTCATTTCGTAATAGTATATAACGTTATACGCTACATGGTAATACTATATATCGTTATACGTTATATGGTAATAGTATATACCGCTATACGTTATAACGTAACAATATACAACGATTTACGTTATTACGTATCAATATACAACGTTATACGTTATTACGTAATGGTACATATCGTTATAGATTATATGGCAATACATATCGTTATCCGTCATTACGTAACAATATACAAGGTTATACGTCATTAAGTAATAATATACATCGTTATACGTTATTACGTTACAATATACAACGTTATAAGTAATACGCTAATACTATGGTAATTCAGTATAACGTTATACGTTATTTCGTAGTAGAATATAACGTTATACGTTACATGGTAATACTATATAACGTTATACGTTATACGGTAATACTGTAGAACGATATGCATTATATGGTAATACTATATAACGTTATACTTAATAGCGTAACAATATGCAACGTCATACGTTTTAACGTAATAGCATATATCGTTATACGTTATATGGTAATACTATATAAAGTTATACGTTATAACGTAACAATATACAACGTTATACGTTATTACGTAATAGTACATAACGTTATACGTTATATGGTAATACTATGTAACGTTATACGTCATTTCGTAATAGTATATAACGTTATAGGCTACATGGTAATACTATATATCGTTATACGTTATATGGTAATAGTATATAACGCTATACGTTATAACGTAACAATATACAACGTTTTACGTTATTACGTATCAATATACAACGTTATACGTTATTACGTAATGGTACATATCGTTATAGATTATATGGCAATACATATCGTTATCCGTCATTACGTAACAATATACAAGGTTATACGTCATTAAGTAATAATATACATCGTTATACGTTATTACGTTACAATATACAACGTTATAAGTAATACGCTAATACTATGGTAATTCAGTATAACGTTATACGTTATTTCGTAGTAGTATATAACGTTATACGTTACATGGTAATACTATATAACGTTATACGTTATACGGTAATACTGTAGAACGATATGCATTATATGGTAATACTATATAACGTTATACTTAATAGCGTAACAATATGCAACGTCATACGTTTTAACGTAATAGCATATATCGTTATACGTTATATGGTAATACTATATAAAGTTATACGTTATAACGTAACAATATACAACGTTATACGTTATTACGTAATAGTACATAACGTTATACGTTATATGGTAATACTATGTAACGTTATACGTCATTTCGTAATAGTATATAACGTTATACGCTACATGGTAATACTATATATCGTTATACGTTATATGGTAATAGTATATAACGCTATACGTTATAACGTAACACTATACAACGTTTTACGTTATTACGTATCAATATACAACGTTATACGTTATTACGTAATGGTACATATCGTTATAGATTATATAGCAATACATATCGTTATCCGTCATTACGTAACAATATACAAGGTTATACGTCATTAAGTAATAATATACATCGTTATACGTTATTACGTTACAATATACAACGTTATAAGTAATACGCTAATACTATGGTAATTCAGTATAACGTTATACGTTATTTCGTAATAGTATATAACGTTATACGTTATATAGTAATACTATATAACGTGATACGTTATAACGTAACAATATACAACGTTATACGTTATAACGTACCAATATAGAACGTTATACCCTATTATGTAATAATATACGACGTTATACGTAATATGCTAATACTATGGTAATTCTGTATAACGTTATACGTTATTTCGTAATAGTATATAACGTTATACGATATATAGTAATACTATATAACGTGATACGTTATAACGTAAGAATATACAACGTTATACGTTATAACGTACCAATATAGAACGTTATACCCTATTATGTAATAATATAAAACGTTATAGGTTATTACGTAATAATATACAACGTTATACGAAATATGCTGATACTATGGTAATTCTGTATAACGTTATACGTTATTTCGTAGTAGTATATAACGTTATACGTTATATGGTAATACTATGTAACGTTATACGTTATTTCGTCATAGTATATAACATTGTACGTTACATGGTAATATTATATAACGTTATACGTTACATGGAAAAACTATATAACGTTATACGTTATACCGTAACAATATACAAAGTTATACGCTATTACGTAATAATCTACAACGTTATACGTTATTACGTAATAATATACAACGTTATACGTTATTACGTAATAGTATATATCGTTATACCTTATATGGTAATACTATATAATGTTATACGTCATAACATGTCAGTATACAACGTTATACGTTATAACGTAACAATATACAACGTTATACGTTATTACGTTATAATATATAACGTTATACGTAATATGCTAATACTATGGTAATTCTGTATAACGTTATACGTTATTACGTAATAGTATATAACGTGATACGTTATAACGTACCAATATAGAACGATATACGCTATTACGAAATAATATACAACGTTATAAGTTATAACGTAACAATATACAATGTTATGCGTTATTACGTAATAATATACAAAGTTATACGTAATATGCTAATACCATAGTAATTCTGTAGAACGTTATACGTTATTTCGTAATAGTATATAACGTTATACATTATATAGTAATTCTATATAACGTGATAAGTTATAACGTAACAATATACAACGTTATACGTTTTTACGTAATAGTATATAGCATAATAAGTTATATGGTAATAATATATAACGTTATACGTTATTACGTAACAATATGCAACGTTATACGATATTACGTAATAATATACAACGTTATACGTTATTACGTAATGGTACATATCGTTATAGATTATATGGTAATATATATCGTTATCCGTCATCACGTAACAATATAAAACCTTATACGTTATTACGTAATAATATACAACGTTATACGTAATATGCTAATACTATGGTATTTCTGTATAACGTTATACGTTATTTCGTAATAGTATATAACGTTATACGTTATATGGTAATACTATATAACGTGATACGTTATAACGTAACAATATACAACGTTATACGTTATAACGTACCAATATAGAACGTTATACCCTATTATGTAATAATATACGACGTTATACGTTATTACGTAATAATATACAACGTTATACGAAATATGCTGATACTATGGTAATTCTGTATAACGTTATACGTTATTTCGTAGTAGTATATAACGTTATACGTTATATGGTAATACTATGTAACGTTATACGTTATTTCGTCATATTATATAACATTGTACGTTACATGGTAATATTATATAACGTTATACGTTACATGGAAAAACTATATAACGTTATACGTTATACCGTAACAATATACAAAGTTATACGCTATTACGTAATAATCTACAACGTTATACGTTATTACGTAATAATATACAACGCTATACGTTATTACGCAATTGTATATATCGTTATACTTTATATGGTAATACTATATAATGTAATACGTCATACCGTAACGATATACAACGTTATACGTTATAACGTAACAATATACAACGTTATACGTTATAACGTACCAATATAGAACGTCATACACTATTATGTAAAAGTATATATCGTTATTCGTTATATGGTAAAACTATATAACGCAATGCGTTATTACGTAATAGTATGTAACGTTATACGTTATAACGTAACAATATGCAACGTTATACCTTATAACGTACCAATATAGAACGTCCTACCCTATTATGTAATAATATACAACGTTATACGTTATTACGTAATAATATACAAAGTTATACGTAATATGCTAATACTATGGTAATTCTGTATAACGTTATACGTTATTTCTTAATAGTATATAACGTTATACGTTATATAGTAATACTATATAACGTGATACGTTATAACGTAAAAATATACAACGTTATACGTTATAACGTACCAATATTGAACGTTATACCGTATTATGTAATAATATACAACGTTATACGTTATTACGTAATAATATACAACGTTATACGTAATATGCTAATACTATGGTAATTCTGTATAACGTTATACGTTATTTCTTAATAGTATATAACGTTATACGTTATATAGTAATACTATATAACGTGATACGTTATAACGTAACAGTATACAACGTTATACGTCATAACGTAACAGTATACAACGTTATACGTCATAACGTAACAATATACAAATTTATACGATATTACGTAATAATACACAACGTTATACGTAATATGCTAATACTATGGTAAATCTGTATAACGTTATACCTTATTTCGTAATAGTATATAACATTACACGTTATATAGTAATACTATATAACGTGATACGGTATAACGTAACAATATACAACGTTATATGTTATTACGTAATAGTATATATCGTTATTCGCTATATGGTAATACTATATAACGCAATACGTTATTACGTAATAGTATATAACGTTATACGTTATAACGTAACAATATACAACGTTATACGTTATAACGTACCAATATAGAACGTCATACACTATTATGTAATAATGTACAACGTTATACGTTCTTACGTAATAATATATAACGTTATACGTAATATGCTAATACCATAGTAATTCTGTATAACGTTATACGTTATTTCGTAATAGTATATAACGTTATACGTTACATGGTAATACTATATAAAGTTATACGTTATAACGTAACAATATACAACGTTATACGTTATTACGTAATAATATACAACGTTATACGTTATAACGTACCAATATAGAACGTTATACGCTATTACTTAATATTATATAACGTTATACGTTATTACGTAATAGTATATACCGTTATACCTTATATGGTAATACTATATAATGTTATACGTCATAACATGTCAGTATATAACGTTATACGTTATAACGTAACAATATACAACGTTATACGTTATAACGTAACAATTTACGACGTTATACGCTATTGCGTAATAATATACAACGTTATACGTTATTACGTAATAGTATATATCGTTATACCTTATATGGTAATACTATATAATGTTATACGTCATAACATGTCAGTATACAACGTTATACGTTATAACGTAACAATATACAACGTTATACGTTATTACGTTATAATATATAACGTTATGCGTAATATGCTAATACTATGGTAATTCTGTATAACGTTATACGTTATTACGTAATAGTATATAACGTTATACGTTATATGGTAGTACTATATAACGTGATACGTTATAACGTACCAATATAGAACGATATACGCTATTACGAAATAATATACAACGTTATACGTTATAACGTAACAATATACAATGTTATGCGTTATTACGTAATAATATACAAAGTTATAAGTAATATGCTAATACCATAGTAATTCTGTAGAGCGCTATACGTTATTTCGTAATAGTATATAACGTTATACATTATATAGTAATACTGTATAACGTGATAAGTTATAACGTAACAATATACAACGTTATACGTTTTTACGTAATAGTATATAGCATAATAAGTTATATGGTAATAATATATAACGTTATACGTTATTACGTAATATTATATAACGTTACACGTTATATGGTAATAATATATAACGTTATACGTTATAACGTACCAATATAGAACGTTATACGTTATAACGTACCAACATAGAACGTTATACCCTATTATGTAATAATATACGACGTTATACGTAATATGCTAATACTATGGTAATTCTGTATAACGTTATACGTTATTTCGTAATAGTATATAACGTTATACGATATATAGTAATACTATATAACGTGATACGTTATAACGTAAGAATATACAACGTTATACGTTATAACGTACCAATATAGAACGTTATACACTATTATGTAATAATATAAAACGTTATACGTTATTACGTAATAATACACAACGTTATACGAAATATGCTGATACTATGGTAATTCTGTATAACGTTATACGTTATTTCGTAATAGTATATAACGTTATACGTTATATAGTAATACTATATAACGTGATACGTTATAACGTAAGAATATACAACGTTATACGTTATAACGTACCAATATAGAACGTTATACCCTATTATGTAATAATATACAACGTTATACGTTATTACGTAATAATATACAACGTTATACGAAATATGCTGACACTATGGTAATTCTGTATAACGTTATACGTTATTTCGTAGTAGTATATAACGTTATACGTTATATGGTAATACTATGTAACGTTATACGTTATTTCGTCATAGTATATAACATTGTACGTTACATGGAAATATTATATAACGTTATACGTTACATGGAAAAACTATATAACGTTATACGTTATACCGTAACAATATACAAAGTTATACGCTATTACGTAATAATCTACAACGTTATACGTTATTACGTAATAATATACAACGTTATACGTTATTACGCAATAGTATATATCGTTATACCTTATATGGTAATACTATATAAGGTAATACGTCATAACGTAACGATATACAACGTTATACGTTATAACGTAACAATATACAACGTTATACGCCATTGCGTAAAAATATACAATGTTATACGTTATTACGTAATAGTATATATCGTTATTCGTTATATGGTAAAACTATATAATGCAATGCGTTATTACGTAATAGTATGTAACGTTATACGTTATAACGTAACAATATACAACGTTATACCTTATAACGTACCAATATAGAACGTCCTACCCTATTATGTAATAATATACAACGTTATACGTTATTACGTAATAATATACAACGTTATACGTAATATGCTAATACTATGGTAATTCTGTATAACGTTATACGTTATATAGTAATACTATAAAAAGTGATACCTTATAACGTAACAGTATTAAACGTTATACGTTATTACGTAATAGTATATATCGTTATACGTTATATGGTAATACTATATAACGTTATACGCAATAGCGTAACTATATGCAACGATATACGTTATTACGTAATAGTATGTATTGTTATACGTTATATGGTAATACTATATAACGTGATCCGTTATAACGTAACAATATACAACGTTATCGATTTTACGTAAGAGTATATATCGTTATACGTTATATGGTAATACTATGTAACGCTATACGTTATTACGTAATAGTATATATCGTTATACGATATAAGGTAATACCATGTAGCGTTATACGTTATTTCGTAATAGTATATAACGTTATACGTTACATGGTAATACTATATAACGTTATACGTTACATGGTAATGCTATATAACGTTATACGTTATAACGTAACAATATACAACGTTATGCGCTATTACGTAATAATATACAACGTTATACGTTATTACGTAATGGTACATATCGTTATAGATTATATGGAAATATATATCGTTATCCGTCGTTACGTAACAATATACAAGGTTATACGTCATTACGTAATAATATACAACGTTATACGTTAATACTTAATAATATACAACGTTATAAGTAATACGCTAATAATATGGTAATTCAGTATAACGTTATACGTTATTTCGTAATGGTATATAAGGTTATACGTTATATGGTAATACTATATAACGTGATACGTTATAACGTATCAATATACAACGTTACAAGTTATTACGTAATAGTATATATCGTTATACGTTATATGGTAATACTATGTAACGTTATACGTTATTTCGTAATAGTATATAACGTTATACGCTACATGGAAGTACTACATAACGTTATACGTAATAACGTAACAGTAAACAACATTATACGTTTTTACGTAAGAGTATATATCGTTATACGTTATATGGTAATACTATATAACGCTACACGTTATTACGTAATAGTATATATCGTTATCCGTCATTACGCAACAATATACAATGTTATACGTCATTACGTAATAATATACAATGTTATACGTCATTGCGTAATAATATAAAACGTTATACGTAATATGCTTATACTATGGTAATTCTGCATAACGTTACACGTTATTTCGTAATAGTATATAACGTTATACGTTATATGGTAATACTATATAACGTGATACGTTATAACGTAACAATATACAACGTTATACGTTATTACGTAATTGTATATATCGTTATACGTTATTACGTAACAGCATATATCGGTATACGTTATATGGTAATACTCTATAACCCTATACGTTATTACGTAATAGTATACAACGTTATACGTTGCATGGTAATACTATATAATGTTATACATTGTAACGTTACAATATACAACGTTATACGTTATAACGTAACAATATGCAACGTTATACGTTATTTCGTAATAGTATATAACGTTATACGTTATATGGTAATACTATATAACGTGATACGTTATAACGTAACAATATACAACGTTATACGTTATTACGTAATTGTATATATCGTTATACGTTATTACGTAACAGCATATATCGGTATACGTTATATGGTAATACTCTATAACCCTATACGTTATTACGTAATAGTATACAACGTTATACGTTGCATGGTAATACTATATAATGTTATACATTATAACGTTACAATATACAACGTTATACGTTATAACGTAACAATATGCAACGTTATACGTTATTTCGTAATAGTATATAACGTTATACGTTATATGGTAATACTATACAACGTTATACGTCATAACGTAACAGTATACAACGTTATACGTTATTACGTAACAATATACAACGTTATACGTCATTAAGTAATAATATACATCGTTATACGTTATTCCTTAATGTAAAAGATATGTAAATATGAAACCGGAATTTCTGTTTAGAGTGAAACGTTTATTGTATGATAATTATAGGGTATATGGTAATACTATATATCTTTATACGTTATTACGTAATAATATACAACGTTATACGTAATACGCTAATACTATGGTAATTCTGTATAACGTTATACGATATTTCGTAGTAGTATAACGTTATACGTTATATGGTAATACTATATAACGTTATACGTTATAACGTAACAATATAAAACGTTAGACGTTATTACGTAATAGTAAATAACGTTATACATTATAACCTAACAATATGCAACGTTATACGTTATAACGTAACAGTATACAACGTTATACGCTATTGCGTAATATTATACAGCGGCATACGTTATTACGTAACAGCATATATCGGTATACGTTATATGGTAATACCCTATAACCCTATACGTTATTACGTAATAGTATATAACGTTATACGTTACATGGTAATACTATATAATGTTATACGTTATAACGTAACAATATGCAACGTTAGAACGTTGCAACGACGTCGTCGAGATCGCACTGGAGAGTGACTCTCCGTCTCGACGATGCGGTGGAGGAAAACTATAATGGGTGTGTCTAAGGACATGAGATCCTCGGATTCGTCAAAGAAAGCTTTCGTTCCAAAGGTGAGGGAAACTAGCGCTGTTGCTAATTGGTCGATCTCCATATCGGCGTTTTGAAAGAGATGCTGGCCGCCCTTGAGGGGAGGTTGTTGACGGGGAGCATCGTTCGTGGAAGATAGGTTGCTCCTATCTTCCTGTAGTTGCAACAAAGACTACTTGTCTATATGAAGGACTTTGCTTGACTAAATCTTAAGATTTATTGCGGGTCCTCACGTTAGCTAATCATATACTGCGGAGATATGTTGACATCTGGAGATCATCTTACCCGGAGTATAGAATCTGCTTGTGGCGAGCCACGGGACAGAAACCATTGAAATATTTACTGCCGCGTGTCGCTACGACTATTTCTTTTAAGGAGAGGTATAGAGTTACTCTGTGCCTTTGTTAGATAAAACGTTCATCCCTTGACCGCCCCTACGGTTGTCGCCTCGAGCCCAAGCTCATGATCATAAATCTCGAATAATCGGAGCGGTATTTGTTTAATCTAAGTTACAGAGTTGCGGTATTCCCGAGAATCCAAGGAGAGGTTCCGGTGTTTTTCCATCTCCGACAAGGCCATTCTGACTATCACACGTCCTCGGGTGCAACTACAAGATTGAGTCTTTCTAACATTAGGTTCGGTACAATTAGCATTGTTTACAATTTAACTTAATGTCTAAATACGCTGAGGATCCAGTGTAACAACAAAATTTTGTTCGAAGGTTTGACAACAAAAGGAATAGAAGAGAACATGAATTAGTAACGTCGTAATTAGTATTGGAAGTGCTAGTTGCATCCTGTGGGTTATCAGTCGGGTCATAACGGCGAAATGGACCAGTCTCGATTTCGTACCCCAATGGATCTCGTTTTTCTAGATCGCACTACCGCACCAAACTTCGTAACACTATAGCTCATGGTGCGCGTGAACACATCACTTGCCCCTTAGTCGAGCTTCATAACACTATAGCTCATGGTGCGCGTGAACACATCACTTGCCCCTTTACCGAGCTTCATAACTCTATAGCTCATGGTGCGCGTGAACACATCACTTGCCCCTTTACCAAGCTTCATAACTCTATAGCTCATGGTGCGCGTGAACACATCACTTGCCCCTTTACCGAGCTTCATAACACTATAGCTCATGGTGCGCGTGAACACATCACTTGCCCCTTTACCGAGCTTCATAACATACTCCGTAAGGTGCTACGGTCTTTGTGCTAAGGATCTTCCGAGATCGAAGTACTCATGTCGTCGTGGTCACTGTTATTGCCGTCATTACCGACGTCCAATTCAGCAGGAACGCAACTGTCCGGCAATTTTCTTAATCTGTCATGACTGTCTTTATACGATCGTTTGCCGTCTAGCGTTTTTAGAATATATCTATCTCCTTCCAAATCTCGGTTATTACAAATGGACCCTTGAATTTCGGCTCTAGCTTGGTTTGGTTTCTTTTCTCGTTTTTGCGTAGTACGAAATCGCCGAGGTTAAACCTAACCACTTTAGCTTTGTTTCTATCAAATCTTTCTTTGTTGTCCTGGGCTTTACTCTCTATGTTCTATACAGCCTGCTGTCTTACATCGGAGGTATCGACTTCCTTTTCTTCGATATTGTCGGGTAGCAATAGGTCGTACGGTCTCGCCGATCTACCGATTAGTAGTTGTAAAGGGCTCGAATTAGTCACGCGGTTGGTGGTGCAGTTCAACGCCAGCTGTATTTCCCGAATCGCGTCTTGCCACGGCCGCCCGGTCGTTTCTACTGTCGTGAACGTATTTTCAATGTACGCATAACACGCTGTACCTGTCTATTGACTCTACTATCATCGGTCGCTATCAAGTGAACTTTAATTCGTTTGCTTTAGCAGAGTTCTCGAAATTCATTACCCTCAGAACATCTTTCCTGATCTGCTATTATCCGGCAGGGACTTCCAAATAAAAATATAGCGGGTTTAAGCGCCTTAATCGTGTTACGGGAATCTATCTTACGAGTATGATGCAGGTATACGAATTTAGTGAACACATCGATCAAAACAATGACGTACTCCTTTGAATCGCTTTTACCACTCAACTTGCCTGTTATGTCCATGTGGACCGTATGCCAGGGTATGGTGGTCTTAGGTATAGGATGTAGTTCGGCTTGTATCTTACCTGAACTAGCTTTCGAAACTTGACAAGCATGACAGTTCTCAATGAATCGGTGAACGTACTTCGCCATCCCTTCGAACCAGTAATACTCGTATAGTTTCTCGAGCGTTATCTCCCAACCTAAGTGCATAATTGACTGGTGCACGTGGTTAATAACAGACTATCTAAAACATCTTGGGACTATAGGTACACAGAGAATCCTGCCTTTTCTTTGTATCCTACGGTGCAGAGTACCGAACCGTAATTCGTATGTATTCGAGATGTCTTCTGCGAGTCCATCGTTTTGCAATCCCTTGACGATTTCCAAGGTTTGAGAATCACAACGTTGTCCCGCTAATAGCCAATCGTTCCGAAATTTCGGCCAGTCAACTATTTTCTCTTTGATTTTGTCGAATTTAATAGGGTTAACGCCTGTGGGGTTTCGCGACAAGAAATTTGTGAGCCGTCCGTTTACTTTCCCGATACATAATGTCAAAAATAAAAGTCTGCAAGTAAGCCCATCACCTATGGTCCCTGTCATTTAAATGTACTTTATCACTCGATGCTTTCAACGAGTTGCAATCCGTGACGACAAGAAATTCCCGTCCCTATAGATAGTGACAGAAATGTTTTACGGCGTTTACGATAGCTAATGTATTCAGTTCATATGAGTGACATCTGGATTCCGCGGGGCTGGTTCTTTTACTGTAATACTCTATTACCTTGTTCTTACCTTCGGCTTGATGCGTCAAAATCACCCCGTAACTCTCCGAGCTAGCGTCAGTATGTAGTTCTATCGGGTAATTGGGGTTGAATATCGTTAGCACCGGCGCGTCGGTCAGGGCGGAAACTACCTGTTGTCTTATTTTCTCGTGTCTATCTGTCCAAGTTATATTTCTGTTATCTGAGATGAGCGCATACAGGGGTTTCATCGTCTGTGAGAATTTAGGGATGAATTTTCGGAAGTACGGAGCTAACCCTATGAACTGCCTGAACTGTATAACGGTCGTTGGCACAAGTGAAGAACTTAAGGTGTGTATTTTACCCGGGTTAGGACGAACTTCTCCGTTATGAATTACATATCGCAAATAGAGCACCGATGTCTTTAGAAAAGAACGTTTCGCAAAATTAAAAGAGAATCCGGCTTTTACGAGGGTACCTAATACGGTGTTCAATCTTTCTAAAGCTTGATCTATCGAGTTGGCAATAATTAGGACGTCATTGAAATAAATAACAACGTACGAATGAGCGAGGTCACCTAAGGCCTTGCGAATGACCCTCCGAAAGACGGACGGCGCAATTCTTCAGTTCAAACGGCATCGTTATCTACTCATGTTGTCTGTCGGGAGTAACGAACGCTGTATACTTCGCTGAATTAGGATAAATAGGAATTTGGTGAAACCCGCTGGCCATATCCAGGCTAATAAAATATCTCACCTCTTGCAATCTCGCGACTTGATCCGTAATAAGGAGTAAAGGGTGCCGATCCGCGACGGTACTTTGATTTAGCTCTCAGGGATCCACTCGTAATCTATCTGAGCCGTTTTCTTCTTCGCGAGTTACGTAGGGCTCGCGAATGGCGAATTACTAGGCCTTATGATCTTTGCTTTAATTAAAACGCTTATTTTCTCACGTACCGCTCTTCGGTCCTCCTCGCTAAGTCTATAAGGACTTCCTCGTACGGTAATATTAGGATCAATTAATCGTATTTCTAGCCGGCCTGTATTTACGCGAATACGTAGGGAACCCGTAACGAATGAATCTTTGAATTTGTCGAGAAGAGAAATTGATCGACTTTTATTATTACCATGTACATCAGTGTCAGCTTCATTAACGACGATCTCGTTTGCAGTGGTTTCATTACAGACATTAATTATTTTTGTTTTACACATAGCGAGGCTGTTTTGTGTAATGTTACGTAAAAACCCAGACTTAGAGTTCCGCAACTAATCGCGATATCATATTTTACATCACTATCAGCAAGGACATGAGAAATTATCTTCGATGTAAAAATCATTAATACACACGATGAACAAATGGGAGGCGTATGTTTAATACAAGTATTTCCTACTCCTCGCATTACTAATATGTCAGTCATTCCTTTGCCAGAAAATCTCGAGGCCGCGGACTCTTTAATTAGTGAACGCTCGGCTCCCGAATCGGAGTAAAATGGAAACGACTCACCCAGATGACTTGATCTATCCGTTGGTGCTTCCAGTACGTAGAAGTCGACTCGCCACCCGTTATTGAAATTATAGTTTCCTTCCATAATCAGGTTGGCAGCTGCGCCCCATGCAGCGGAGTCGGAGCACGCGATTTTAAGGGTTAAAACGTGGTAGCGATAATTGTTAGGTTTCACACTCGATTTGCACTAGCGACTGAATTGCGTACGACTTGCAACTTGTGCACGATGATCGTAAGTTCTAGCATTGTTATAATCGGCACTGATCCCACTTCTGATGTCGGGTTGGCGTTAAGATTTGAGTTAGGGTTGAGGGCGTGAAGCGAATCCCTATTGGCGCTAGACGTGATCATTATGCAATAGAGGAGATATTTACTAGTGCAAATATGACTATGATGGAATTGGACAAGTGATCGCGATAATTAGATACTCGAGAAGCTAATGACAATGATCCTAGGCTCACTAACGAATCCGCGGTCACGGGGATGACGAACTCTACTTTTCTTCAGCGTCTAAGTTGTACTCAATATTAATGCACGAGGCAATCACTACGTATTCGAGAGTTATTTGAATCGTCTTTGAGATCGTACCGGAGAGTGGTTCTCCATCACGGTAACGCTGTCGCGGAAAGCTATGACGGGTGTGCCTAAGGGCACGAAATCATCGGATTCGTGGAGAAAAGCCTTCATTCGGAAAGTGAGGGAAATTGGCGTTACTGTTAATTGGTCAATTTCCATGTTGGTGGTTAGGGAAGGGTGCTAGCCGCCCTTAAGAGAAAGTTCGAGAAGAGGAAGCGTCGTTGGTGAGAAAAATAGATTTCTCCTATTTTCTCGTAGTTGGGACGAGGACTGTTTGTCGGTTCGAAGGACTTTAGTTAAACAGATCTTAAGATTTATAGCGGGTCCTCGGGCTAGCTGAACATGTACTGTGGAGACGCATCGACATCTGGTAATCATCTTACTCAAAGGATAGATTCTGCGTGTGGCGAGCCACGGGACAGAAATCGTTGAAATGCTTACCGTCGTGCCCCGTCCAAAGTATTTCTTTTAAGAAGAGCTATAGGGTTACATCATGCCTTTGTTAGACAAAACGTTCATCCCTTGACCGCGACTACGTTCGGCGACTGGTTGTCGCCTCGAGCCCGAGCTCACTATAATAAATCTCAAATAAGTACAGTCGAATCGAATGACAACAGTTTCTCAATTCGGCTATGGTGAAATCTAAATTACTATACTAGGGGTCTTCCCAAAGTTCCGAAGGGAAGGTTCCAGTATTCTTTCATCTCCGACATATATATATATATAATTCAGGGATCGCTTCTGTAGTCTGAAAATCGAGTTTTTTATTATAAAGTAATTAGATAAAATACAAAAATAAAGAACAATTATTATCCGTCTATAACAATAAATAACAATAATTATATAAACGAGAAATAACAAGTTTTGTACAATGTTTACCTGAAAATCGAGAATCGATTTTCAACGTCCTGAGCTACCGATCTTTCTTCTTCAGTCTTTAAAATCTTAAATAACTATTCTGTAACCTTGTCTGTCTCTAATGTAACTCTCTGTCCGTCCGTTTGGGAAAATGCGTGCCTCTCAAAAAAGGTTGTCCGTAAAACAAAAGAGGATCGCTCTGCCCGTGAAACAACGTTACGTCGCGATTGTTTACTTTTATTATGTACGTTTTTTCGCCACTTTGCGTTGCCTTACGCGGCCCGTCGTAAGGCGGTTGTAAAGGGCCTCTAATCGCGCCATGTCGTAAAAATACGTATGGCGAAGATTCCAACTCGCGAAAAATGAATATTTTCTTTTCGCCATGTCGTATAACAGGCTGTGGCATGACTTTCTCCATCCGTTCTTTTAGCCGGTTCGCGTATTCCCGCTGGTATTGGCCCGCTGCTTGTTTGGCAAAAAGAACTCCGCCGGCAATTGTATACCAGTACCGTAGATCATCTCGGCTGCCATTGCGTTTAGGTCGTCCTTTATCGCGGTTTTAATGCCTAACAGAACGATCGGCAGAATTTCAACCCAGTTGCTCGTGTCGTGACACTTGATTGCCGCTTTCAGTTGTCTATGCAGGCGCTCTACCATCCCATTAGACGCGGGATGATAGGCCGTCGTGCGTAAATGTTTGATGCCAAGCAACCGGCATAATTCCTCAAACAGCCGCGATTCAAATTGGCGTCCTTGGTCGATCATTATCTTTAAGGATACACCGAAACGAGCTATCCATGTAGAAAGCAGGGCCGAAGAAACGGTTGGCGCTTCCATGTTGGCGATAGGAACGGCTTCGGGCCAACGCGAAAAACGGTCGATACACATTAGACAATATCGATAGCCTTGCGAATACTGCATTACGATAATGTCTACGTGTATATGCTTGAACCGGTCTGCTAACGCTTTGAACGTTCCGAATGGTGAAGATACGTGCCTGGTGACTTTATTACGTTGCCATGGGAGGCAATACCTCGTCCAAGTTTCTCGCGCGGCGGACAAAGCTTCAACAGTAGCCGATTTAATCGCGCGAGTAAACGAGGCCAAAGCTCGCGATCGTGTTAAAGTCGACGATGAAAAGAAACGGGATAAAGGAAGAATGAAAAAAAGGAAGGAATAATGACGAGAGTAGAACAGGGAAGCGTCGTATCGACGAGGATCAGTTTCAGGCTTGCCGGAGTAGCTGGCGGAATTTATGCGCATTCCGTTTCCAATGCTGACGAATATATTTTTTCTGATTTTGTTGCAGCGACAGCGGCCGAGGCAGTAGCAGCCGCGTCCGATAGCTGGAGACTTCTGCATGAACGGTGATATCTGCCTGTTTTTCGAGACCGTAGGTGAACCAACATGCACGTGAGCGAGCATCGATCGGTATTGCTTCTGCACAATTGACCGTTATCGCGTTCCGAACAAACAACGCGTCGTGCCCCCATCTACCCTCGCTCTTTCCCTATTTAATATTTCGTTAACGAACGACGAGAGCAGCCCACCGTTGTTATCCACGATCCGCCGGATTATCAGATCTATCGACCCGTAAGAGGTAATCGCGGGTAAACGAGTCATGTTTCAACATCCACGTGGTTCCTCGTCTATCGGCAACACGCTGCCGCTCCAAAATATTGAAACAAACGACTGCGAAACGCTTCTTCCGTGTTCCCTTCTTCCCTCCTTCGTCCGCAAGAGGGAAATACAAGCCAGCCGAAATTGAGTTTCACTTCTTGTTATCCTCTTTTCTCCGAACACCTACGGCCGCCGGGACGGTGCAGCGAATGAGATTGCGAAGAGGTCGGGGGAGATTTCGCGGCATGTTTGTTACCGATTTCGTGCAGCTCGCCAGACACGTCGAGTCTACTGACCTTTCGACCACTCGCGCTTCCACTTTTTCCGTACCATTGGCACTCCAATTGCAATGGAACCTTTTCCTTCTTTTTCCGTCGCCCTCAACTTCCATCTCTTCTTTTCCACATCCATTAAAGAAAATACTTTATTCTCGTTTCTCTAATATTCTATTCTCTCCAACTCTGCCACCCCCATCGTTTCCTTTTTCTTTATCTATCCACCTGCTCCTCCGCGTCCTCTCTCGTTAGCGGAAAAAGGGAAGCTGTCTCTCTGGAGGCGGCGGACTTTCGCTAATCAAACTGTTTGCCCGTCGCAGGAATTAGAACGGTCATCCGCGTCTGCAATTTCGGTTATTTACTGCTTAGACTGTTTTTCCGGCCCATTCTGCTCCATTCGAAATACCAGACGGCGATGGATGCCTTTGCAACATTATACCTTACAACATTTTCTTAATTCTATAAATTTTTCTTCGGCTAGCTTTTTAATTATTATATCTATGTATATAATTGTATTTTATATTATTGTATCATTTTACATTATATTATCCCCTTGTCGTCTTCTCATACGCCTACCACGTACGTAAGCGTTCGCGATCATAGTCACGCACGCCTTCTTCCGCGTAACTACTCGACTGAAGGACCGCCGACAGATTGATAGTCGATAAACTATTTCGATTAAGTCGACTCTCGTTTGTTATTTTCGAAAGAAGACGAACAACTGAATAAAATAGTTTCGAAAACTTGTTGTTGCTTTCTAAAGCGCAACGCTGTTTTTAATGTCTCAAACTGTTGTGTTCTTCGAATTCCAATTTGTTAGTATAACCGAACGAGTAACGTTAACTAGCGTATCAGTGCGATTGGTAAATAAATTCCATTACATATTGTACTCATCGCAAACGGCCCTTTCTCTCGAAAAAATAAAGAAATAAAATTTTAATAATTTTTAAAGCAGCTTTATTCACAATGCGATTACAGTTTTATAACAAAATATTTTTTAGATAAAATAGGATATCAAAAAACTATTTGTTGTAGCTGTTATATATAGTTATAAAGGCTATATTATTTCTGTATCCATAAACAATCGTTCGCTCTTGTAACCTTTGACTCTGCTACGGTTGAAAGAATCACAACGAGTTACGGTGCCATCAATAGCAGACGACACTTACGGGTTTTCGCATTTATGCTCTCACTATTAGCAGGAAATCACTTGCTCGACCTTGGGCATGATATGCGAAGCCAGGTTGGTTTCAGCAGACAACACCGACGTAAGTAATCAGTTGGTTTGAAACATACATTCTTGCTTCCTTATACGTTAATTTGTGGAATTAAATAATTATAAAAAGAACGAATATTAATAATATAGTTTATTTATAATAACAAGAATATTAATAATATAATAAGAAGAAAATATTATAAACGATCATTCGCTGCTGTAACCTTTGATCCGCGTGCGGTTGAAAGAATCGCAACAGTTCCGTACATAGTTCCGATTATGTGACAGCAAAAAAATTGTTATCACGGATGATAATCAATGCGTACTAATTTCCCCTGAGCTAACGAATTTATCTGATTTGTAGTCAGTATAGGCAACTGCTCGGCGCACAGCCGACACTCGTCTGCGGGTATTAGCCGTCCTATTCGTTTTTCGCATGAGTCGCAACGAAGGACACGTGCGCGGCCTGAGACTCCGCAAATGCTATGATAATTTGCTTCTTCGTACATCCGTACGTCCGCTTTCATCATAAGTAAATTTCTGTAACAAAATCCACAAAGTGAATAGTCGTTGGTGCGGTAGGCAGGTGCGACTCGTATCAAACAATAATATCTAGGTAGGTCAACATGGCGTGTCAGTTGTCTTGGAATTATCATATTCAAAACACCATAATTTGCTTGTACTTGTTCTCTGTTGCAAAGGTTGATGCACATTCTGTAAAGATAGAAAAATTTCGTATTATTTGCACGTTCGTGTATTCGTTGTCCTTAGTTTGCCCGTTTGTCGATCCGTCATTGTCTATTGCGATTATGAACTACTTACAATTTATTTATGGTGACATATTGTGGAATTTACTGATTGCAGCGCGCACACTTTCTGAGTTTCAATTGGGGTTTTCATATTCGTTGTCTTATCGTTTCTCCCTAAATCAAAGTGGCATGTTTTATAGTTGATTGATCTCGGCGCGCACATTTCGCGACTTCTCGTTGGTCCTTCACAGGCTCGTTGTTCTATTACTCCTATTTATCCAAAGTGGCATGTTACGTAATTAACTGCTTATGGCACGCGTATTTCACGCGTTTCAACTAGTTTCACGTACTTGTTGCTTTCCCATCTCCCTATTCCATGTAACATATGCAAGTTCCGTAAGCTGCGATCAGTTTTTTCACACGATCGTTACTTATTGTTTCAACTTCAGTTCTAGATTAATACGTTACATTGTAATTGACAGGCGTTTGCAGTTTCCGTTCATTATTATAATCGGTGCCCACGCGTTGCCGGTTTGCGAGTTTTCCTGATAGTATCTTTTTAATTTTGATTGGCAAATTAATACATAGTAAAAGTATCTGAGCGTGTTGTAATTGACAGGTTTCTATAATTCCCGTTTGTTATTATAATACGGTGTTCGGACGTTGGCAGTTCGCGAATTTCCCCCATCATATTATTTGAATTTTGGTTGTAGATTAATATTGTAAAAAGTGAAGATATCAGAACGTTTTGCGTCTTTATTCCCCTAAACGTTCTTTGCCTAATTCTATTATCCCCAGAGTAGTGTCTCGCATCATTCGCGAGTTATGACAAATTCTTACTCTGTCTCAAGTTACGGCTCGTGTTGAGCGCGAGACGCGACAAGAAGATTTCAACGAAATTCTCCAAGAAATTGCATTTTACAGATATGCGCGCACTTCGTGCAAAACATCCATGCGATGCATTCGGCATCAAAACAGAGTAAAAAGAGCGCTTAGTTGACAGGATATCCCTTATTCGAGCGGAAAAGCAACAGGTTTCAACGTATATCCCCATAAGATTGCACTTTACATTACAATGCGCGCTGCGATCAATAAATTTCACAATATGCCACCATGGATAAGATAGGATTAATAAAGCGATAAGAAAAATAACCGGAATTCACGAAACGCGCACACCGCGATCAGTAAAATCCACATTGCGTCGTTTTCAATAAAATAATAAAGAAACTCACGTGAAATACTCGTTACGAATCGTTAAACACTTCAAGAAATTTCGTAGAGATACTTCGTTGTATCGAAGACTACATAGGGATAGGTGTTGCGCGGTTCAGAGTTGGCGTAACATTGAGACGTCCGCTGATGCGCTCTGCCTTGCGCGCGCTCTACCCACCACAGTACACAGTGCAGTAAGCAGCGAATGGGAGCTGAGGGACGATGATGTTCTCAGGTAAAGTCAGCAGAGGGAAGCAGCTGCGACGCGCCAAAGAATCGAGTATCACCGCGAGCAGAGATAACCACGTGCCGAGAAGAGTTCGACTCATTATCAGCAAAAAGTAAAACTGCAACGCTCGTTGGGAGATCGTATCAGCAGGTGGATGAAACCGTAACACACTTGGGAAGGAAATCAGCAGAAGCGAAGACTGTAGCGTCCGCAGAGATAACTACGTGCCGAAACTACGCGTTCTGGTGGGAATAAACCGTCACGAGGCAATTATCCCATGGTAGTTTTATTATAAATAGGAGTTATCGCCTACAACAACAGTCAGTCATTAAGAAGTTAGTCACAATTATGTTCCGGAGCAGTTACGGTCCATCAGATTCTGCAGTTACGCAATAAATATTAAGAGTCACTATCAATAACCACATACTCTCGTAATGCGATAGACAATATATTATATACAGGGTGGTTGGTAACTGCAGGATGGTGGTACAAGCGGAAAGGGGGTGATTCTACGCGAAAAAAGAAGTCGAAATTATAGAATAACAATTTTTCGTTTGAGGCTTTGCTTTCGAGAAAATCGACTTTGAATGTTCGCTCGGTACGCGCGCACTTTATCACGTCTCGTTATAACGGATCTCCCTGTAGATCGTTGTCTCGATGGATATTATTGCAGTTTAAGTTTGTTTCTGCCGTAACGGAAAATTAGGAATACATAATGAAATAATATGAAGTAATCATAAAGTTTATTATTACAAAAATTGCTGAAAATGTTGCCCATTCTGCCGAACACATACTTCTGCTCTTCTAATTAAATTTCTATGAACACTTTCAAAGTCGATTTTCTCGAAAACAAAGCCTCAAACGAAAAATTTTTATTCTACATTTTCGACTTCTTTCTTCGCGTAGAATCACTCCCTTTCCGCTTTTCCCACCAGTTACCAACCACCCTGTATATGGATATATATATATATATACATGTGTATTGTAGTATCGTGAGGAAAAAACCTGGTTAGAAACAAACCAAAACATTGTCGTCTGACCTTCGGCTGTTGGTTTACATAAGAGAAAAACCTATTGACTAAAGTCACCTAGTCCTTGCGGCACGAAAACAGGACCGGATTAGGAAAAGGACAAATTAACGTTGATCGAGAAGTGAGATCGTTTTATCGAGAGGTCAGAGTTAGTCGAGAAGCGGAGGAGTAGATTTGTAGAGTTGAAAGAGTCAGCGGAGTTGCCTGAGTTGCTAGCGTTGTTGAGAGATTGGGTTGTTAGAGTTATAGAGTTGCGAGAGTGATTTGAGTAGAATAAGATTTTTGCGTTTAGTTCAAGTTGAACATTTATCGTTCTCTGTCCAATAAACCTCTGTTATTTTTATTTATCTTAAATAAATAGCATTAGGAGAATTTTACAAATCTAAATTATCCTAATCCTATCCTTCCCGATACTACATTTTGGGGGCTCGTCCGGGATTGAAGCCAGACAGAGAACGACACGTTTTACGGAACTACTCGTGCTGAAAAGAAAAGAGTTGAAAATGGCAAATTGTGAAGAAGAACAGTTTTCAAGTGAGGAAAATTTAACGCTGGAAGAATTAAGAAACAAGCTTGCACAGTTAAATCTACCAATATCTGGTACAAGGTTAGTGTTGGTTGCCAGGCTAAGTCGAGCATATAGTACTGGACAACGAAGTACTAAAGAGCCAGCAAACGGTAAAAAGACCACGGAGAAGCAAGGTTCAGGGGCAATACCAAAAACTAAGCGTGATCGAGATGAAGACGAAGATCTCGAGAAGCTTAGGACAAAAGAATTAAGAGAACGTCTTGCTAGTATGGGGCTAGAGACGAGAGGAAGAAAAGATGAACTACGTGTGAGACTACAGGCGGCGATGGAAGAAGAGAAGACGTCGTCGGAAGAAGAGAGCGACGACGAAAGCGAAACTGAAGACGACGAAGAAGACGAAAGAGAAAGCAAAAGGAACGTGCGAGGTGTATATCAAAAACCTGACAAATTCCGTAGGAAAGCACGTAGGTATACAACAGTAAGTTTTCAGGATGTGCAAGACGCCTTAGAAGTTTTTACAGGCGAAAACAACGAAAATATTAATCAATGGTTCGAGGCGTTCGAAGAAACTGCAAGCATATGTAGGTGGAAAAGAACAAAAGGTAATGTATGCAAAAAACTTGATGAACGGATCGGCAAAGATATTTGTGAATTATGAGTGCCATGCTAGAACATGGTGCGAGTTAAAAGAAGGTCTGATAAGGGAGTTTTCGAAAAAATTTAACACTTGGCAGATACACCGCAAACTGCAGGAAACAAAAAAAAAAAAAAAAAGAGAAAGAGACGACGAAGGATGTACAGCGTACTTGTACCGAATGCTTGGTATAGCCAGTCAAATGAATATGGAAGAAGCAGCAAAGATAAGGTACATCATAGATGGAATAAGAGACAAATTAGTCAATAAAACAATATTGTACGGGGCTAAATCAATAAAAGAGCTAAAAGAAAATCTTATCATCTATGAGGAACAAAAATCCCGTATAGCAGAGTCAACTATGAGACCGGTGAGAGCTAAGGACAATGGAAGATACAAGCAGTCGGAAGATGTAGCGAAGTATAAAAGGTGTTATAATTGCGGAGATGAAGAACGCGTGTGTGCAGAGTGTCCGAACAAGTCGAGGGGACCTAAATGTTTCAAGTGTAGATAATACGGATACATTGCATCGAGGTGCGACAATCTGAGCGAGTCCATTAAAGAGGTTGGTAGTGTGTTTCGATTGTTACCGACGAAGCGTGGTAAAGACGTGAAGATCGGAAATTTCGAACTGAGCGCGCTGGTAGACACCGGTAGCGAGTTAACCTTGATGCGGTATAATCAGTATGTAAGAATCGGAGCGCCCAAATTAAGTCGAGACATTATTGAATTTCACAGTATCGGGTCTAAAAGAAATTTTACGCTCGGGAAATTTCCGACGGATATTATTATAGACGGTGAATTGTATCATATAACGATACACGTAGTTCCGAACACTGCGATGCAACACTCGTTGTTGATAGGTACAGACTTCCTGGATACCGTCGAGATAAACATGAAGAGGGGAGATATCTCCATTAGTAGAATAAAAAACGAGAATTCCGATGGGTTTCCAGAGGTCCTTAAAGTATACATAGAGACGGGAGCGCGTGAGGTAGATCTATCTCGTGTCGAGAACGTGCAACACAAGCAGGCAGTTGTAGTTCCCACGAGTGCTTGTCTCAAGGACACCGTCGTAATGAACAAAATTTCGTTAGATGAATCGGTTGCGACAAACATAACCGCAATAGCGTCGGGTGGAAACGAGACGGACGGTTGCGATGAAGTTTTTGTAGGATGCACCGAGCATCGCGCGAATTGTAGAGTTGTACAAACAAATTCTGTCGCGAGTTCTAAGAAACGAACCAAAAGCGAGAATGAGGCGGCTGCAAGCGAATTTGAGGTAGTGCGTAGACGAGCTATCAATCCGACCTCTTGTCGGCGAAGGGCGTTCAACTTATTACCAACTTACAAGGGCGTTATTTTGAAAATATAAATTCGATTTGAAATATATATTCGTTTGAAATATAAATTCTGATTTCCTGATATAATAATTAATAATAGCAAATATCTACAAACAACTATTCGCTGTTGTAACCTTCGACCCTGCTGCGGTTGAAAGAATCGCAACGGGTTACGGTATCTTCAGTAGTTGAAAACGCCTACCGGTTTTCGCAATCGCCCTCTCACAGTTAGCGGATAATAACCTGCTCGTCTTTGGGCACGATTTGCGAAGCCGCATTGGTTCCCGCAGAGGACACTGTTATAAATAACCATTTGTTCACATTTGATGCCAAAAGCAAGATAGAATTCTAAAGGTTTATTGATTACTTTGGATTGAATTAAGCTATTGTGACGTAATCTTATACGTCTTGTAGAGATAGCTTGCAAATTTCCTACTTTTCCATTCTTAACTATTGTTATTGCGAATGATATGTTATTATTCGCCAATTTCATTTCTTTGTGTCTGAGCGTTTCTCCATGGAAACTGGTCGCTGCAAGTGCTCTTTCGTCACATGGTTTGATAAAAATTTCATTCGATGCTATTCAGATTCAGATATGTCCAAGCTGCCTAAACTTTCCACACGACTAGAAGCGGCATAGATTTGCACTTTTGCAAAATTCTCTTTGCCAAGATCAATTACGGTCCTATCTATTATAGCCATTTGTAATCTGTGTACCGCTACTGTCCAGCTTAGCACAAGCGATGACATTCTTTATTCAACATCTCCGAAACGTTTCGTCAGTTGAAACATTGCTATTACTGGAGATATGGGAATGTAGCCGTCAGCATATTTGAATCTGCTTCCAATTCTCTCACTTTCAGCTGACCTCTTCGAAGTACTGACAAATAAATTTCTTTGCCATTCCCATTGCGTCGTTTATCGAACCAACGGAAATTGGTATGTTTCGTCGCAACATAACTCGTGATCCCTCGGCTAATGTTATTGCATGCAACAGTTATCCATGATTATTTACATCTGCATGAATAATATTTTCGGAAGTTTTTTTCTCGCATGTAGCTGCTTCCCGACTCTCGCCTACTCAATGAATAACGTACACACGACGTAATTTCGCTAATTCATCAATCACTTTTGTGTTATATTCGTCTACGAATCTTACTATCTGGAATATTCTTACTGCTATATATCACTCCTTCGCACTCATAGTATTTCAAACTCAGAAGTTGTTATTTCGCCAAACTGTAAATTATCTAATAGGTCGATAAACTCTGTATCATCCTTTTACCTCATATTAATGATGAGTTCGCAGAATGAAACTTGGTACTATAAATTAATCTTTACAGCACACCACTGTTTTTATACAATACAACAATGTTCTTTTGCTGGGAATAATTGCATGAAAGAGATGTCATCGAAGAGAAATACATTTCTGTCACCAAATATTTTTTTATATATCTTGAATTCTTGCAGTCTTATTCGCAATTATTCGCAAATTCTCGTAAGATACCATTGAGATCTCATCAACAATCATCTATCTTTTATGACGTCACTTTCGTTCCTCCTGTTCAAACTTTTGTCCTGTCACGCGGTTATAGCAGTGCCTTTCTCAATAGGCAAGGGGAAACAGACAGATACAAAATTATCCCAAATATTTCAACGACAGTAACGTCAATCTTTATATATGTCGGAGATGTAGGGACATCGGGCCTTTCTTTAGGAAGATCCCCAATACTTGGGCTCGAGGTGACGTAACTGGTCGCCGAACGTAGCCACGGTCACGGGATGAACGAAATGTCTTACAGAGGAGGTACCGATGTTGAGGGACACGCTGTATAAGCAATCAAGTCTCGATCAGGAGCAATGCTGGTTTACGCGGGACTGCCTAGTTACGGCGCTTGGGAATTTGTTGATATTCCCGATCGATATGTATTTGACATATGTGACTGTATCTGTCTTTTATTTTGCAATCACCTTGGAGAGTTTACTGTCATCGTCTTGGCTGTCAGTCTGAAAGTAACCCAGCGTCTGAGTTAACGTGTCTGCGTGCTACAAAATGTATTCCATTGTACAAAGAGTTTACCCGTTGACCGTGGATTCGTTATTGAGCCCAGGAACATTGTCAATAGCTTTTGTTATACTTATTAATTATTTCACGCCTAAAATTTCTAACGGTAACCCGACATATAAATCTAAGTGGTCATTGTATATTCTTTAGTCGGCATAAATCGTCACAGGATACGTTCTTCTGCGAATTATTCATTTTTCGACGGAAATCTGTTCGCCGCGAAGTGATATCTGACGCACTATTAAGTTATAGAAATATCCTTCTCTGTCACTGTTCAAAGTATAATACTGCTGGCGCAGTATAGCTGGTTTATTCCTTATTCGCATACAGCACTGGATAGCCCACACAATTGTTTATTCATTAATAAGTATAAAGAAACGAAACAAGAGTAATAAATAGATAGAAAGAAATTACCGTCTTATCAATAACAATGAAAACCGTTTTACGTTCACCCTGTATTGTTGGTCGCTACACTAAAGAATGTATAATAAGATGAAAAATCTTTTCCAAAGAAATATTATCAATTTTGAAATGCATTGCAAAGTGACAAATAATTTTCTTTGTATTTATACAAATAAGGAATGTTACAAGGATTAAATAATTTCAACCATATTTATATTTTATTTATACGCACGTATAACAATAGTTAGGATTACTCATTCACTTACTAAACAGCATATTATATATACCGCAACCTTTTCGAAGGTGGCGCAAAATTAAAGATACTACAATATATAGACATATCCTAAATACATATATAAAGATAACCTTTATTGTTAAGATGAGTACAAAGTGTAAGGAGAAGGGTTAAAACTTTACAAAGATGCCTGGATTTCAACTGAAGCGTTTAGCACACAATACGATGGAAAAACGGTCAGGGCATATTTAGGGATGCTTAACTGTTTCAGAGCTCGTGATGGTCTGAACTGTCTCTAAGTTTCCAAAGAGGCCAATTGAGAAAGTCGTAAAATAACCGTCTACAGCCATTCCTGACAATAGTGACGACCTTGATAATAGTCACGAATTTACGACTTCTCATTAGCATAAACGAAAGAAATACCAACTACAGAACGAATCCAAACAGAGCTTGTCAGTACGATGTAGTCAAATGAAATGCAAGATATTCCGACGGCAAAATCAAACCAAAACTGATGTAACAATAAATCTAAAATAATGCGATGCATACGTAGACACGGATTTCCGATAAATATTACAAAAATATATTCTTAACCTATGTATATCGCATGGGTATACACACATATCGAAAATATCACCGGCGAATTTATCTTCATTTTCGAGGTAATCACGCAAATACAAAAGTAAAATGACAGAAGGTGTGCTTTATAAATAATCGAATTATTAATTGTTAATTATCCTCTGAAATGCAAAATTTCATCTGATCGACTCTTACTATTCCTGTAAAGGGCATACGTGTTAATTAAAACCCACCTATATCTGTAACAACATATCTATTTTTCTCTAAAATCTTTTTAATAACGTAGGGGCTTTCAAATTTCGGTACCAATTCCTTATCTACTCCCGGTGCGACGTCCGAATCACGTATCCGATCATCACGTATCGTCGATTTTGATACCCTGTCGCATTTTTATGTTTTCTGTCGTAGACGCGTTCATTTTCTTGCTCAGGCTTGTCACTTATTCCTGTCGCTTAATGAAGCCAAGCTGATTTATTTCAAACAACAATTGCGAAAGACTTTCTCCCGTTGACCTGCAAACTGTATTGTTCTAGGCGAATTCGACTGGACTCTAGACTCAAGACTGCCATTTCCCGGGTTTTTTTTTTTATTTATTTATTAAAATTCACAATTTGTCCAATTTGGACATTTGGTGGAATTTTTTAACGGTTAAATTAGCATGTTGGTGGCTACCTCCAGCGGGGTACCATCCTCGTGTTTCTTAGGTTATGTCCTTTATTAGGTCTGCTGGGTGCTTCCTTTTTAGTCTTCTGTCCATATTTATGGTTTCGTATGTTTCCGCAGCTAGCCGGTTTATGTGTGTTGCTATTCTTGATTTGTATTTCTCGGAGTATCTGCTAATTTCTTCCTTGACCGTTGGCATTCCCAGTTCCCTTCGTATATCTTCGTTTCTGACGTACCAAGGTCCGTTTACTATTGTTCTGAGGATTTTAGCCTGTATTACCTCTATTTTGTTTATATGGCTCATTGCTGCCGTCCCCCATAGTGGTATTCCGTACGTCCAGATTGGTTTTATGATCGTTTTATATATTTTCAATTTATTTTCTGTGCTTAGTTAAGATTTTTGGCTTGTTAGCCAATGCATTTGTCTCCTTGTTTTCTGTATTTTTTCTACTATTGATTTGATGTGTAGTTTCCAGGTGAGTTTTTGATCTAAGTGGAGTCCTAGGTATTTGACATGCTTTGTTTGCGTTATATGCGTGCCGTTCAATAGGATGTTTGGTGGTATCTTTTTCCGTAGCGTGAATGTAATATGGTTGCATTTATTGGGGTTTGCTTTTAATGTTTTTCTTGTAGCCAATTTTCTATTTTTACGATATGTTCTTGTAGTATTTTGACTGCCGTTTCTGGGTTAGTATGCGTGACTAGTATAGCTGTGTCGTCCGCGTATGTCAATACTGTGCTGTTGGTAGTTGTTGGTATGTTCGCTGTGTATAATGTGTATAGTATTGGGCCTAGGACGCTTCCTTGTGGTACCCCGGCCTTGATGTCTTTAACTTGAGAATATGTGTCCTTGATTTTTATTAGGAAGGTTCTGCTACTTAGGTAGGATTTTATTAATTGGTGTATTTGCTCCGGGAATTGTTTCCTAATTGTTTGTAGTAGACTTTCATGGTTAATTTTAGCGAATGCTTTCTCTATGTCTATAAAGAGGGCTCTGCAGTATTCCTTGTTTTCTAGTGCTACTATTATTTCGTTTATAAGCCTGTGCATTTGCTCTATCGTGGAGTGTTTGTTTCTGAAACCAAATTGGTGATCCGGTATTAGTTTTTTTGTCTCTATTATTGTTTTTATCCGGCAATATATTATTTTTTCCAGTATTTTGAAAAATACTTGAAGCAGTGATATTGGTCTGTAAGATGCAGTTTGGTGCGGGTCTTTGCCTGGTTTATGTAACGTTTTGATCTGTGCTAATTTCCATGGTTTGGGGAAGTATTGAATTCTTAGAATTGCATTGAATATTATTGTCATTAGTCTTATTGCTTTTGGCGGAAGGTTTTTCAAGATTTTACCATTGATTAGGTCGATTCCTGGTGTTTTGTTGTTTTTTGTTTTATCAATTATGTTTCTAATTTCTTGTGCTGATGTTTTAGGTATGGTGTATTCCTTGTCGGTTGTGGTAATAGTGGTTTGTGGATCCTCCTCCGTATGACTTTTGAGGTTGCTGTTGTTGATAATGTGTAGTGTGAATGTGTTGCAGAGGTGGTTGGAGAATTCTTCAGCTTGTTCTTCGTTGCTTCTTGCCCATGTGTTATCTGCTTTTCTGATTGCCGGGACGGGTATTATTGGCTTCCTTATTTTTTTCGTGGCTTTCCATAGTGAATAGTTGGTGTTCTCGTGTGTGGAGAGTGTCCCTATGAACTTTGCGAATTCGTTATCGTTGTGCTCCTTTATTTTGTTTTTTATTTCCATTGCAAGTTTGTTTAAGTGTTTTTTGTTTTCTCGGGTTCTGTATTTTTGCCATTTTGCTTTTGCTTTTCTTTTTTCTTTGATTTTGTCGAGTATTTCTTGCGGGATTGTTATTGTTTGTCTGCTGGTTGGTTCGGGAGTAGTGGTTGTCCTTGCTGCTTCCTGAATAGTTGCTGTCAATGTTGCTACTGCCTGTTCTATGTGTTCAGGAGTTTTTAACGGGATGTTGCAGTTTATTTTGCTTTCTATTATTTCTTTGAAAGTTTGCCATTTGGTGGTTTTATTGCATAGTGTTTCTGGTTTGCTATAGTGAATTGGTTTGTTTCTCTATTCAATTATTATGGGTGTATGATCGGAGCTGAGCTCGAGGTTGGGTGTTATTTTTAGTTTATTTGTGTTTAGTCCCCTTGTAACTGCAAAGTCCAGAAGATCTGGTTTTTTGTTCAGGTCAGTCGGCCAATGTGTCATTGTTCCTGTGGATAATATATTGAGGTTATTATTTCTAATGTATTTTTCCAGTGTTCTACCTCGAGGTGTAATGTTTCTTGACCCCCAAAGCGTGTGCTTTGAGTTGTAGTCTCCCGCTGCGATGTACTTGTCCCCTAGGTCCTGGAAGTATTCTTCCCACATTTGTGTTGTTATTTTGTGTCACGGAGGCACATATACTGCTGACAACTGGTAGTAGTTGTTGCTAGTTTGAACTGTAACGGTGGTTGCTTGTAAATATTCTTTGTTAACTCGGCTGTGTAGATAATGTTTGATATCGTTTCTGATTATCACTACTGTCCCTCCGTGAGCTTTTCCTGAGGGGTGTTTGGTATCATATATGGTGTAGTTTGGTATTTTCATGTAGCTTTTTGTAGTGAAGTGTGTTTCTGAGACAAGTAGTATGTCTATTGTTATTGTATATGAATGTTTTAATTTCGAGGGCCCGTTGTTGTAGGCCGTTTGAGTTCCAGGCTGCTATTTTTAGAGTGTCCGTTTTTATTTTTTGCTTAGCACGTTTGTAATTAGTTGTAGCATGACTGTGATTTGTTGGGTTTGCTGTCTGAGTACTGCGTTTTGTTCGCTTATCATTCTGGTTAGCATTTCGGTGTTCTTTATGGATTGTTTGAGCAGTTCTTTGATTTCTGCAGTGTCATTGTTACTATTGCTGTGGTATTGGTTGTCTGTATGTGTCGATTGGCTGGTTACTTGAGCGTAGCTTAGACTGCCAATGGTGTTGGTGCTGATGGGTTTGGTGTTTGTTGTTTGCTCTGTATTTGGTGTTATTTCGGGTTTTGTACTGTCCTGTTGGGCTTGTATGTTAGTGATTGTCCTGCTTCGTAGGGGCGGGAACAGTTTGCGTTGTAATTGTTTCTTAGCTTCGCAACCTTTATAACTGGCTGGGTGTTTTCCGTTGCAGTTGTAGCATTTAACCTCCTATATTTTTCCCGTGGATGGGCAGTGTATCGTAAGATGATTTTTTGCGCATTTAACGCATGCCGGGCTTCTATTGCAATAGTTTTTTGTGTGGCCGTATTGCTGGCACCTTATGCATTGTGGGATATCTTTTTTATGTCTAAGTGTCTCCTCTTTTACTATTGTGTTTAGTAATTTTCCTATATCGTATATGTCTTTGTTGTTGTTTCTAGGTTCTGGTTCGACTAGGAATAGCAGTAATGGTTGTTTGGTATCGTATTTGTTAATGTTATTAATTGTCCTTACCTGGTGTCCGGTTTTTTGCAAGTTCTTCGCTTATTTTTTCGGTATTTGTTTTTGGGTGTAATCCCCTGATTACTGCTTTGTAGCTTTTGTCGGTATTGAGCTAAAAGATGTGATACGCTGCGTTTTTTTCCTTTAGTGATCTTGTCACTTTTCTGAATATTTCTGGGGTGTTGGTTTGCACTTTCACCTGGTCTATTTTTATCTGTTTGATAACATAGTTATCTTTCCCTGCAGAGCTATTTAGTAGTTCTATGAGGGGGTCAATTATTTTCGCATCAATGTATATCGGTGGTGGTTTAGAAATGCGGTTTGTCGGACTTTCCGTTGCGTCCGTTGCTGCCTCTTCTGGCAGTGCGTTGAATGGATTATGCAATTTGATATCTTGAAGCCATTATTTTTTTTCCAGTGTTTCAGTTTTCCACGAGCTTGCGAGCAGGTTTACCTTGCGTTTTTTGCTGGAAGTTGCCACCGTCCAGCTTTCTTCGTGGTGTATTGGTACGTTTTCCTCTTCGTCGGATTGTGTTGTTTCCATGATATCGTCTTTTTTCTCTACATATGTAGTGTCTGTAGCTCTATTTATAAAATATGTGTCTCCTGCGTTGGTTATTTTTATTGGTGGAATCTGCATGATTCCACGTTTTGTCAATGGGCGTTTACTTTGTCGCTTTCTCTTCCCTCTTGCCGCACTTTCACTGGAGCACTGTTTCGCACGTCCGTTTAGGTCGCCTGCCCAGGCGGAACTGAGTTGTAAACTTGATTACAAATATCTTATACGCATATTGTTTTTCTATTCGGTTTGTCTCTTTGGAATAACATAACTGTATGTTTGACCTTCGTAACCTCAGATCGTGAGTTATTAAATACAAACAATGCAGGAGTTACAACAGTTAGTTACCGCTTAGCACTTGTAAACAGTGGACATTAGTTTATGACGATCTGTATAAAATCTGAATATGAGTACAGTTTTTGAACATTTTGATTCTGGAGTGTTAAAATCATTGTTTAGTGTACCTTTTATTGCTTAAAATTCGTTTAGGTAGAAACAGATTATGGATAAATCAAAGAATTTACTTGAATACGTAAGAGAACAAATTGTACGGTTGCGAAAGCAAAGTGAAACCTTCACCGAAATGGTAAATATAGCGAACAGGTCAGAAACGGCTTGTAAGTAAGCTTGGTATAAATTTTTAAAAGCAGGTATGTATTGGGATCAACCGAAAAACAGAAGATCGCGGAAAACAACGCCGAAAATGGATCAACGGATTCATCGATTAAGCTAAAAGGATCGTTTTCGTGGTGCAAATAATATTGCTGCGGAGATAAACCATAATAACGATACACAAATTCGTGTTAGAACTGTTAGAAGAAGATTGGAAGACTTTAACTTAAGAGGACGAAAACCCCAAAAGAAGCCACTGCTGAGTTCTAGGAATCGAAAAAGACGACTTGCCTTTACTACAGCTCATAAGAATTGGACAAGTGATGATTGGCAGAAGGTATTGTTTTCAGACGAATCGAAATTCAATCCTTCTGACGGGATACGGTATATTAGACGTCGAATTGACGGAAATTTGAAATTTGGCGTTTTAAAAACTCTTAAACGTGGTGGTGGGAACATTGTGGTGTGGGCGTGTTTTTCTCGAGGCGGCCCTGGTCCGATATGTCGTATTGATGGAATTAAAACAATACTCTACGAGGAGAACTTAAATGGACAGACTGTAGACACTAGGTGGAGATACAACATGGCCCTCTCCCAAAATGACACAGAATACAATCACAGAAAAAACATAAAAAAATATTGCTGAATACCGGAACCATAATAAAAAAGAAATAACAAGAGAAAGAGCCACAAAACGGCAACGCTCAAATCTCCCTCCGTGTAAAATAGTGTAATTATTGTAAAGATTGTAAATATTGTAAATATTTCTACAGGATACCCCTTCCTTCTCCTCACCGTTCACTCTCTCCCGCCCCTTCCCAAAGTCCCACAGCCCCTCCGAAACCAAAAGTAGAAGTGTCCTGTTTTTACGACCAGGTTTTCAGGACAGGAATAGGAAGAAAATAACAATATCGTATATAAGCACCACCCCATAGCGACTTAAATCTAATTTAAAAATAGTAAGCTAACAAATGTAATTTCGACACACAAAACATTGTATGGCTATCTCCGTTGGCTAGTACCGTCACGTATCGGTACTTTTGCCTAAACCACCCCACAACCAAAGTTCATTATTTATTGTGGACAACACACCAATGTAAGACTCATCTACTGGTCAATAAACGTTATAAAAAAAAAAGTTATAAAAAAAAGCACTCGTTCTCGTACGATCACGAAAATTAAGCAGCGCCGGGCACGGATAGTACTTGGATATGCGACCGCCTGGGAACTCCGTATGGTGTTGGCCCTTTTTGTTATTTTTCCAATCTTTTTTTTTTCTTTTTTTTTGATAATCTATTTTTGATCAGTTCTGCCTGAGCAGCCGAGTTAAACGGACGTGCGAAACAGTGCTTCAGTGAAAGTGCGGCAAGAGGGAAAATGCAGATTCCACCAATAAAAATTACAAGTAAAGGCGAAACATACTATGTAAATAGAGCCACAGATTCTACCAACAATAGACAACCAATAAACGGAGAACACGGAAATACAGATACAAACGAAACAAACATGGAAATAACACAAGACAATGACGAGAACAATGAACCAACACACCATGACGAAAGCTGAAAGGTGGCAACTTCCAACAAAAAACGAAAAGTAACATCGTGCACAAGCGGCAGGAAAGCTATAATAGCAGATAAACAACAATGGCTACAAGAAATCACGCTCCGTAACTCATTTAGCGCACTGCCAGAAGAGACAGTAACAAACCCAACTAAAAAATCAACAACCCGCATCGCTAAACCACCGCCAATCTACATTGATGCTAAAATAATAAACCCCCTCATTGAGCTACTAAACAACACGGCAGAGAAAGAAAACTACACTATAAAACAGATCAAAGTAGACCAGGTAAAAGTTCAAACCAACACTCCAGAAACATTTAGAAAAGTGACAAAAACACTAAAGGAGAAAAACGCAGGGTATCACACCTACCAGCTCAAAGCTGACAAAAGTTACAAAATAGTAATCAGGGGATTACACCCAAAAACAAACACCGACAACATAAGCGAGGAACTAGCAAAAATCTGACACCAGGTAAGATCAATAAACAACATAACCAGATACGATACTAAACAGCCATTACCGCTATTTTTAATAAAGCTAGAACCTAAAAACAGCAACAAATATATGTACGAAATTTAAAAAGTTCTAAACACAATAGTAACAGTGGAGCTACCTAGACATAAAAAAGATATAGCGCAATGCATACGGTGTCAGTAATATGGAACACAAAAAATTACTACAATAGAAACCCGGCGTGTGTCAATTGCACAGAAATGCACCTAACAATAAACTGTCTATACGTAGGAAAAATAAACGAAGTAAAATGCTTCAACTGCAATGGAAACCACCCAGCTAATTACAAAGGCTGTGTAGTCAGAAAACAACTTCAACGCAAACTGTTTCCGCCGCTACGAAATAGGACAGTACAAAAACTGAGACAACACCAAATTCACAGCACGCAATGAACATTAACCACAATAACACCAACACCTTTAGTAGCCGAAGCTATGCGCAAGTAATCAACCAATCGCCATCTTCTGACAACCAAAATCACAACAACATCAGCAACGATACTACAGAAATCAAGGAACTACTCAAACAATCCATCAAAAACACCGAAATGCTAACCAGACTGATAAGCGAACAAAACGCAGTTCTCAGACAGCAAACGCAACAAATCACAGTCATGCTACAACTAATTACAAACGTGCTAAGCAAAAAATAAAAACGGACACTCTAAAAATAGCAGCCTGGAACTCAAACGGCCTACAACAACGGGCCCTAGAAACTAAAACATTCATATACAATAACAATAGACATACTACTTGTCTCAGAAACACACTTCACTACAAAAAGCTACATGAAAATACCAAACTACACCATACATGATACTAAACATCCCTCAGGAAAAGCACACGGAGGGACCGCAGTGATAATAAGAAACGATATCAAACACCATTTACACAGCTAAGATAATAAGGAATATATACAAGCAACCACCGTTACAGTTCAAACTAGCAGCAACTACTTCCAGTTGCCAGCAGTATATGTATTTCCGCGACACAAAATAACATCACAAATGTGAGAGGAGTACTTCCAACACTTAAGGAACAAGTACATCGCAGCGGGAGACTACAACTTAAAACACACGTTATGGGGATCAAGACCTACACCTCGAGGTAGGACCCTGGAAAAATACATTAGAAACAATAACCTCAATATATTATCCACAGGTAGACCGACATACTGGCCGACAGACCTAAATAGAAAACCTGACCTACTCGATTTCGCAGTTGCAAGGAGACTAAACACAAATAAACTAAAAGTAACACCCAACCTCGAACTTAGCTCCGATCATACACCCATAATAATTGAATACAGAAACAAACCAATACTTTATAGCAATCCAGAAACACTATGCAATAAAACCACCAAATGGTAAACTTTTAAAGAAGTAATTGAGAGCAAAATAAACTGCAACATCCCATTGAAAACTCCCGAACACATCGAACAGGCAGTAGCAACATTGACAGGAACTATCCAAGAAGCAGCAAGGACAACCACTACACCCGAATCAACCAGTAGACAAACAAAAACAATTCCGCAAGAAATACTCGAAAAAATGAGAGAAAAAAGAAAGACAGACGCAAAATGCCAAAACATAGAACTCGAGAAAACAAAAAAAAAAAAAAACAAACTTGCAAAGGAGATAAAAAATAAAAGAGCACAACAATAACGAATTCGCAAAGTTTATAGAGACACTCTCTGCACACAAGAACTCCAACTACTCCCTATGGAAAGCCAGTCCCAGCAACTAGAAAAGCATATAGCACATGGGCAAGAAGCAACGAAAAACAAGCTGAAGAATTCTCCAACCACCTTTGCAGCACATTTACACCACACAATATCAATAACAGCAACCTCAAATGCCATACGGATGAGAATGCGCAAACCACTAGTACCTCAACTGACAAGGAATACATCATACCTAAAACAACAGCACAAGAAATTAGAAACATAATCCATAAAAAAAAAAAACAACAAAGCACCAGGAGTCGACCTAATCAATGGCAAAAGCTTGAAAAACCTTCCGCCAAAAGCGATAAGATTGATGACAATAATATTTCAATGCAATACTAAGAATCCAATGCTTTCCCTAACCATGGAAAGCCATGGAAACCAGGTAACCAAAATGTTACCTAAACCAGGCAAAGACCCACACCAAACTGCATGTTACAGACCAATATCACTGATTCCAGTATTTTGGAAAATACTGGAAAAAATAATATATTGCCGGATAAAAACAATAATAGAGACAAAAAAACTAATACCGGATCACCAATTTGGTTTCAGAAACAAACACTCCACGATAGAGCAAATGCACAGGCTTATAAACGAAATAATAGTAGCACTAGAAAACAAGGAATACTGCACAGTCCTCTTTATAAACATAGAGAAAGCATTCGATATAATTAACCATGAAAGTCTACTACAAACAATTAGGAAACAATTCCCGGAGCAAATACACCAATTAATAAAATCCTACCTAAGCAGCAGAACCTTCGTAATACAAATCAAGGACACATATTCTCAAGTTAAAGACATCAAGGCCGGGGTACCACAAGGAAGCGTCCTAGGCCCAATACTATTCACATTATACACGGCTAACATACCAACAACTAACAATAGTAAAGTACTGACATTCACGGACGACACAGCTATACTAGTCAGGCATAGTAACCCAGAAACGGCAGTTAAATTACTACAAGAACATATCACAAAAATAGAAAAGTGGCTACAAGAAAAACAAATAAAAGCAAACCCCAATAAATGCAACCATATTACATTCACGCTACGAAAAAGGATACCATCAAACATCCTCCTGAACGACACGTATATAACACAAACACAGCATGTCAAATACCTAGGACTCCACTTAGATACACAACTCACATGGAAACTACATATCAAATCAATAGTAGAAAAAATACAGAAAACAAGGAGACAAATGCATTGGCTAACAAGCCGAAAATCCAAATTAAGCATAGAAAATAAATTGAAAATATATAAAACGATCATAAAACCAATCAGGGCGTACGGAATACCATTATGGGGGACGGCAGCAATCAGCCATATAAACAAAATAGAGGTAATACAGGCTAAAATCCTTAGAACAATAGTAAACGGACGTTGGTACGTCAGAAACGAAGATATACGGAGGGACCTGGGAATCCCAACGGTCAAGGAAGAAATTAGCAGATACTCAGAAAAATACAAATCAAGAATAGCAGCACACCCAAACCGGCTAGCAGCGGGAACGATCAACACTTTAGATATGGAAAGGAAACACCCAGCAGACCTCACAAAGGTTATAACCTATCAGACGCGAGGATGGTACCCCGCTGGTGGTCACCTACATGGAAATAATACCGCTCAAAAATTCTTCCAAATGTCCAGATGGACAAATTGAAAATATAAAGAAATAAATGAAAAGAAAATATATTTTTAATAATCTACAATCTAAGCCTCGAAAAAAGAAATGTTTTGGTATTACACGACTATTAACTCACATTATATCGTTCTCTCATAGACGTACAAATAAATTGGCACATGTTTTAAAACTAAAAGAAGTCATGTTTCTTGATGTGCAAAAATATTATGATAACGGATTGATATCGAAAATTGTTATTCTATATTTTCGACTTTGAGTACACAGGGAATCACCATTTGGCTCGTACCACCGAATAGGGTACCCAAGTGCTAGCCCATTCAATCGATTGTCCTCTCACGTGTATGCGTACTCGACGAAACTTCAGCGTCCATTTTTTCAAAAACGTAAAACACGTGAAAACAAAAGACATGTAAACAAAAAATTTAATAACGAATCCTCTACATTCATAGAAACACTCCCTGCGCACGAGAATACCATCTACTTTCTATGAAAAGCGACGAACAAAATAAAGGAACCAATAAAACTAATCCCAGCAATCAGAAAAGCAGACAACAGATGGGCTAGAAGCATCGAAGAGTAAGCTTCACAATTCTCCAACCACTATTGTAACACATTTGCTCCATATAATACTAACAACAGTAAAACCAAATGTCATTCAGACGAAGACGCGCAAAATAATAGTACTCCAACTAACAAGCACTACACCATACCTAATACAACAGCACAAGAAATTTGAATCATAATCGAGAATACAAAAAACAATAAAGCACCAGCAGTCGACCTAATCAATGGTAAACTCCTGAAAAACCTTAAAGCAATACGTTTAATCGCAATAATATTCAATGCAATTTTAAGAATCCAATACTTTGCTAATCTATGAAAGCTAGTAGAGATCATAATGTTACCTAAGCCAGGCAAAGACCCACACCAAACTGCATCCTGCAGACCAATATTATTACTTCCTGTGTTGTCCAAAATACTAGACACAATAATATACGATCGGCTAAAACCAACAATAGAGGAAAAAGAAATTAATATCAGATCACCAATTTGGATTCAGAAATAAACACTCTACGATGGAGCAAATTTTACTAACAATAGAAAAGAAACAATACTGTACAGCCATGCCATTCATGGGCATTGAGAAAGCATTTGACAAAGCGAACCATGAATCGCATCTGCCACGCTGTTGATCATTCAAGATGACGCTGAAGAATAACAGTTTGCTTCTTTTACCGAGTAGTTTATGACACTATTGGTCATTGAAGAGTTTTCGGGTCTAGACTCTTAGGTCTCGCTCAGCAGTGTCATAAATCCTTACCTATTCAATAGTCTTGAAAAGTATATTTGCATTTTTTTACGTATTAATGAAATTTCATTGTAGTATGTATGTATAAAACTTGTGTAAAAAGATGATACTTTTTATGAAAGAATGAAAGATGAAAGTATTTTAACGTGTAAGAAGCAAAAAAATGTCTTATTCAAAGAGTATTCAAACTAAGAGTATTCATTTAATTCATTCAATACAAATTGTCTTACTTGTATGGGAGAAAGAAAGAGTTTTAGTATTACGTTATTGATAAGTTTAAAAAACATACATAACCTTAATATTTTCATAGAAACAATAACGTTTCAAAAATTTATTCACCCTATCGTAGCATGTATAAGAAATAATTAATTATTTTCCTTTTCTGTCAATCTCACAAATCTGTTATCTATAAAAAAGAGCATTAAGAATATCGGGAACACCTTGTATACTACCTGGTATCATTTTAAGTTAAAATATTTCCTTTTTCCTTAAATTGTTCAAAATATTGTATCTCATGAATTTATTTAGGTACTTCGTAGAAGAAAAGTTTGGTTCAAAATTTGTTGAATCCAGATCTCCACCTTTTCATAAATCCTTTGAAGAAACTAGTTCAATCACGCCTATATTTTTCATTCTCTCTCCAGGCGTTGATCCGTTGAAGGTAAGAAATTTATTCAATAACTACAAACATTCTTTACGCATAACAGATCTGTTAATTTTTTTTATTTACATAACGTCACATCGGCTTATTAGTTATTAGTAACTATATAGTGTTGTGTTATCAATCGAGACAAAAATCCAGTAGTTTGTTTGTAGTCTACTGGGATAGTTTCCAAAAGCTTATCAAGATTCGTCTGGATGAGCTGTTTAAAAGTTTCCCAGCTTTAATCAATGAAATATTTATCACAGGAAAGGAAAACAAAATTTGACTGAAGATTCGTAAAAATCTTTTGTGTTCTTTTTTGTTAAGTTCTTCGCGCCTCCAAGGTTCTGGGCTAAGTATCGTGCAGTCCCTTACAATCTGCTTACTAAAAGGCATCACTACTTTCCCCACTCCGTAACAAGATCCTTTAAACGAATTATACTCTTTATTCTTCTTCCCATTCGCAACGAGACGCGTGCAACCGCGAAGTTAAAATACGACTCTGCGACTACAAAGTATATGAAAACATACATATATATACGTGCTATGCACACGTGCGAAATAGTCGAATAGCGCGCTACTAAACGTCCTTTTGCTGTTAGAATATCAGGAGGCCTTACTGAGAATTATTTATTTATTTATTTATTTATTCATTTATTTATTTAATGTATAGCACTATTAACTTATAATAATAATATATATAATGTATAATATTGTATGCAATACATAACGCTATATAGGGTGAAACTGTAGAAACGTTATCGACCCTCGGATTTCTATGATTTTTGGATATAATGTAGAAATATTTTGAACAACTTTTACCTATATACTATACTGTACATAAAGAGTGAATTTGTTTAATTTTCAATATATTGGCAAGAAACTACCGGCTCAATTATAGTGTATTTCTGCCTATAGATGTTTATCGTGACACAGTATGCATCGGTCTGGTTGCCAGTCGCCGGTCACTTATTTTCTGTTTATTAACAATTATTTAATTATTTAACATTTGAATTCAATACATTGAAGATATTCACTTTTAATTGAGCTATGAGTTACGAGTTATAACAGACTCTTGTAGCCTCGCATGTGTACATTGTGCACGAAGCCTTTAAACTCGCCCGATCGTCGTTTTCAAAGAGAAGATAAGTGACCGACAATCGGCAACCAAACTAAAGCATACGCTGTCACGGTTGCACAACTGCAGATGCAGAATTCACTGTAATGATATTGATAGTTTTTCTTCTGTCACTTCTTATATAGGAAAAGATTATTTAAAATATCGATTTCTACAACATATTCAAAAACATCGAAATCGATGAATAGTTAATGTTTCTGCAGTTCCATCTATCAAATCATATTGTCTTCAACGCTATTCAATTTTTATTCGAAAGATTTTGCTATAAAGTAAGTAATTTTCTAATAGTTTGGAATGATGAAGTCAGATTCATCCTATTTAGCGTAGATTATCATACATTCAAAGGAATAGCTTTCTGTTTGTTCATTAATATGGCATTACTTAGTTTTTATCTAAGTAGGAAATGTAAACATTTTCTAATGTAATTTCAATATAAGAGCTAATGGAATTTTAAGATCACTTTTCAAAAGAACGGTTCCTTTGCGACCCATGGTTCCTTGCAGATATTACGTGATCCATTAGATATCCATTACGCGACGCAATAAAAAAATTTGGCTTTGAAATTCTGTTGTACGGTATCTTTTTTTAATAAATCTCCACTGATCTGAAGATATAGGATCATCTACCAAAGTCATGAGATATAATTCTTGAATACTCTGAACAAGCAATAACCTCTAACCAAACTGCACAACATTTAATAATTTTTTTTAATGCAATATAATTGTAATACCTTCTTACTCTTCTCATTTCTTAAACTCCGTTGCTTTCGGTGACATATCTTTTGTTTACCAGTTTATAACCTGAATCGAAGATAATTAAAATTAAGAATTATCGATACCTAATAAATTATACAAGAACATGTTACGAAAATCAACGTAATCATATCGAATATGTATTTAGAATGACGACAACGATAAAATTTCAGGACGTTGAAAAACTGAGAATGCAATTGAGTTTCACTTTTGGAGGAAGAAATTTCCATAATGTGTCACTGGATCAAGGTCAAGAACCCATAGCTGAAGAAACCATAGAACTTTCAGCGAACGAAGGCCACTGGGTAAGTTTGCAAAATGTCCATTTGGTGAGGAAATGGTTGCCTACATTAGAAAAAAAGATGGAATAATGCTCGAAGAATCCACATGATGATTATCGATTGTTCATCAGAGCGGAACCCAGTCCTGATCGTCATGAATCAATAACACCTCAGGTAATAAATAATTATATAATTTAAAAAAGCAAAAGAAAATATGCATTCTTAATTAAGCTAACATGTGCTAATTCTATTCTTTAACCTTCCGTCGGTAATATGGTTTTCCACTACCGCGGTCGGCATTACAGGTTTTTCAGTAACTGACCTAATTTCTTACTGTTCTTTGCTTTAAAAAAATCTAAGAAAATTCTGAGATACCTAGTATAGTTCCTAATTTACTATATAAATGATACCTTAGCCAATAAGTAGATAATATCGATAAGGAACACTAATTACTAAATGTAGGGTTCGTTAAATTGTACACAGGGTATACTGAAATCAGCCATAAAGATCACAAACGAACCACCATTTGGAATTCAAGCAAACATCCATAAAGCTTTGGATAACTTTAGCCAGCAAACTTTGGAGTCCTGCGGCAAGGAAACCGAATTCAAAGCAATAGTATTCGCACTTTGTTATTATCACGCTGTACTTGCAGAACGTAGAAAATTTGGAGCGCAAGAATGAAATAGGGTAAGTGACTTTAAATCTTAATGGATCATAACGTTATATTAGAAATTATGGATCGAAGATTTGTAAATGTTGAAACATTGAGAGAATGCAAAAAACAATGTTTACGATATCTTGTGTGAATAACTTGAAATTAATACTCTTTAACAGATCTTTTATTAATCATAAGACATATTTCGAATATATCTTTCAACTGTGGTATAATTTAAAACGTACTATAACTGTCTTCCTTGTAACCTGCAATTAAATTAGGCAAAGCTACTAATAAGATAAAGCATTCCATTTTACTAGTGATAATATTAGCAAAGTTCGTAAATTATATTCTTTGATAATTGTTTTTTTTTAGTCAATATATGTTTTAATAATAAATTATTAAATAATTTAGAACGTAACTAAGCAGAAATAGCAATTAAACAAATTTCTCCGTTACTATGTTGATAATCGTTGTTAAAATATCACATTTACATATATATATGTCGTATATGAGGGGACATCGGGGCCTTTCTATTGGAATTTTTGGGAAGATCCCCAATACTTTAGTCTAAACTATTTTGTATAGCTCTACTTATATCGTAAGATTTAGAAATAGTTGTTATGATTCAATCCTATTATGTTTGCCCGAGATTTGTGACGGTGGGCTTGGGCTCGAGGTGACACGGTTGGTCGCCGAACGTGGCCGCGATCACGGGATGAACGTTTTTACCTAACAGAGAAGTGCCAATATTGTGGGACACACGTTGTATTAACAATCAAACCCCGGGCAGGAGCAATGTCAGCTCTACGCGGGTCTGCCTAGCAACGGCGGCTGGAATTTTGTTGATATCCCCGGGCAATACGCAACGAACAAACGCTATCGTAAGGAGAGGAAAATTCCCATCAGTCTATTATTCTTGCGATCATCTTGGAGAGTTGAACACGTCGTCTTTACGTGCATTATTATACCGAGCGTTACAGAAAACGTTACTTTGAGTTACCCCGTTGACCGTGGATTCGTTATTGAACCTAAGAACATTGTCACTAACATCTCGAGTGTTTAATCAGCACGGTTATTTGTCAAACTTTGTAAAAATCAATATTCATACCAGTAAATATAATCTCTACTGTACAACAACGATGGCCAGTCCGAATGAAGATTCGTTCCACGCCCATGAACCGAACGTTAACCCGACATCAGAAGTGGGATCAGTGCCGGTTATAACAATGCAATAGCATATGAGTATCATGCGCGAGATAATTCACACGCTAGTGCAAAAACCGAGTGCGGAACCTAAAAATTTATCGCTACCACGTTTTAACCCTGAAATCGCGGGCTCCGATTCAGCTACATGGTGCGCAGTTGTTAATCTGATTATGAAGGAAGCTACTTTACAAGGCAGTGCGTTACTTTCTGCTTTGAGTGGTGCTTTAGAAGGTTCTGGAGCGCAATAAATTACGCAAGTACTGGTTGGTGGAGATATTACCTGGTCAAAATTTAAAGAACTTTTTATCGCGCGTTTTGGTGGCAAAGAGACAGCAACCTCAGCGCTAATGAAGATGTCCAATGAAAAACCACTGAAGGACGAAACCACGGGAGCTTTCGGCATTCGTCTCCGTTCCTTCCTGAAGGCGAGGTGGGAAAATTTAACTTTGGCTGAGGTAATCAACGCCTCCGTCCTTTTTCAATTGGCTTCACAAGATCAGCGTATTGAACGAATAGCACCTACGAATGATATCAAGATCGAGGATCAATTTCTAAATGAAATGCGAGCTTTCTCTTACACGAAGAAGAGGCCGGCGCCTTCGTCAAACAATTCATCAGTGGCTCCTGCAGCTAAACGACATAAGCCTTCTGACAACCGTATTAAGTGCCTCTGGTGTGGAAACCACGGACATAAAATAGTGGAGTGCCGTAAGAGAATAAAATTTGAGCAGCAGAAGAACATACGAAACCCAGAAGGAAATCGACCAGCCGCATTGTCAAAGGTGTCTTGTTTCAAGTGCCATGAGAAGGGTCATATCGAGCCTAATTGCTCGTTATTGCGGAAGGAAAAAAAGACAATAGTAGCACACCGAAAGTAAACTATAATTCCAATAACGAGCGTCTAGTCGACTTTTGCGTAGCGAAAGCTTCAATTGGTAAATTAAGTCATCTGGGTGAGTCGTTTCCATTTTACTTCGATTCTGGAGTCGAGTGTTCGCTGACTAAAGAATCCGTAGCCTTGAAATTTTCCGGCAAAAGAATGATTGACATAGTAATAATGCGAGGAATAGGAGATACTTCTATTAAATGTACATCACAAATTTTGTCCGTTGTACGTATTAATGGTTTTACATTGGAGATAATTTTTCATGTCCTTGCAGATAGTTATTTAAAGTATGATATAATGATTGGTCGTGAAATTTTAAGTCAAGGTTTTGACGTAAATATCACACAGAACAACATCGTTATTTGTAAAACAAAAACAATTAATGCATGTAACAAATTCGCTGAAAACGAGATCAATATTAATGAGGTCGACACTGATGTAATTGGTAATGATAAAAGCCGATTAATTTCTGTTCTTGAAAAATTGAAAGATTCACTCATTACGGGTTTCCCACGTGCTCGCGTAAATACAGGTCAGTTAGAAATACGGTTAATTGATCCTAACGTCATTGTACAGAGAAGTCCTTATAGACTTAGCGAGGGAGAACGAAGAATCGTACGTGAGAGAATAAACAAATTAATCGAAGCAAAAATTATAAGACCTAGTAATTCACCATTCGCGAGCTCTATGTTACTCGTGAAAAAGAAAGACGGTTCAGATAAACTATGTGTGGATTTCCGGGAGCTAAAGAAAAATACGATCGCGGATCGGTATTCCCTACCCCTTATTGCGGATCAAATCGCGAGATTGCAAAAGGCGAGGTACTTTATTAGCTTGGACATGGCCAATGAGTTTCACCAAATTCCCATTCATCCTGATTCGACGGAGTATACAGCGTTCGTTACCCCCGACGATAATATGACAATACCCCCCCGGACAATATGAATACATAACGATGCCGTTTGGACTGAAAAAAATGCATCGTCCGTTTTTCAGAGGGCCATTCTCAATGCCTTAGGCGACATCGCTTATTCATACGTTGTTGTTTATATGGATGACGTCCTAATTATTGCCGGCTCGATAGATCAAGTTTTAGAAAGATTTGACATCGTATTAAATGCCCTCGTAAACGCCGGATTTTCTTTTAACTTCGCTAAATGGTCTTTTCTAAAGACGTCGATACTCTATTTGGGATATGTAATTCATAACGTAGAAGTTCGTCCCAACCCGGGTAAAATACAAGCCTTGAGTTCTTTACCCGCACCAACGACCGTCACACAACTTAGGCAGTTCATAGGCTTAGCCTCTTATTTCAGAAAATTCATTCCTAAATTTTCACAGACAATGAAACCCCTGTATGCGCCCACTTCAGGTAGCAAAACCATAAATTGGACGGTTAAACACGAAAAGATGAGGCAAAAAGTAATTTCTATCCTGGCCGGTGCGCCGGTATTAATGATATTTGGCCCTAATTATCCTATAGAATTACATACTGACGCTAGTTCGGATGGATATGGGGCTGTTTTAATGCAGAAAGTAAAAGATAGAAAACATAGTAGTAGAGTACTATAGTAAAAGAACTAGTCTTGCGGAATCCAGGTACCATTCGTAGGAATTAGAGACGTTAGCAGTTGTAAACGCTGTTAAACATTTTCGTCACTATTTGCATGGACAAGAATTCCTTGTCGTTACTAATTGTAATTCTTTGAAGGCATCCGGTAATAAGGTGAGTCTAAATGACAGGGTTCACAGGTGGTGGGCTTACCTACAAACCTCTAGTTTTAACATTATATATCGAGAAGGTAAACGAATGGCTCACGTAGATTTCTTTTCGCGGAATCCCATAGATATTGATTATACCAAAATTAACAAAATTAAAGAGAAAGAAATTAATCTGGCTGAAATCTCGGAAGATTGGCTATTAGCCGAACAACGTGATGATCCTCAAATTTCGGAAATCGTTATTAAATTGCAAAATGATGATCTCGCGAAAGATATCGCAAATACATACGAATTACGATCTGATACCATTTATCGTAGAATACAAAGAAAAAGCAGAACTCTCTGTTTGCCTATTGTCTCAAGAGATTTTAGATGGTCTGTTATTAATCATGTGCACCAGTCAATTATGTACTTGGGTTGGGATAAAACGCTTGAGAAGCTGTACGAGTATTACTGGTTCGAAGGAATGGCGAAATATGTTCGTAAATTCGTAGAGAACTGTCATGCTTGTCAAGTTTCGAAAGCTAGTTCAGGTAAAATACAAACTGAATTACATCCTATACCTAAGACCAGCATGCCTTGGCGTACAGTTCACATGGGCATAACGGGCAAGCTAAGCGCTAAAAGTGACTCGAAGGAATATATCATTGTTTTGGTCGATGCTTTCACTAAATTTGTATACCTGCATCATAGATAGATTTTACCTGCGTAAAATAGATTTCCTTAATACAATTAAGGCACTTAAGTCTATATTAAGCTTAAGCGCTATATTTTTATTCGGGAGTCCTAGCCGGATAATAGCGCATCAAGGAAGATGTTTTACCGGTAAAGAATTCTAAGATTTCTGTCAAAATCAACAAATTAAGCTCCACTTAATAGCAACCGGTGCTAGTAGAGCCAATGGGCAGGTAGAACGCATTATGGGTACGTTGAAAAATATGTTTACAACGGTAGAATCGCCCGGGTAGTCATGGCAAGACGCGATTGGCGAAATACAATTGGCTTTGAATTGCACCATCAATCGTGTGACTGGATCGAGTTCGTTGGAATTGCTACTTGATAGAACAGCAAGACTCTACGATTTATCACTGTCTGACAATGTTGAAGAAAGAGAAATAAATATCTCCGATGTAAGACAGCAGGCCGTACAGAACATAGAGATTAACGCCCAATACGATAAAAAAAGATTCGACAAAACGAAAGCTAAAGTGGTTAAGTTTAATCTTGGTGATTTTGTTTTACGCAAAAATGAGGAGAGAAACCAAACCAAATTAAATCCAAAATTCAGGGGTCCATTTGTAATAGCAGAGATTTTGGAAGGAGATAGATATGTTTTAAAAACATTGGATGGTAAACGAACATACAAATACTGTCATGATAGGTTGAGAAAAATGTCAGATAGTTGCATTCCTGCTGAGTTAGATGTCTGTAGTGATGACGATGGCAGTGACAATGACAGGGGATCATTAGCACTATGAACACAATACTACCATTCAGTATTTCCACACACAAGCTTAGTACGACAGTGTACTAGCATTCAGTATTTCCACACACAAGCCTAGTGCGATGATGCACTAGCACACAAGCCTAGTACGACAGTGTACTAGCATTCAGTATCTCCACACACACGTCTACTGCGACAATGCACTGACATTCAGTGTCTTCACACACACCCAGTATGGTAATATGACCCAACAAATTGAGATTCATCCATATACGAAATCGAAAATGATCTGTCATGTCATTACGGTTTTACTGGTAATTCACAGAATGCAACTAGCACTTTGAATACTAATCATAATGTTACTGATTGTTGTTTTTCGTTTTTTTGCTATTGGACATTCGATCAGAGTTTTTGTTGCTGCACTGGACCCTTGGCTTGTTGGGACATTTGGTTAAATTGTAAATAATGTCCTAGCAACCGCGGCTGGAATTTTGTTGATATCCCCGGGCAATACGCAACGAACAAACGCTATCGTAAGGAGAGGAAAATTCCCATCAGTCTATTATTCTTGCGATCATCTTGGAGAGTTGAACACGTCGTCTTTACGTGCATTATTATACCGAGCGTTACAGAAAACGTTACTTTGAGTTACCCCGTTGACCGTGGATTCGTTATTGAATCTAAGAACATTGTCACTAACATCTCGAGTGTTTAATCAGCACGGTTATTTGTCAAACTTTGTAAAAATCAATATTCATACCAGTAAATATAATCTCTACTGTACAATAACGATGGCCAATCCGAATGAAGATTCGTTACACGCCCATGAACCGAACGTTAACCCGACATATATATAATTTATGTATGTATAATGTATGTGTATTGTATACATATATATGTATACTATAATATATGTATATATAAAATTTATGTATAACGTTCAGAGATAAGTAATTATTAATATAATTAGATGTAGTAACTTAATGGGTCTAGAGGTAGGACAAGTAAAGATGCTTTATTTGTTAACAAGTTGGTATAGTTTGTGTATTTAATAACGATGAATATAATAATAAAGAGTGACAGATTATTCAGTTATAAACAATGTCAACGTGTTCGTTCGGCTTAGCGGCTTTATACATCCGACCTCTCGACGTGTGTTCTTAAAATCTTCAATGAGGACTATCCTTCTTAGATCATTTCTTGGTCTTCTCCGGGAGACGACCCCCACTACGCTCGGATCACGCCAGCGTTAGCGCCTATGATCACATATGCCGCATTCTTTTGAAACAGACAGCCGAAATCGACGTTTCTGGAAGTCGCTGCTTGGATGCGCTCGTCGATACACGGTATGTCCCTCGTCCGGAAGACAAGGCGATCCGCCTGCGACATTGTATGACCGCGAGCGACGGCCAGAAACGCAACCTATGCTAAAACCTCGCAGCATAACAGAACGTACACCTCCCTCTTTTCGATACTATATAAATATGATATTAGCAATTATTTTCGGCAATTTTTTCAAACAACACTTTCCGTAGAATAATTTTCTGATTAGTACAATGTGATTTATTCTCATTCAAAATTTGTTTAAACAAATTTATATAATTATAACAAGCTTATAAGTTATGTACTAAATTTACACATATATGTATGTTCAAAAAACCATTTTCTTTAGTGTCCTATCCATTCAACTTCGATGATCTAACAATCAGCGTATCTGTATCATTTAATTAGCTGGAAAATAGTATCAAAGTACCTTGGGAGGATCTTCGTTATTTATTTGGAGAAATAATGTATGGAGGCCACATAACAGATGATTGGGATAGAAGACTATGCAAGACATATTTAGTAGAATATTTGAAAACGAAATTAGTTGAAGGTATATATGGTAATTTACAATTATATTTCCAACATATTCGGTATATTAAATCTATTTTTAAATACAATTTTTTCTATAAAATTTTAAGTTTGTAAATTCTTTATTGGTCTCTTCTTACAATAATCAAAACTTTTTAATAGTGAAACAAAATATGATTTATATCAATGTATTTGCTTTAAGGATGCATATAATTCTTTACTATTTAATGATTACTATTCGTTTTCTTTTTTTATTTTGTATATATTTGAGGTGTTGGTAGTACGTGTAGAGTGCCAAAGAAATACTCGGCGTTTTGTTTAATGGTATATTTATTCTCGCTTAACGGCTTTGTTACAAGTTTCGACTCGCGACTTGAGCGAACGACAATTTATTCACGTTTCTCGATTTCGACTGCTCAACCACGCTTCTCGGTCACTACTCATCTCTCAATCCATTTCGTTTCTTTTTGTCACCTCTCAATATCGATGGCTCATCAGGCCTGTCGACACTTACGCTTCGTCGCGACCTTGCTTATGTTTTGTTGGTCTCTCGTAAACAGTCTGTTGTCACGTAAAATAAGAAAAGGAAATCTCAGATGAAAAGAAAAATAAAATGTGAAAAAAATAAAAAGAAAATTTATTTTTGAACACTTAGTTTACACTAATTACGATTTGGTTCTGAGCTCCAGCCGTGACTTTCCAAGACTGAAGCTCTTACAATTTGACTTTCGATGGGATCTGTTTCTTTTTTCCTTGTTACCCGTCAATATCCCCACTATCCACGCGTTTGTTAGGTGTCCGCGACCGTTGTCACGCACGCCTTCTTCTAGAACGTTCGGCGGAAGGACCGTTGGGATATGGATGGCTCATTAGGCACTTCGGCGATATACATTGCCGCCGAATGCCGCCACATCTTTATCTCCATCATCAGTCCATCGAATTTGAAGGATGCCGGTCGTGACATACCCCCCTGGTTAGATCGTAATAGAATGGAATTATTGGTTCTCTAAGATCGTAATAGAATGGAATTATTGGTTCTCTAAGATCGTAATAGAATGGAATTATTGGTTCTCTAAGATCGTAATAGAATGGAATTATTTTTAAATGTAAATCAAAGGATATGTTTACACCCTTTTTTTTCGTCCGATCTTGATATGGTTATTTCCACACAATAGATCACATCTTTTGTCTGATCGCGCTAACGAGGGTTTTTGAAGGATTTGCGAGGAAGTGTATTTGCAACAAAGTACTGAGATCGCTATGAGTTTATTTTCTGCATGTAATGGTAAAGTTATTTTGTTAATCTTAAATATAGTAACTGCACAATATTTGATAGTGTTCGAGAAGCTAATGATTTCAGCGGTGCAATCATGTTGTAGTTTCCGATCGTGAATTGATTGAGTTTGTTTACAGAGCGTAATTCCTACCCCGTGGATTTAAGGCAACTAACTAAAGGTATTATTACTAGTGCTAGGGTCAGCATTATCCTGAAAAAAGTACGTTTTCAATCGGTTACCATGTATCTTTTTCTTAACATTATCAATAAAAGTAATCTAATAAGGGGATTCTTTGGCTCTGATGCGTGTTAGTTTCTCCTTTTGACATGTGTCGTATGTTTTCACGAAGTTTTCTACTCTTTCTAAAAGTCCGGAGATTTTGAACTTATCCTTGATCCGTTGATACGTTTTCTGTATCCTTAAATGTCCTACGGTGTCGTTATGGTTTTCCTTTATTGCTTGTAGTATTTCGTTTTCGTCTAGTTTTAAGATGGGGTTAGGCGCATAAGTAATTTTCTTGTATATGTCGTTAAAATATATTAGCATGAGTTTAATCTGCGTTTTCTCTAATTCAGTGAAATCATTATTTCCTATGCCAACTTTTGTTGTATCTTTAAGAATTTTGTAAAGTTTTCTGATCCAAAGTGTCTCGTCGTATTCCTCTAAATCGTTTCGAGTTAATTGGCAAAATGTATCGTCATTCGGTTTAATTTTTAAGAGTTTCGGATTCTCGTTTTTGTTTTTCCATGCGTTGAATGCGTTAGTGTGATCAATTACTAGACCGAGGTTAACTACTTCGTCGCGAGTTACCGCGTGAACTCTAGATAAGGCATCTGCAACTGTGTTATCTTTAACCTTTGTATATTCGATTTCATAGTCATATTCTCCAACGAATCAGTCTGCTAGAGGGGTCTTTGCAATTGTCTGGCCACTTAAGAGCTTGGTGGTCGGTTCGAATAATGAAGCGTCGTCCTAACAGGTATTGTCTAAATCTTTTCACGGCCCATACGATGGCTAAAAGTTCTTTTTCTATCGTGGTATAATTTCGTTCGGGTGGATTCAGAGTTCTTGAAATGTAACAACAAGGATGACCGTCTTATGACAGTATTGCTCCTAGTCCTTCGTTACTTTCGTCGGTAGTTAGGGTAAAGGTTTTGTTAAAGTCTGGCTAAGCTAATATTGGGGAATTACAGAGTTTGTCCTTTAAAGTGTCAAAGCTAGTCTAGTGTTTGTCAGTCCAATGGAATGGTGTGTCCTTTTTTGTTAAGTCTGTAAGGCTTTTCGCGATTTTAGAAAAGTTTCGAATGAATTTGCGGTAATAACCTGCTAAACCTAAGAATGATTTCACATCCGTGGCATTGCGGGGTAATCGAAAATTTTTTACAGCGTCTAATTTCTTGGGGTTTGATTTAACTTCTTCGGCTGAAACTACATGGCCTAAGTATTCTAGTTCTGGTTTTATGAATTCAAATTTGCCCGGTTGCAATTTAAGTTCTAATTCTCTGAGTCTCTGAAATACTATCGCGAGGTTTTCGTTATGTTCTTGAATCGTTTTTCCGAATATCACTATGTCGTCCAAATAAACAAAGCAATATCTTCCTACAAGTTCAGTTAAGGCTCTGTCCATTAATATTTGAAAGGCATCGGGTAATTTCCGCATTTGAAACATCTCAGTTGCAGGCGTTCAGCAGGTGGCCCATTCTCTACGTGGTTAAATGTATCTCGAACTCTGGTTTAAGGACCCAACATTTTTTTATTATTTCCCTGTCATTTTTTTTACGTGATATTTTGACGACCCTGCCAAGATCCATTCGAGTCAGTGTAAACGATATTACGATTTCGGTCTACGGACGTCATTGAAGATCGAAGGATTCGGACCACTTGTGTTGTGAACTTTGCTACCAATAATTTACCGCAGTCGATCAAATCAGCGGGATTACTATCAGCATAGAACAAATGAACGGAGCGAGTTTGACACTCAAACAACAACTTTTAACATGCCATAGAGAAAAACACCGCAAAGGAACCTCATTCTACGAACTTACGTATCAAAGTGAGAAAAGTCTGGATTCTTTTAAACAATATAGAACGCGAAAAGTTAGTTTCTCTAGCAACTCTAGCGACGAGAAAATATTCACAATGAACAATAAGAAAGACTCAAAAGCCGAGACAAGTTTATCCTCGGGAGTTTGCTGGTGAGTGCCGAAGCGTGCAGACGTGTGTCCAGTGCCCTGTGAAGTTCACAAAACAACACGTGACGCCCATCTCTCGACTAGTTATTTCATATTGAATTAACTAGATCGATGATGGCCCAATCATCCCAAACGGGCTCTACGGAGCTTAGTTACAACAACGCCGCTCTTCCTTCTCCGTGGCAAAGGGGCAATACACCCCTCTTTGCAAACGACCCTCGTACGAAAAAACGCAAACTCGAAACTAGCAGGACCAATGTGAGCAAAAGGCAAACCAACCCGCCAGCCAGCCAGGTGATCACCCACAACAGGTTCGCGATACTGGAGGCTAAAGAATTTAAATTTATCCCCCAAAATTTAGGTTCATAGATTCAAATAATATTTTTACTTTGAAATATAATATAATATTTATATAATATTTATATTATATTTATATTAATAAATATTTCTATTAAGTAAAATTTAAATTAATAAATTAAACTTCTCTTTAAAAATCTAATATAATTTCAAATCTATTTATTAACTAAATTTTAATTAATTTAAATTTATTCCCCAAAATTTAGGTTCGTGGGTTCAAATAATATTTCTATTTTAAAATATAGTAGAATTTCAAATATTTCTATTAATTAAAACTTAAATTAATAAATTAGACCTCTCTTTCAAAATCTAATATAATTTCACATCTATTTATTAATCAAATTTTAATTAATTTAAATTTATTCTCTCCAAAATTTAGCTTCGTGGGTTCAAATAATATTTCTATTTTGAAATATAGTATAATTTCAAATATTTCTATTAAAATTGAAATTAATAAATTAGACTTCTCTTTAAAAATCTAATATAATTTCAAATCTATTTATTAATTAAATTCTAATTAATTTAAATTTATTCTCTCCAAAATTCAGGTTCGTGAATTCAATTAATATTTCTATTTTGAATTATAGTATAATTTCAAATATTTATATTAAAATTGAAATTAATAAATTAAATTTCTCTTTCATAATCAATAAAATTTCAAATCTATTTATTAATTAAATTTTAATTAACTTAAATTTATTCTCTCCAAAATTTAGGTTCGTGGATTCAAATAATATTTCTATTTTGAAATATAGCATAATTTCACATCAGCAACAATAATTATTGCTGTACCAACAGGAATTAAAGTTTTTAGTTGATTAGCTACATATCATGGTTCAAAAATAAATTTTAATATTACAATTATTTGATGAATTGGATTTATTTTAACATTTACAATTGGAGGATTAACTAGTGTAATACTATCTAACTCATCAATTGATATTATTTTACATGATACCTATTGGTCATTTTCATTATGTGCTATCAATAGGAGCAGTTTTTGCTATTATTACTAGACTTATTCATTGATATCCAATAATTATAGGTTTAACAATAAATAAAAAAATGATTAAAAATTTATTTATTTATTATTAATGATTAAAAATATTTATTATAATATTTATTGGAGTTAATATAACATTTTTTCCTCAACATTTTTTAGGATTAATATAAATACCTCGACGATATACAGATTATCCAGATTCATATTATTGTTGAAATTTAATTTCCTCAATTGGAGCAATAATTTCAATAAACAGAATATTATTTTTAATTTTTATTATTTTTGAAAGATTAATTTCTAAACGAATAATTTTATTTAAATTTCATCAATCATCTCTTGAATGATCCTCCATCTGATCATTCATTAATTGAAATTCCACTAATCTCAAAAAATAAAATTAAAAATATTTTTAATAAATATTAATTTTATATATTAATAATTATATATATGTCGAGTTATCGTTGGGATTTCGAACGCGCGATGGTTCTTAGTTAGAATTTGCCATCGTGATGTTCAATAAAGGTTGTATTTACATAAATTAATATTTCTTTACAAAGTTTGGTAAATAATTAGTTTAACGGTTAACTAGTATAACAAACAATAAATATAACGAATGCTTTTGTCAATATTCTTGGGTTCTGTAACGAATCCACGGTCAACGGGTAACTCTTTGTATGTTTTAATATATTTGATAGCACGCTGACACGTTTACTCAGGCACAGGGTTTCTCTTAGATGGACTCCAAGACGATGACAGTAAACTCTCCAAGGAGATTGCAAAATAAAAGACAGATACAGTTACATATGTCAAATACATATCGATCGGGAATATCAACAAATTCCCAAGCGCCGTAACTAGGCAGTCCCGCGTAAACCAGCATTGCTCCTGATCGAGACTTGATTGCTTATACAGCGTGTCCCTCAACATCGGCACCTCCTCTGTAAGACATTTCGTTCATACCGTGACCGTGGCTACGTTCGGCGACCAGTTATGTCACCTCGAGCCTAAGTATTAGGGAATCTTCCTAAAGAAAGGCCCGATGTCCCTACATCTCCGACATATATATATATATATATAGGATTGAAGTCAGGATTATGGAGATGGGCGTTTAATGAATTTTCATTAGAATTAGCCATTGTCGTGATACAACGGAGAGTTTATTAGCACGGGCTTATTAACAAGATTAAGCACTCGTAGCACTAGTGATAATGACCTTAGGTTCGAAACGAATCCGCGGTCACGGGATGGTAAACGTATGTTCTCGCACAGTTCAAGTCTAACTCTTTGTTAACTAGATGTGAGGTATTCACTGGTTGTAAGGTGGCACTGTCATTCGTCGATGAGATCGTACGAAAGAATGAATCTCCGTCTCGACGATACCGTCGAGGAGAACTATAATGGGTGTGTCTAAGGACATGAGATCCTCGGATTCGTCAACGAAAGCTTTCGTTCCAAAGGTGAGGGAAATTAGCGCTGTTGCTAATTGATCGATCTCCATATCGGCGTTTTGAAAGAGATGCTGGCCGCCCTTGAGGGAAGGTTGTTGACGGGGGGTAACGTTCGTGGAAGATAGGTTTCTCCTATCCTCCCGTAGTTGCAACAAAGACTACTTGACGGACTTCGCTTGACTAAATCTTAAGATCTATAGCGGGTCCTCACGTTAGCTAAACATACACCACAAAGGCATGCCGACACCCGGCGATCATCTTACCCGGAGGACAAAATCTACGTGTGGCGGGCCGCGGGATAGAAACTATTGAAGTATTTACTGCCACGTATCGCTACGACTATTTCTTTTAAGGAGAGGTATAGAGTTACTCTGTGGCTTTGTTAGATAAAACGTTCATCCCTTTGACCGCGGCTACGTTCGGCGACTGATTGTCGCCTCGAGCCCAAGCTCATGATCATAAATCTCGAACAATCGGAGCGGCATTTGTTTAATCCAAGTTACAGAGTTGCGGTATTCCCGCGAATTCAAGGAGGAGCTCCGGCGTTCTTTCATCTCCGATATATATATATATATATATATATATATCATCTCCGACATATATATATATGTCGGAGATGAAAGAATACTGGAACCTTCCCTTCGGAACTTTGGGAAGACCCCTAGTATTGTAATTTAGATTTCACCATAGCCGAATTAAGAAACTGTTGTCATTCGATTCGACTGTACTTATTTGAGATTTATGATAGTGAGCTCGGGCTCGAGGCGACAACCAGTCGCCGAACGTAGTCGCGGTCAAGGGATGAACGTTTTGTCTAACAAAGGCATGAAGTAACCCTATAGCGCTCCTTAAAAGAAATACTTAGGACGGGGCACGACGGTAAGCATTTCAACGATTTCTGTCCCGTGGCTCGCCACACGCAGACTCTATTCTTTGAGTAAGATGATTACCAGATGTCGACGCGTCTCCACAGTACATGTTCAGCTAGCCCGAGGACCGGCTATAAATCATAAGATCTGTTTAACTAAAGTCCTTCAAACCGACAAACAGTCCTCGTCCCAACTACGAGAAAATAGGAGAAATCTATTTTTCTCACCAACGACGCTTCCTCTTCTCGAACTTTCTCTTAAGGGCGGCTAGCACCCTTCCCTAACCACCAACATGGAAATTGACCAATTAACAGTAACGCCAATTTCCCTCACTTTCCGAATGAAGGCTTTTCTCCACGAATCCGATGATTTCGTGCCCTTAGGCACACCCGTCATAGCTTTCCGCGACAGCGTTACCGTGATGGAGAACCACTCTCCGGTACGATCTCAAAGACGATTCAAATAACTCTCGAATACGTAGTGATTGCCTCGTGCATTAATATTGAGTACAACTTAGACGCTGAAGAAAAGTAGAGTTCGTCATCCCCGTGACCGCGGATTCGTTAGTGAGCCTAGGATCATTGTCATTAGCTTCTCGAGTATCTAATTATCGCGATCACTTGTCCAATTCCATCATAGTCATATTTGCACTAGTAAATATCTCCTCTATTGCATAATGATCACGTCTAGCGCCAATAGGGATTCGCTTCACGCCCTCAACCCTAACTCAAATCTTAACGCCAACCCGACATCAGAAGTGGGATCAGTGCCGATTATAACAATGCTAGAACTTACGATCATCGTGCGCAAGTTGCAAGTCGTACGCAATTCAGTCGCTAGTGCAAATCGAGTGTGAAACCTAACAATTATCGCTACCACGTTTTAACCCTTAAAATCGCGTGCTCCGACTCCGCTGCATGGGGCGCAGCTGCCAACCTGATTATGGAAGGAAACTATAATTTCAATAACGGGTGGCGAGTCGACTTCTACGTACTGGAAGCACCAACGGATAGATCAAGTCATCTGGGTGAGTCGTTTCCATTTTACTCCGATTCGGGAGCCGAGCGTTCACTAATTAAAGAGTCCGCGGCCTCGAGATTTTCTGGCAAAGGAATGACTGACATATTAGTAATGCGAGGAGTAGGAAATACTTGTATTAAACATACGCCTCCCATTTGTTCATCGTGTGTATTAATGATTTTTACATCGAAGATAATTTCTCATGTCCTTGCTGATAGTGATGTAAAATATGATATCGCGATTAGTTGCGGAACTCTAAGTCTGGGTTTTTACGTAACATTACACAAAACAGCCTCGCTATGTGTAAAACAAAAATAATTAATGTCTGTAATGAAACCACTGCAAACGAGATCGTCGTTAATGAAGCTGACACTGATGTACATGGTAATAATAAAAGTCGATCAATTTCTCTTCTCGACAAATTCAAAGATTCATTCGTTACGGGTTCCCTACGTATTCGCGTAAATACAGGCCGGCTAGAAATACGATTAATTGATCCTAACATCACCGTACGAGGAAGTCCTTATAGACTTAGCGAGGAGGACCAAAGAGCGGTACGTGAGAAAATAAGCGTTTTAATTAAAGCAAAGATCATAAGGCCTAGTAATACGCCATTCGCGAGCCCTACGTAACTCGCGAAGAAGAAAACGGCTCAGATAGATTACGAGTGGATCCCTGAGAGCTAAATCAAAGTACCGTCGCGGATCGGCACCCTTTACTCCTTATTGCGGATCAAGTCGCGAGATTGCAAGAGGTGAGATATTTTATTACCCTGGATATGGCCAGCCGGTTTCACCAAATTCCTATTTATCCTAATTCAGCGAAGTATACAGAGTTCGTTACTCCCGACAGACAATATGAGTAGATAACGATGCCGTTTGAACTGAAGAATTGCGCCGTCCGTCTTTCGGAGGGTCATTCGCAAGGCCTTAGGTGACCTCGCTCATTCGTACGTTGTTATTTATTTCAATGACGTCCTAATTATTGCCAACTCGATAGATCAAGCTTTAGAAAGATTGAACACCGTATTAGATACCCTCGTAAAAGCCGGATTCTCTTTTAATTTTGCGAAACGTTCTTTTCTAAAGATATCGGTGCTCTATTTGCGATATGTAATTCATAACGGAGAAGTTCGTCCTAACCCGGGTAAAATACACACCTTAAGATCTTCACCTGTGCCAACGACCGTTACACAGTTCAGGCAGTTCATAGGGTTAGCTCCGTACTTCCGAAAATTCGTCCCTAAATTCTCACAGACGATGAAACCCCTGTATGCGCTCATCTCAGATAACAGAAATATAACTTGGACAGATAGACACGAGAAAATAAGACAACAGGTAGTTTCCGCCCTGACCGACGCGCCGGTGCTAACGATATTCAACCCCAATTACCCGATAGAACTACATACTGACGCTAGCTCGGAGAGTTACGGGGTGATTTTGACGCATCAAGCCGAAGGTAAGAACAAGGTAATAGAGTATTACAGTAAAAGAACCAGCCCCGCGGAATCCAGATGTCACTCATATGAACTGAATACATTAGCTATCGTAAACGCCGTAAAACATTTCTGTCACTATCTATAGGGACGGGAATTTCTTGTCGTCACGGATTGCAACTCGTTGAAAGCATCGAGTGATAAAGTACATTTAAATGACAGGGACCATAGGTGATGGGCTTACTTGCAGACTTTTATTTTTGACATTATGTATCCGGAAAGTAAACGGACGGCTCACAAATTTCTTGTCGCGAAACCCCACAGGCGTTGACCCTATTAAATTCGACAAAATCAAAGAGAAAATAGTTGACTGGCCGAAATTTCGGAAGATTGGCTATTAGCGGGACAACGTTGTGATTCTCAAAGCTTGGAAATCGTCAAGGGATTGCAAAACGATGGACTCGCGGAAGACATCGCGAATACATACGAATTACGGTTCGGTACTCTGCACCGTAGGTTACAAAGAAAAGGCAGCATTCTCTGTGTACCTATAGTCCCAAGATGTTTTAGATAGTCTGTTATTAACCATGTGCACCAGTCAATTATGCACTTAGGTTGGGAGAAAACGCTGAAGAGACTATACGAGTATTACTGGTTCGAAGGGATGGCGAAGTACGTTAGCCGATTCATTGAGAACTGTCCTGCTTGTCAAGTTGCGAAAGCTAGTTTAGGTAAGATACAAGCCGAACTGCATCCTATACCTAAGACCAGCATACCCTTTTTTTTTTTTTTTTTTTTTTACGTGGAGAGATCCTCATGGACACCCAGCTGCAAGCAGCATGGGTAGTGTCGGACTCTTACCGACTAAAACTCCACGGTGGTCTTCCAGACGGCTGTTCGAGGAGGGCTCAGGATCTCTTGCGAATACTACCAAGCGCTCCTCGTCGTCTATCTCCCTGCTGGGCGGGAGACTTCCTTGTTAGACAGAAGATCGGGGCCGCCAGGGGGGACCACGCCCCCTAGCGCCCCTTTCCTTGGGTCTTGTTACTTCCTCGATGACTCCTTGGGCGCGTTTACGGCGGGGGCACCGCCGCTCCGTGACGCGCGGAGCCTCCTTGATGTCGCGCTCTGCTGGTATGCTGGGCTTTCTCTCTTTCTCTCTCCGCTCGCTCCTTCACGAGCATGACTTGCTCGCAAAAGGTGCGGACGGCTGTGTACTCCTGGAGCCCCCTGAGCATAGCTTCGATGAGCGTATCAGGGGCCAATCTCTCGCCGATCTCGAGTCGTAAGACACGTCGCGGTACCTCCCACGCCGGGCAAGCCTCCAGCGTGTGCTGCGCCGTGTCCTCCTCCTCCCCACATTGGTGACAGATGGACGTCACCTCTCGCCGGATCTTGAGCAGGTACTCGCCGAACACCCCTTGGCCGGTGAGCACCTGAGTCGTTCTGAATGTTAGCGGGACCCCGCCTTTGTCTCTCCACTTGTCTCAGTTGGGCAGGACGGCGCGGACGGCCCGATGAGGGCGTACCGCATCCTCTTCCAACAGCTGCGAGTGCCACCGCTCCCATGCTTCTAGTCTTGCTTCCTCCCGAACATCCACGGTTGGTGCCGTCGGCGTGGCCCGTCGGTCCAAGGTCGCGGCCCTCCGATGTTCGTACACCCGACGAAGGGCAAGGGCCTGTAGCTCGAATGGGGGGGACGCGGCCAGCACGGTCGCTGTCGCGTAGGACACCGTCCTGTATCCCCTGGCTGCCCAGATGGCGATCGTCCTGTGGAGCCTTCTCACCAGAGTCAGGTTACGCCGGCTCGCCGCCAGATCTTCGGCCCATACAGGTGCTCCGTAAAGGACTCGTGACCGGATCACTCCTTCGTAGAGCCTGCGGACTCCCAATCCTGCCCCGCCGATGTTAGGTAATAGGCCGCATAAGGCGTTGGCTGCGGCCGTCACTTTCGGGGAAGACCAGCATACCCTGGCATACGGTCCACATGGACATAACAGGCAAGTTGAGTGGTAAAAGCAATCAAAGGAGTACGTCATTGTTTTGATCGACGTCTTCACTAAATTCGTATACCTGCATCATACTCGTAAGATATATTCCCTTAACACCATTAAAGCGCTTCAATCCGCTATATTTTTATTCGGGAGTCCCTGCCGAATAATAGCAGATCGGGGATGATGTTTTAAGGGTAAAAGAATTTCGAGAATTCTGCGAAAGCAAACGAATTAAAGTTCACTTGATAGCGATCGGTGCTAGTAGAGCCAATGGACAGGTAGAGCGTGTTATGGGTACATTGAAAATTATGTTCACGGAAGTAGATATATATATGTCGGGTTGACGTTACGATTAGAGTTAGGGTTGAGGGCGTAAACGAATCCCTATTGACACTAGACGTGATCACTATGCAATAGAGGAGATATTTACTAGTGCAAACATGACCATGTTGGAATTGGACAAGTAATCGCGATAAATTGACACTCGAGAAGCTAATGACAATGATCCTAGGCTCAATAACGAATCCACGGTCATCGGGATGACGAACTCTACTCTTCTTTAGCGTCTAAGTTGTACTCAATGTTAATGCGTGGGGCAATCACTACGTATCCGAGAGTTACTTGAATCGTCGTCGAGATCGTACCGGGGAGTGTCTCTCCGTCGCGGTGATGCTGTCGAAGAAAACTATGACGGGTGTGCCTAAGGGCACGAGATCATCGGATTCGCGGAGAAAAGTCTTCGCTCGAAGGGTGAGGGAAATTGACGTTGCTGTTAATTGGTCAATTTCCATGTTGGTGGTTAGAGAAAGATATTAGCTGTCCTTGGGGAGAGTTGCTAGCGAGAAGCGTCGTTCGTGGAAGGATAGATTTCTCTTATCTTCCCGTAGTTGGGGCACGGGCCATTTGTCTATTTGAGAGACTTTGTGTAATTGAAATTTAATATTCGTAGCGGGTCCTCGCCCAGCTAAACATATACTGTGAAGATGCGTTGGCATCTGGCAATCGTCTTACCCGAAGGACAAAGTCTGCGTGTGGCGAGCCACGGGACAGAAATCGTTGAAATGTTTACCGTCGTGCCCCGTCCCAAGTATTTCTTTTAAGGAGAGCTATAGAATTACTTCATGCCTTTGTTAGACAAAACGTTCATCCCTTTGACCGCGGCTACGTTCGGCGACTGATTGTCGCCTCGAGCCCGAGCTCACTATCATAAATCTCAAATAAATACAGACGGATCGAATGACAACAGTTTCTTAATACGGCTATGGTGAAATCTAAATTACAATACTAGGGGTCTTCCCAAAGTTCCAAAGGGAAGGTTCCGGTGTTCTTTCATCTCCGACACGGCCATTCTGACTATCACACGTCCTCGGGTGGATCTAAAATATTGGGTTCTCCCAACATTAGACTTGATATGACTAATATTTTACTCCTTTGTAGTTTAGCTAAATTATACTAGTTTATTTATGGTTTAAATAACTGTCCAAATAGGTCAAGGGCCCAGGTTAACAACAAAAATTTCGATCGGACGTTCAATGATAAAGTAGGGAAGAAAAAAAACACAAAAGTCAGTAGCATTATGATTGGTATTCAAAGCGCCAGTTGCATTTTGTGAGTTACCAGTCAGACCGTAATGACATGACAGATCATTTTCGATTTCGTACACGGACGAGTCTCAGTTTGTTGGATCATATTACCGCACTGGGCGTGTGTGGAGACACTGAGTGCGGGTGCATTGACGTAATAGGTGTGTATGAAGACACTGAATGCGAGTGCAGTGTATGGAGACACTGAACACGAGTGCATTGATGTAATAGGCGTGTATGGAGACACTGAATGCGAGTGCAGTGTATGGAGACACTGAACACGAGTGCATTGATGTAATAGGCGTGTATGGAGACACTGAATGCTAGTGTGTGGTCACACTAGGCTTATGTGGGAATATCGAATGCTAGTGTGTGGTCGCACTAGGCTTGTGTGGAAATATCGAATGCTAGTGTGTGGTCGCACTAGGCTTGTGTGGAAATATCGAATGCTAGTGTGTGGTCGCACTAGGCTTGTGTGGAAATATCGAATGCTAGTGTGTGGTCGCACTAGGCTTGTGTGCTAGTGTATGGTAACACTAGGCTTGTGTGGAAATATCGAATGCTAGTGTGTGGTCGCACTAGGCTTGTGTGCTAGTGTATGGTAACACTAGGCTTGTGTGGAAATATCGAATGCTAGTGTGTGGTCGCACTAGGCTTGTGTGCTAGTGTATGGTAACACTAGGCTTGTGTGGAAACACTGTGTTACATGTCATAGTCATAGTGTTAATGATCCTCTGAGATCGGTGTAGTCATATCGTCATTGTCACTGCCATTGTCATCACTACAGACGTCCAACTCAGCAGGAACGCAACTATTCGGCATTTTTCTTAATCTGTCATGACTGTATTTATACGATCGTTTGCCATCTAATGTCTTTAAAGTATATCTATCCCCTTCCAAAATCTCTGCTATTACGAATGGACCCTTGAATTTTGGCTCTAGCTTGGTTTGGTTTCTTTTCTCGTTTTTGCGTGGTACGAAATCGCCGAGGTTAAACCTAACCACTTTAGCTTTGTTTCTATCAAATCTTTCTTTGTTGTACTGGGCTTTACTCTCTATGTTCTACGCAGCCTGCTATCTTACATCAGGGATATCGACTTCCTTTTCCTCGATATTGTCGGGTAGCAATAGGTCGTACGGTCTCGCTGTTCTACCGATTAGTAGTTGTAAAGGGCTCGAATTAGTCACGCGGTTGGTGGTGCAGTTCAACGCTAGCGGTATTTCCCCAATCGCGTCTTGCCACGGCCGCCCGGTCGTTTCTACTGTCGTGAACGTATTTTCAATGTACGCATAACACACTCTACCTGTCTATTGGCTCTATCATCGGTCGCTATCGAGTGAACTTTAATTCGTTTGCTTTCGCAGAATTCTCGAAATTCATTACCCTTAGGACATCTTTCCTGATCTGCTACTATCCGGCAGGGACTTCCGAATAAAATATAGCGGGTTTAAGCGCTTTAATGGTGTTACGGAAATCTATCTTACGAGTACGATGCAGGTATACGAATTTAGTGAACACATCGATCAAAACAATGACGTACTCCTTTGAATCGCTTTTACCACTCAACTTGCCTGTTATGTCCATGTGGACCGTATGCCAGGGTATGCTGGTCTTAGGTATAGGATGTAGTTCGGCTTGTATCTTACCTGAACTAGCTTTCGAAACTTGACAAGCATGACAGTTCTCAATGAATCGGCGAACGTACTTCGCCATCCCTTCGAACCAGTAATACCTGTACAGTCTCTCGAGCGTTTTCTCCCAACCCAAGTGCATAATCGACTGATGCACATGGTTGATAACGGACCATCTAAAGCCTCTCGGGACAATGGGCAAGCAGAGGGTTCTACCCCTCCGCTGCACTTTGCGATAGAGGATACCTGAGCGCAACTCATAGGTATTCGCGATATCTTCCGCGAGCTCGTCGTTTCGTAGTTTGCGGGTAGTTTCTATAATTTGCGGGTCGCGACGCTGTTCGGCCAGTAGCCAGTCTTCCGATATTTCGGCCAAGTTAATTTCTTTCTCCACAATTTTGTCAATTTTACGGTGGCCTAAGTCTACGGGATTTCGCGAGAAGAAATCTACGTGGGACATCCTCTTCCCTTCTCGGTACATAATGTCGAAGGTGAAAGTCTGCAAGTAAGCCCACCACCTGTGGACTCTGTCGTTCAAATGCGCTTTGTTACTTGACGCTTTCAGCGAATTGCAATCCGTAACAACAAGAAATTCTCGTCCATGTAGGTAGTGACGGAAATGCTTGATGGCGTTTACGACTGCTAACGTTTCTAGTTCGTAGGAATGATATCTAGATTCCGCGGGGGTAGTTCTTTTGCTGTAGTACTCGATTACTCTATTTTTACCTTCGACTTTATGCATCAAGATCGCTCCGTAGCCCTCCGAGCTGGCGTCGGTATGTAGCTCAATTGGGTAATTAGGGTCGAATATCATTAGTACCGGCGCGTCGGTCAGGACGGAAACTACCTGTTGTCTGATTTTCTCGTGCCTATCTGACCATGTTATGTTTTTGCTACCTGAGGTGAGCGCATACAGGGGTTTCATCATCTGCGAGAATTTAGGGACGAACCTACGGAAATACGAAGCTAACCCAATGAATTGTCTGAGCTGAGTGACGGTCGTTGGCGCGGGTAAGGAACTTAAGGCGTGTATTTTACCCGGGTTGGGGCGAACTTCTCCGTTATGGATTATATATCCCAAGTAAAGTACCGTTGTTTTCAGAAAAGAGCATTTCGCGAAGTTGAACGAAAATCCGGCTTTCACAAGAGTATCTAGTACGGTGTTCAACCTTTCTAGAGCTTGATCTATCGAGTCGGCAATAACTAAGACGTCATCTAAATAAACGACGACGTAAGAATACGCAAGGTCGCCTAAGGCGTTAAAGATGGCCCTCTGAAAAACGGACGGTGCATTTTTCAATCCGAACGGCATCGTTACATACTCATATTGTCCGTCGGGTGTAACGAACGCGGTATACTCCGTTGAATTGGGATGTATGGGGATTTGGTGGAACCCGCTGGCCATATCCAGGCTAATGAAGTATTTCGCGTTCTGCAATCTCGCAATTTGGTCAGCGATAAGGGGTAGGGGATACCGATCCGCAACCGTATTTTTATTTAGCGCTCGGAAGTCTACGCACAGTCTATCCGAGCCGTCCTTCTTCTTCACGAGCAACATAGGACTTGCGAACGGTGACTTACTAGGTCTTATAATGTTTGCTTTAATTAGTTCGCTAATTCTCTCCCGCACGGTTTTCCGCTCTTCCTCGCTAAGTCTGTAAGGACTTCTTTGGACGGTGACGTTAGGGTCGATTAGTCGTATCTCTAGCTGGCCCGTAGTTACACGAGTACGTGGGAAACCCGTGATGAATGAGTTTTTAAACCTTTCGAGAATGGAAATTAACCGGCCCTTATCGTTACCAAGTACCTCGGTGTCTACTTCACCGAGATCGATCTCGTTTTCGACGGTCCTATTACAGGCGTTAACTATTTTCGTTTTGCAAATGTTGAGACTGTCGCGCGTAATATGTACATCGAAGCCTTGGCTCAAAATTTCGCGACCAATCATGATATCGTATTTTAAGTGGCTATCGGGGAGGACGTGAAAAGTTATCTCGAGCGCAAAACCGTTGATGCATACGGTGGACAAAATCTGCGACGTACTCTTAACGCATGTATTCCCTATCCCTCGCATTACTACTACGTCGGCCGTTCGTATGCCGGGAAATTTCGGGGCAACGGACTCCTTAATCAACGAGCATTCGGCCCCAGAATCGAAACAAAATGGGAACGACTCACCCAGATGACTTGATCTACCCGATGATGCTTCCAGTACGTAGAAGTCGACTCGCCACTTGTTATTGAAATTATGGTTTTCTTTCATAATCAGGTTGACAGTTGCGCCCCGTGCAGCGGGGTCGGAACGTGCGATTTTAAGGGTTAAAACGTGGTAGCGAAAACTTGTTAGGTTTCACACTCGATTTTGCACTAGCGACTGGGTTACTCGCGCACGATGGTCGTAAGTTCTAACACTGTTATAATCGGCACTGATCCCACTTCTGATGTCGGGTTGACGTTACGATTAGAGTTAGGGTTGAGGGCGTAAACGAATCCCTATTGACACTAGACGTGATCACTATGCAATAGAGGAGATATTTACTAGTGCAAACATGACCATGTTGGAATTGGACAAGTAATCGCGATAAATTGACACTCGAGAAGCTAATGACAATGATCCTAGGCTCAATAACGAATCCACGGTCATCGGGATGACGAACTCTACTCTTCTTTAGCGTCTAAGTTGTACTCAATGTTAATGCGTGGGGCAATCACTACGTATCCGAGAGTTACTTGAATCGTCGTCGAGATCGTACCGGGGAGTGTCTCTCCGTCGCGGTGATGCTGTCGAAGAAAACTATGACGGGTGTGCCTAAGGGCACGAGATCATCGGATTCGCGGAGAAAAGTCTTCGCTCGAAGGGTGAGGGAAATTGACGTTGCTGTTAATTGGTCAATTTCCATGTTGGTGGTTAGAGAAAGATATTAGCTGTCCTTGGGGAGAGTTGCTAGCGAGAAGCGTCGTTCGTGGAAGGATAGATTTCTCTTATCTTCCCGTAGTTGGGGCACGGGCCATTTGTCTATTTGAGAGACTTTGTGTAATTGAAATTTAATATTCGTAGCGGGTCCTCGCCCAGCTAAACATATACTGTGAAGATGCGTTGGCATCTGGCAATCGTCTTACCCGAAGGACAAAGTCTGCGTGTGGCGAGCCACGGGACAGAAATCGTTGAAATGTTTACCGTCGTGCCCCGTCCCAAGTATTTCTTTTAAGGAGAGCTATAGAATTACTTCATGCCTTTGTTAGACAAAACGTTCATCCCTTTGACCGCGGCTACGTTCGGCGACTGATTGTCGCCTCGAGCCCGAGCTCACTATCATAAATCTCAAATAAATACAGACGGATCGAATGACAACAGTTTCTTAATACGGCTATGGTGAAATCTAAATTACAATACTAGGGGTCTTCCCAAAGTTCCAAAGGGAAGGTTCCGGTGTTCTTTCATCTCCGACATATATATATATATGTAAGGTCGTAAATCTTGGGATAATTCAGGGATCGATTCTGTAGTCTATATATATATATATATATATATATATATATATATATATATATATATATATATATATATATCGGAGATGAAAGGACACTGAGGCCTTCCCTTTGGAGTTCTTCGGAAAACCCCCAATATATTAGTCTCTATGATTTAACTCGATTATAATTGTCGGATATTTGTGATAGTGAGCTTGGGCTCGAAGCGACAAGTCACTGAACGTAGCCACGGTCACGGGATAAACGTTTTTACCTAACATAGGGATGGAGTAGTCCTATAGCTCTCCTTAAAAGAAATAGTTGTAACGGCACGCGACAGTAAACATTCCAACGGTTTCTGTCTCGTGGCTCGCCACACACAGACTTTATTCTTCGGGCAAGATGATTACCAGATGTCGATGCATCTTCGCAGTGCATGTTCAGCTAGCCTAAAGACCCGCTATAAATCTTAGGATTTTGTTAACTAAGGTCCTTCAAAAGGACAAATAGTCTATAATCTAACCGTCCCTAAATCTATCACCTACTACGGGAGGATGCGGGACATACGTTTTCTCACGAACGACGCTTCCCGCTAGCAACATTCTCTCAAGGGCGGTTAGCATCCTTCTTCAACCACCAACATAGAAATTAATCGATTAACAGGAGCGTCCATTTCCCTCACTTTCCGAACGAAGGCATTTCTCGACGAATCTGATGATCTCGTGTCCTTAAACACACCCCATCATAATTTTCCTCTTGCAGCATCATCGTGACGGAAAGTCATTCTCTCGTGCGATCACATCGACGAAAAGAGTATCGTCTTTACGATCAGTGAATATTTCACGTTTTGTTAAAAAAAGAGTTAGACTTGGACTTTGTGATAACGTACATCTTTCATCCCGTTGACCGCGGATTCGTTATTGAACCTAGGATCGTTGTCATTATCATCTCGAGTATCTAATTACCGCGGTTACTTGTTAAACTCTATGATACTCATACTTGTACTAGTAAATATACTCTCTATTGCATAACGACAACGTCTATTCCAAATGAAGATTTGTTTCACGCCCCTATAGCTATAGAATTACTCCATGTCTTTGTTCGACAAAACGATCATCCCTTGACCGCGGCTACGTTCGGTGACTGGTTGTCGCCTCGAGCCCAAGCCCACCATCATAAATCTCTAACAAATAAAGTCCGATTGAATGACTACAATTGCTTAATTACGGCTATGGTAGAATCTATATTACAGTATTAAGGAGTTTCCCTAAAGTTCCAAAAGGGAAGCTGTCTCTCTGGAGGTGGCGGACTTCCATTACATATTGTACTCATCGCAAACGGCCCTTTCTCTCGAAAAAATAAAGAAATAAAGTTTTAACAATTTTTAAAGTAGGTTTATTCACAATGCGATTGCAGTTTTATAACAAAATATTTTTTAGATAAAATAGGATATCAAAAAACTATTTGTTGTAGCTGTTATATATAGTTATAAAGGCTATATTATTTCTGTATCCATAAACAATCGTTCGCTCTTGTAACCTTTGACTCTGCTACGGTTGAAAGAATCACAACGAGTTACGGTGCCATCAATAGCAGACGACACTTACGGGTTTCCGCATTTCTCCTCTCACTATTAGCAGGAAATCACTTGCTCGTCCTTGGGCATGATATGCGAAGCCAGGTTGGTTTCAGCAGACAACACCGACGTAAGTAATCAGTTGGTTTGAAACATACATTCTTGCTTCCATATACGTTAATTTGTGGAATTAAATAATTATAACAAGAACGAATATTAATAATATAGTTTATTTATAATAACAAGAATATTAATAATATAATAAGAAGAAAATATTATAAACGATCATTCGCTGCTGTAACCTTTGATCCGCGTGCGGTTGAAAGAATCGCAACAGTTCCGTACATAGTTCCGATTATGTGACAGCAAAAAAATTGTTATCACGGATGATAATCAATGCGTACTAATTTCCCCTGAGCTAACGAATTTATCTGATTTGTAGTCAGTATAGGCAACTGCTCGGCGCACAGCCGACACTCGTCTGCGGGTATTAGCCGTCCTATTCGTTTTTCGCATGAGTCGCAACGAAGGACACGTGCGCGGCCTGAGACTCCGCAAATGCTATGATAATTTGCTTCTTCGTACATCCGTACGTCCGCTTTCATCATAAGTAAATTTCTGTAACAAAATCCACAAAGTGAATAGTCGTTGGTGCGGTAGGCAGGTGCGACTCGTATCAAACAATAATATCTAGGTAGGTCAACATGGCGTGTCAGTTGTCTTGGAATTATCATATTCAAAAGACCATAATTTGCATGTACTTGTTCTCTGTTGCAAAGGTTGATGCACATTCTGTAAAGATAGAAAAATTTCGTATTATTTGCACGTTCGTGTATTCGTTGTCCTTAGTTTGCCCGTTTGTCGATCCGTCATTGTCTATTGCGATTATGGACTACTTACAATTTATTTATGGTGACATATTGTGGAATTTACTGATTGCAGCGCGCACACTTCCTGAGTTTCAGTTGGGGTTTTCATATTCGTTGTCTTATCGTTTCTCCCTAAATCAAAGTGGCATGTTTTATAGTTGATTGATCTCGGCGCGCACATTTCGCGACTTCTCGTTGGTCTTTCACAGGCTCGTTGTTCTATTACTCCTATTTATCCAAAGTGGCATGTTACGTAATTAACTGCTTATGGCACGCGTATTTCACGAGATTCAATTAGTTTCACGTACTTGTTGCTTTCCCATCTCCCTATTCCATGTAACATGTGCAAGTTCCGTAAGCTGCGATCAGTTTTTTCACACGATCGTTACTTATTGTTTCAACTTCAGTTCTAGATTAATACGTTACATTGTAATTGACAGGCGTTTGCAGTTTCCGTTCATTATTATAATCGGTGCCCACGCGTTGCCGGTTTGCGAGTTTTCCTGATAGTATCTTTTTAATTTTGATTGGCAAATTAATACATAGTAAAAGTATCTGAGCGTGTTGTAATTGACAGGTTTCTATAATTCCCGTTTGTTATTATTATACGGTGTTCGGACGTTGGCAGTTCGCGAATTTCCCCCATCATATTATTTGAATTTTGGTTGTAGATTAATATTGTAAAAAGTGAAGATATCAGAACGTTTTGTGTCTTTATTCCCCTAAACGTTCTTTGCCTAATTCTATTATCCCCAGAGTAGTGTCGCGCATCATTAGCGAGTTATGACAAATTCTTACTCTGTCTCAAGTTACGGCTCGTGTTGAGCGCGAGACGCGACAAGAAGATTTCAACGAAATTCTCCAAGAAATTGCATTTTACAGATATGCGCGCACTTCGTGCAAAACATCCATGCGATGCATTCGGCATCAAAACAGAGTAAAAAGAGTGCTTAGTTGACAGGATATCCCTTATTCGAGCGGAAAAGCAACAGGTTTCAACGTATATCCCCATAAGATTGCACTTTACATTACAATGAGCGCTGCGATCAATAAATTTCACAATATGCCACCATGGATAAAATAGGATTAATAAAGCGATAAGAAAAATAACCGGAATTCACGAAACGCGCACACCGCGATCAGTAAAATCCACATTGCGTCGTTTTCAATAAAATAATAAAGAAACTCACGTAAGATACTCGTTACGAAGCGTTAAACACTTCAAGAAATTTCGTAGAGATACTTCGTTGTATCGAAGACTACATAGGGATAGGTGTTGCGCGGTTCAGAGTTGGCGTAACATTGAGACGTCCGCTGATGCGCTCTGCCTTGCGCGCGCTCTACCCACCACAGTACACAGTGCAGTAAGCAGCGAATGGGAGCTGAGGGACGATGATGTTCTCAGGTAAAGTCAGCAGAGGGAAGCAGCTGCGACGCGCCAAATAATCGAGTATCACCGCGAGCAGAGATAACCACGTGCCGAGAAGAGTTCGACTCATTATCAGCAAAACGTAAAATTGCAACGCTCGTTGGGAGATCGTATCAGCAGGTGGATGAAACCGTAACACACTTGGGAAGGAAATCAACAGAAGCGAAGACTGTAGCGTCCGCAGAGATAACTACGTGCCGAAACTACGCGTTCTCGTGGGAATAAACCGTCACGAGGCAATTATTTATTATAAATAGGAGTTGTCGCCTACAACAACAGTCAGTCATTAAGAAGTTAGTCACAATTATGTTCCGCAGCAGTTACGGTCCATCAAATTCTGCAGTTACGCAATAAATATTAAGAGTCACTATCAATAACCACATACTCTCGTAATGCCATAGACAATATATTATATACAGGGTGGTTGGTAACTGCAGGATGGTGGCACAAGCGGAAAGGGGGTGATTCTACGCGAAAAAAGAAGTCGAAATTATAGAATAACAATTTTTCGATTGAGGCTTTGTTTTCGAGAAAATCGCCTTTGAATGTTCGCTCGGTACGCGTGCACTTTATCACGTCTCGTTATAACGGATCTCCCTGTAGATCGTTGTCTCGATGGATATTATTGCAGTTTAAGTTTGTTTCTGCCGTAACGGAAAATTAGGAATACATAATGAAATAATATGAAGTAATCATAAAGTTTATTATTACAAAAATTGCTGAAAATGTTGCCCATTCTGCCGAACACATACTTCTGCTCTTCTAATTAAATTTCTATGAACACTTTCAAAGTCGATTTTCTCGAAAACAAAGCCTCAAACGAAAAATTTTTATTCTACATTTTCGACTTCTTTCTTCGCGTAGAATCACTCCCTTTCCGCTTTTCCCACCAGTTACCAACCACCCTGTATATGGATATATATATATACATGTGTATTGTAGTATCGTGAGGAAAAAACCTGGTTAGAAACAAACCAAAACATTGTCGTCTGACCTTCGGCTGTTGGTTTACATAAGAGAAAAACCTATTGACTAAAGTCACCTAGTCCTTGCGGCACGAAAACAGGACCGGATTAGGAAAAGGACAAATTAACGTTGATCGAGAAGTGAGATCGTTTTATCGAGAGGTCAGAGTTAGTCGAGAAGCGGAGGAGTAGATTTGTAGAGTTGAAAGAGTCAGCGGAGTTGCCTGAGTTGCTAGCGTTGTTGAGAGATTGGGTTGTTAGAGTTATAGAGTTGCGAGAGTGATTTGAGTAGAATAAGATTTTTGCGTTTAGTTCAAGTTGAACATTTATCGTTCTCTGTCCAATAAACCTCTGTTATTTTTATTTATCTTAAATAAATAGCATTAGGAGAATTTTACAAATCTAAATTATCCTAATCCTATCCTTCCCGATACTACATTTTGGGGGCTCGTCCGGGATTGAAGCCAGACAGAGAACGACACGTTTTACGGAACTACTCGTGCTGAAAAGAAAAGAGTTGAAAATGGCAAATTGTGAAGAAGAACAGTTTTCAAGTGAGGAAAATTTAACGCTGGAAGAATTAAGAAACAAGCTTGCACAGTTAAATCTACCAATATCTGGTACAAGGTTAGTGTTGGTTGCCAGGCTAAGTCGAGCATATAGTACTGGACAACGAAGTACTAAAGAGCCAGCAAACGGTAAAAAGACCACGGAGAAGCAAGGTTCAGGGGCAATACCAAAAACTAAGCGTGATCGAGATGAAGACGAAGATCTCGAGAAGCTTAGGACAAAAGAATTAAGAGAACGTCTTGCTAGTATGGGGCTAGAGACGAGAGGAAGAAAAGATGAACTACGTGTGAGACTACAGGCGGCGATGGAAGAAGAGAAGACGTCGTCGGAAGAAGAGAGCGACGACGAAAGCGAAACTGAAGACGACGAAGAAGACGAAAGAGAAAGCAAAAGGAACGTGCGAGGTGTATATCAAAAACCTGACAAATTCCGTAGGAAAGCACGTAGGTATACAACAGTAAGTTTTCAGGATGTGCAAGACGCCTTAGAAGTTTTTACAGGCGAAAACAACGAAAATATTAATCAATGGTTCGAGGCGTTCGAAGAAACTGCAAGCATATGTAGGTGGAAAAGAACAAAAGGTAATGTATGCAAAAAACTTGATGAACGGATCGGCAAAGATATTTGTGAATTATGAGTGCCATGCTAGAACTTGGTGCGAGTTAAAAGAAGGTCTGATAAGGGAGTTTTCGAAAAAATTTAACACTTGGCAGATACACCGCAAACTGCAGGAAACAAAAAAAAAAAAAAAAAGAGAAAGAGACGACGAAGGATGTACAGCGTACTTGTACCGAATGCTTGGTATAGCCAGTCAAATGAATATGGAAGAAGCAGCAAAGATAAGGTACATCATAGATGGAATAAGAGACAAATTAGTCAATAAAACAATATTGTACGGGGCTAAATCAATAAAAGAGCTAAAAGAAAATCTTATCATCTATGAGGAACAAAAATACCGTATAGCAGAGTCAACTATGAGACCGGTGAGAGCTAAGGACAATGGAAGATACAAGCAGTCGGAAGATGTAGCGAAGTATAAAAGGTGTTATAATTGCGGAGATGAAGAACGCGTGTGTGCAGAGTGTCCGAACAAGTCGAGGGGACCTAAATGTTTCAAGTGTAGAGAATACGGATACATTGCATCGAGGTGCGACAATCTGAGCGAGTCCATAAAAGAGGTTGGTAGTGTGTTTCGATTGTTACCGACGAAGCGTGGTAAAGACGTGAAGATCGGAAATTTCGAACTGAGCGCGCTGGTAGACACCGGTAGCGAGTTAACCTTGATGCGGTATAATCAGTATGTAAGAATCGGAGCGCCCAAATTAAGTCGAGACATTATTGAATTTCACAGTATCGGGTCTAAAAGAAATTTTACGCTCGGGAAATTTCGGACGGATATTATTATAGACGATGAATTGTATCATATAACGATACACGTAGTTCCGAACACTGCGATGCAACACTCGTTGTTGATAGGTACAGACTTCCTGGATACCGTCGAGATAAACATGAAGAGGGGAGATATCTCCATTAGTAGAATAAAAAACGAGAATTCCGATGGGTTTCCAGAGGTCCTTAAAGTATACATAGAGACGGGAGCGCGTGAGGTAGATCTATCTCGTGTCGGGAACGTGCAACACAAGCAGGCAGTTGTAGTTCCCACGAGTGCTTGTCTCAAGGACACCGTCGTAATGAACAAAATTTCGTTAGATGAATCGGTTGCGACAAACATAACCGCAATAGCGTCGGGTGGAAACGAGACGGACGGTTGCGATGAAGTTTTTGTAGGATGCACCGAGCATCGCGCGAATTGTAGAGTTGTACAAACAAATTCTGTCGCGAATTCTAAGAAACGAACCAAAAGCGAGAATGAGGCGGCTGCAAGAGAATTTGAGGTAGTGCGTAGACGAGCTATCAATCCGACCTCTTGTCGGCGAAGGGCGTTCAACTTATTACCAACTTACAAGGGCGTTATTTTGAAAATATAAATTCGATTTGAAATATATATTCGTTTGAAATATAAATTCTGATTTCCTGATATAATAATTAATAATAGCAAATATCTACAAACAACTATTCGCTGTTGTAACCTTCGACCCTGCTGCGGTTGAAAGAATCGCAACGGGTTACGATATCTTCAGTAGCTGAAAACGCCTACCGGTTTTCGCAATCGCCCTCTCACAGTTAGCGGATAATAACCTGCTCGTCTTTGGGCACGATTTGCGAAGCCGCATTGGTTCCCGCAGAGGACACTGTTATAAATAACCATTTGTTCACATTTGATGCCAAAAGCAAGATAGAATTCTAAAGGTTTATTGATTACTTTGGATTGAATTAAGCTATTGTGACGTAATCTTATACGTCTTGTAGAGATAGCTTGCAAATTTCCTACTTTTCCATTCTTAACTATTGTTATTGCGAATGATATGTTATTATTCGCCAATTTCATTTCTTTGTGTCTGAGCGTTTCTCCATGGAAACTGGTCGCTGCAAGTGCTCTTTCGTCACATGGTTTGATAAAAATTTCATTCGATGCTATTCAGATTCAGATATGTCCAAGCTGCCTAAACTTTCCACACGACTAGAAGCGGCATAGATTTGCACTTTTGCAAAATTCTCTTTGCCAAGATCAATTACGGTCCTATCTATTATAGCCATTTGTAATCTGTGTACCGCTACTGTCCAGCTTAGCACAAGCGATGACATTCTTTATTCAACATCTCCGAAACGTTTCGTCAGTTGAAACATTGCTATTACTGGAGATATGGGAATGTAGCCGTCAGCATATTTGAATCTGCTTCCAATTCTCTCACTTTCAGCTGACCTCTTCGAAGTACTGACAAATAAATTTCTTTGCCATTCCCATTGCGTCGTTTATCGAACCAACGGAAATTGGTATGTTTCGTCGCAACATAACTCGTGATCCCTCGGCTAATGTTATTGCATGCAACAGTTATCCATGATTATTTACATCTGCATGAATAATATTTTCGGAAGTTTTTTTCTCGCATGTAGCTGCTTCCCGACTCTCGCCTACTCAATGAATAACGTACACACGACGTAATTTCGCTAATTCATCAATCACTTTTGTGTTATATTCGTCTACGAATCTTACTATCTGGAATATTCTTACTGCTATATATCACTCCTTCGCACTCATAGTATTTCAAACTCAGAAGTTGTTATTTCGCCAAACTGTAAATTATCTAATAGGTCGATAAACTCTGTATCATCCTTTTACCTCATATTAATGATGAGTTCGCAGAATGAAACTTGGTACTATAAATTAATCTTTACAGCACACCACTGTTTTTATACAATACAACAATGTTCTTTTGCTGGGAATAATTGCATGAAAGAGATGTCATCGAAGAGAAATACATTTCTGTCACCAAATATTTTTTTATATATCTTGAATTCTTGCAGTCTTAAATGAATTATTCGCAAATTCTCGTAAGATACCATTGAGATCTCATCAACAATCAACTATCTTTTATGACGTCACTTTCGTTCCTCCTGTTCAAACTTTTGTCCTGTCACGCGGTTATAGCAGTGCCTTTCTCAATAGGCAAGGGGAAACAGACAGATACAAAATTATCCCAAATATTTCAACGACAGTAACGTCAATCTTTATATATGTCGGAGATGTAGGGACATCGGGCCTTTCTTTAGGAAGATCCCCAATACTTGGGCTCGAGGTGACGTAACTGGTCGCCGAACGTAGCCGCGGTCACGGGATGAACGAAATGTCTTACAGAGGAGGTACCGATGTTGAGGGACACGCTGTATAAGCAATCAAGTCTCGATCAGGAGCAATGCTGGTTTACGCGGGACTGCCTAGTTACGGCGCTTGGGAATTTGTTGATATTCCCGATCGATATGTATTTGACATATGTGACTGTATCTGTCTTTTATTTTGCAATCACCTTGGAGAGTTTACTGTCATCGTCTTGGCTGTCAGTCTGAAAGTAACCCAGCGTCTGAGTTAACGTGTCTGCGTGCTACAAAATGTATTCCATTGTACAAAGAGTTTACCCGTTGACCGTGGATTCGTTATTGAGCCCAGGAACATTGTCAATAGCTTTTGTTATACTTATTAATTATTTCACGCCTAAAATTTCTAACGATAACCCGACATATAAATCTAAGTGGTCATTGTATATTCTTTAGTCGGCATAAATCGTCACAGGATACGTTCTTCTGCGAATTATTCATTTTTCGACGGAAATCTGTTCGCCGCGAAGTGATATCTGACGCACTATTAAGTTATAGAAATATCCTTCTCTGTCACTGTTCAAAGTATAATACTGCTGGCGCAGTATAGCTGGTTTATTCCTTATTCGCATACAGCACTGGATAGCCCACACAATTGTTTATTCATTAATAAGTATAAAGAAACGAAACAAGAGTAATAAATAGATAGAAAGAAATTACCGTCTTATCAATAACAATGAAAACCGTTTTACGTTCACCCTGTATTATTGGTCGCTACACTAAAGAATGTATAATAAGATGAAAAATCTTTTCCAAAGAAATATTATCAATTTTGAAATGCATTGCAAAGTGACAAATAATTTTCTTTGTATTTATACAAATAAGGAATGTTACAAGGATTAAATAATTTCAACCATATTTATATTTTATTTATACGCACGTATAACAATAGTTAGGATTACTCATTCACTTACTAAACAGCATATTATATATACCGCAACCTTTTCGAAGGTGGCGCAAAATTAAAGATACTACAATATATAGACATATCCTAAATACACATATAAAGATAACCTTTATTGTTAAGATGAGTACAAAGTGTAAGGAGAAGGGTTAAAACTTTACAAAGATGCCTGGATTTCAACTGAAGCGTTTAGCACACAATACGATGGAAAAACGGTCAGGGCATATTTAGGGATGCTTAACTGTTTCAGAGCTCGTGATGGTCTGAACCGTCTCTAAGTTTCCAAAGAGGCCAATTGAGAAAGTCGTAAAATAACCGTCTACAGCCATTCCTGACAATAATGACGACCTTGATAATAGTCACGAATTTACGACTTCTCATTAGCATAAACGAAAGAAATACGAACTACAGAACGAATCCAAACAGAGCTTGTCAGTACGATGTAGTCAAATAAAATGCAAGATATTCCGACGGCAAAATCAAACCAAAGCTGATGTAACAATAAATCTAAAATAATGCGATGCATACGTACACACGGATTTCCGATAAATATTACAAAAATATATTCTTAACCTATGTATATCGCATGGATATACACACATATCGAAAATATCGCCGGCGAATTTACCTTCATTTTCGTGGTAATCACGCAAATACAAAAGTAAAATGACAGAAGGTGTGCTTTATAAATAATCGAATTATTAATTGTTAATTATCCTCTGAAATGCAAAATTTCATCTGATCGACTCTTACTATTCCTGTAAAGGGCATACGTGTTAATTAAAACCCACCTATATCTGTAACAACATATCTATTTTTCTCTAAAATCTTTTTAATAACGTAGGGGCTTTCAAATTTCGGTACCAATTCCTTATCTACTCCCGGTGCGACGTCCGAATCACGTATCCGATCATCACGTATCGTCGATTTTGATACCCTGTCGCATTTTTATGTTTTCTGTCGTAGACGCGTTCATTTTCTTGCTCAGGCTTGTCACTTATTCCTGTCGCTTAATGAAGCCAAGCTGATTTATTTCAAACAACAATTGCGAAAGACTTTCTCCCGTTGACCTGCAAACTGTATTGTTCTAGGCGAATTCGACTGGACTCTAGACTCAAGACTGCCATTTCCCGGGTGTTTCCGACAATTTTGCCAGCATCGGTGTTCCGTTTGCCTGTGGAGTACCGAATGTAACATGTTCGACCGCATTATTAGTTAGGAATTCTTTGAATGGCCCAGTCGAGAAAACAAAAGCCTCGATTGCTAATTACTCGTCTGGGTCTACTTTAAGTTCTAAAATATTTCGTCATGAAAACTCATATTGGTAAACACCAACCTTTTGTGTCTTTGTCGACTGGCATGGGCATAACCGTTTGAAAAGGTACGTTACCTTTTCTCAACTACGCAAATATCCTTCGATTTTACCACTAGTCGGCGAAAACTTTGAGCATTTCAAACAATTGCCAAAATATTTCTGTCTTACTTTCTGTCAACCAATGTACTCTACTAATACTTTCGACGATTTTATTGAATCCTAAATGATATTATTTTCCAATTACAGCTCGTGCTAATCGCTGATGGAATCGAAGATCGAGCATCCTCCGATCGGCTCAATATCAATGGTCAGCGGCCATCGAGCGTGCGATCAGTTCGTTTTTATTGCCAGACACAGCTAAATTTCTAAACTAAACAAGTACCTTCAGCTCCCCAATGGTATGTTTTTTTATTATTATTATTATTATTTAATTTGTACTTTACCATTTGTCCGGCTGGAAATTTGGTAAATTTTTCTAACTTAATTGCTAAATAATATGTGGATGGCTACCCCCAGCGGGATACTATCTTCGAGTTTGACTATTTTGTTTCTTTAGCGAGGTCAGTGGGGTGTTTTCTTTTTAGTCTTCTATAAATGGTAAATGTGTTTAGATTTCTTCCACGCTATTTGTATCTCAGGGTTCTGTGGGCATATATATATATATATATATATACACATATACTATATATATATATATATATATATATATATATATACACACACACATATACTATATATATATACACATATACAGGGCGATACTCTACAGCTGTAGAAAAATTGAAAAATTTAAGCGATTCTTCAAGCTAAAATAAGATGCAAATCAAGAATAAAAAGATTGCGTTTTCAGCTTTGTTTTTTAGTTATTGTCAATTAAAACTTAGCCGAAATGTCTCTGTGTCCGAGCAAACCTCCTTAACTGAACAAAAGTAGGTCAGCCTAAACAGCGAGACGCACAGGGATCCTCAAATCGAACGACACATAGGCTTGCCTAGCACAAATCGTAGAAAAGAATATTATGATATTTGACGATGTAAACCATCTTGCGCGACGCTTTGTAAGAAAAATCGTAAATGAATGACAAATAATATTTAAAAGTAAAAGAAATCAAAACGTTTATAAAACTAAAAACGGAAAGGCTCAAAAATATCTACAGTAGAATAACCTAAACCTCTACTAAATTAAACTTTATGTTTGTACTTTATGTTTGGCTGTTGAAATGATCCTGCCCTTCCAGAACTGTTTTACCCTCCTACCAAATTTCTAAAATCTAAACATGTTATGTAACAAGATAGTAGTGGAGAGTCCATTCAGAAAGAAACTAATATTTAGTTGCGAATAACTAAAAAAACAGAGCCCGAAACGCAATTCTTTTATCCTTGATTTTGGCTTTATTTTAGTTTCAGGAATCACCCCTTAAATATTTTTACACCTGTGGCCGAACATCCCGCATAATTCCATTAACGCGCACGCTATTAATACATTTACTGTAATTTGTATCAGTACAGATACAAGCTTTCTGTTATAATGTACTGTTATAAGGACTTTCTGTTACAATGTATTGCAATTTAATACAAATAAATATAAAGTTGACGAGATTTTAAATAATATAAATATAAACGAGTTGAAGTTTCATAGCATGGCACTCGAGCATTGCCATACCAAATGCAGGTTGCTGCAGTATACTTATTATACTGTAATATGTAAATAGAGTAATCTTAACCATTGTTATCAACGGGGATCAAGCGAACTTAAAATACCGTGCACGACCAACATACTCGAGGCTGTAAGAAATATCTGTCGTAATTCAATCAAAAATGAATATTATCTATGTATTGAGTTTGAGTTAGCTTCTCGAATCACTACGTGAAATAATAAAAAATATTATTTTCATAGAATAATGTCATCTAATTAATCATTCGCCTACTATTCTAATAATTGATTCGTTATTATTTCATGCAACCCAACCCTCTGGCAACGGCATTGAAAAATCTAAACCAAATCGGAAATATAGATCATATTCACTTTTAATTTAGCTGTAAATTATAATCATAGAGATATAAGGATAGAGTGCGAGGGCGAGCTGAGAAAGCGAAAGCGAAAGCGAAAGAGAACGCTGCATAAAGGCCTCTTGTGTCCTTGTCTAATAACGCATGGTCATTCGTATAGCAAACATATAAGTGTATAGCCAACACAAACATTGTCAGTGTCATGCCTGATTAGACAAGGACAGAAGACACTTTTATGCAGCGTTCTTTCTACTCCTATGTCGCATCCACTTACACGATAATTTAAGACTATATGACTCGCGTACTCTAACTCTTTGTATATCTATGGTTATAATAGACATTTATTGCAGTCTCACAGTTGTTCGAAATTTTGAATTTTAGAACATGTCTAAGAATCATCGAAATGGAAAGGTAGGTAGCATTTCTGCACTTCCATCAAAATTACTATTAACAAATTGAACACTTTAAACACTCCATCCATTAAATAAACCTCTATTACATAATTGTGATAGTATGAAACTTCCTTTCTGCTGTGACGTCCATATCTCATAAAAAGATTATTTGAAAGTTAGTGGTTTTCACGTTCGTGTTCTATGTACATATGTAGCGCTTAAAGTTCTAAAACAGACAATTTAAATATCCGTGAAGGTCACCTTTTATAAACATTGTAAGTTATAATTTAATTTTATACATATAAGAAATCATTCATATTCTAATATTGAAATATACATCTATACAGATATTGCATACATATGTATGTATGTTAGGTTAGAAAAATTTACCAAATATCCAGCTGGACAAATTGTAAAGTACAAATTAAATAAAAAAAAAAAAAAAGAAAAAAAGAAAAAAAAGAAAGAAAAGATATGTATCTATATATATATATATATATATATATATATATTTATATGTACAGCAAATTTCCAATTAGATGAATTTTTTACTGTATATTCCAAAAACAATATGTAAAACGATTTTAATTAATATTATCATTTGTCATTTTACATCTACCTATTTACAAAATTACTGTGGACTTGTCTAAAACCACCAGAAATGAATAACATAGAAACTTAGGACTTTACCTTGTCGCTGCTATTACTGCAAAAAGCCTACGACCACAAAGTATTAGTAGTAGTAGTTGGTAATATTAGTATTGCTAACTACTATTACTAGTAATAAATATTAGTAATAGTAATTATGAAAACAGTCAATCATATACATTTTGAAAATATTTAGATTTTTTTCTTTGGTTATACTAAAATAAATTCTCTCTTATTTAAGCAAACGACTCAAAAAATATTTGTTTAGGTATACAATATAATGTATATCTCCTATATGATTATAAAATGGTACATGTAACTTAGAAGAAACCATGTTTAGAACCTCGTATGACTGGTTACTACTTACAGACTTATTAATATGTGTAAATATTTATAGTATATTTAAGAGATTTATGGCCTAACAAAATGATAAGCCTCATTAAATAGACATAGCGACAAATGATTTCTATCAGACTGTTTTAACATTATTAAGCGAACTATTAAGAATGATATTATTTTACAATTTTCATGTATAATAAAGATTTAGAGGTCGTCTTCAAATACTTTAACAAATTACTGAGTATCCTAAATCTAACTTACAAAAGGATATTATAAAAGATGTATACCAACTTTGTCTATCTGAAATATCTCTTATTACTTTAAATAACAGAAAACAGTAAGTTATAAAATATATTTAGATTCTAAAACAGATCTAATATGATGACGATGTATTTTCTTTTATATATATATATATATATATATATATATATATATATGGTGATATCATATACAAAAGATCTTCAGAGACCTTTCAAGACCTTTTAAGACCTTCATGTCAGTTTCATTTTTTAGTGAAGTGTCTTATATTCCAATTTCATAAAATGTTGAATAATGAACATAAAAGTACTTCATTAGATTAATTGTAAAATTCAGTGTTACTAAGATTCCTTCTATCTTTCTTTACAGAATGATTAATTTTATTAGTATTTTTTAGATGTGTATGTGTGCATATATTGTTTATCGTAATGAGGCTTGTAATTTAGTACAACCTTTGCTTAGATAAGTACACGTTTAATATTTTAGATACAAGCAAACAGTAAATAGTGACTATTACAAACAGCAGTGTTAGATTGTTGGCGTTATTCTTACAAGAATATTGATATTGAGACATTGTGAAAGTCTAAACCACACATATTTTTCATACCAGAAACACAATTTTTTGGCCCGCTCGAACCTTACAATTGTTATTTTTGGATGTTTTGTTGGGTAGTATATCAGTAACACTGCAAAATATAATAGAAATATTTCACAATGCAAGTAATAAATTCGACAAACTCAAATGTATGAGGAATTATTTTCAATATAATCCCTATTCTATTGAAGTCAGACATAAAAGTTATATGCCTTGATAACACAAATTCTACAGAGCGTTTTACCTTTTCGCCTACAAAGAAACTATTACAACAAAGTATGTCATCCTCCTAATTTTTTGTAAATAATTCTTATTCTTCTCTTATTATTTGAAACAATAAAAATGAAGTCAACAGAGTTGGAGGAATACCTTGTATACTACTTGCAGCAGCTACAATATCTACATAAATTTTAAAACATTTATCCTATTTAATATTTTTTTAAATTTAAGTGACACAATCTCAAACTTAATAATTGTCAATTGTATGAATTTAAAAGTTGTGTTCATGTGTTACAAAGCCTAAAAAACACAAAGAGTAACATGCAGTTTTGTAACAAAATTTTACTTGAAATTTTTTACGCAAACATTCTATGAAGATAAAAAGAACAGTACATATTTTCCTAAGACCTCTGTTATATGATTTTTTGCTTTCATATCCCAATTGGTTATAAGTTTCAAACATAATAATGATGAATGCATATAATTCTGTTCATATTCAATTGTCAGTAGTCGTTGAAATCCATGATTGTTTTCCAGATTGGGGTTAGGTTATATAAACTTTTATATGAATAATCTAATATAAAAAAAGAATATTTATATGTATCTAATGTTGATATTGACAAGATTTTATGTAATTATTCTATTATACGTATACAATTAGCGATATTTAATTTTATTACTAAATGTATACACATATTCGTATTTACGAGTCATATTTCTTTAAATATTTATACGCAATTATTCTTCAACCTATTTGTTATTAGAAGTAAAAATACTACTCTTATTTATGTAAAAATATCTCTAGAATCTTCAGGCGACTCTTATCTTTTTAAATGGGACTAAATGTAACATTTAAACATGACAAATTATGTATGAATTTTTTTCTAAAGCTCAAAAATTGCCTTTATTATAACGTATAGTCTAACCTATATTCTAATATTCTACATTTCTGATATTTTATTGTATTCTAATATTCTAACGTATTCTAATATTTTATAACTCTGGTATTCTCATATATTCTAATATTCTATAATTCTGGTATTTTAATATATTCTAATATTTATATAAAAGCATTGTTCTTTATTACTTAACGTACATAATATACGTCACCGTGATTCTTCAGGACTAACGTTACTCTATTAAACCAGTTGCACTACCAGCCAAATCTGCATTAACGAAATCTGCTATTAGCTTTTGTGAACAGAAAGGCTGCAGATTTGATATGGGATCAGTTTTATTCGGTTATGTTACCAGCTTTTCCATTAGGCAATTTTTTCGTTTTTCCCTTTAGGTAACTACTTCCTTTCTTCGTAATTTGGAAGAATGTACAATAGACCTAAGGACCTTTTAAGTACCAGTAATAAACTGAAAATACTTGTACGGTTAAAGCTTCCTGCCAACTAATAAGACTCGGTTTATGGTGGGGCCTTAGGTTTATTGAGTGTTTCTCTAACGGTGCTTGGGCCTTGACGGTCAGACAATGAAGGACGTCGCGCGGACCTTTTCACGCGACGTTACAATATTATTGGAAACACTCGAGAAGTGGTGGTTGGTATTAAACAATATACCCTGTATATCTTATAGGAATATTGAAATATACATACATACATATTTTATATATATGTAACTTATTGTATCTTAAGCATATATATATATATGTAGGAAAATGGTATAGTGCTAGTAGATTTGGTAACGGTATGATTGTTACAATATCGTTTGATGCTCCGGCAATCTATGTTTGCGCAATCACTGTTCGTTACTCACTAACTTCGTTACAACGATTCTTTTTAAAATATGGTGACAACAGTCTATGACAACGCTGATAACACTCTATGACAATTTCTTTTTTAAGAGTTTCATATATAGGAAAACAACTACTACTCCAAATACCTTCCATTAAGAACAACTTCTTCCGCTTTGCTAAATTTATCAACTCTGTTGTTTGCTTCAAATTCATAGTTAAAGGTTTTTCACATAAAACATGTTTCCCATGATTTAACATTAATTTTGCAATGTCAAAGTGTTGAGGATGTAACGTTCCAATATATACGACATCTGTAAATGTAAAAAAATGAAAAACAATAGATTACAACAATTTTGTGTTATTTCACAAAAACTGGCTATCGTATTTAGCTTTCGGTATTTCGGAGATGCGTATCTGTAGAGTAATTGCGCATGCGAAGTTAGAGAGTGTCGAAGTGATGAAAAAACGTGTGGTAAATGAATTGCGTGTATGATTTCCTTGCCGAGTGGCGAGTATGTACAGTGTACAATGTACAGGGTGTATGAAAAGTATGTGTAAAAACCACCGTAGCGTGATTCTACACATCTGGATCGGTGGAGATTTGTAATAAAATGTTTGTGCAAAATTGATCTGGAGCATGATTTTCAAGGCCAAATTTGTTTTTTATTGTAACGTATTCCACTCATTATGAGGATAAGAGGTCCCAAAGGAACCATGGTATGGGTCGCACTCAAGCGAGGAACTGAACGTGCGTTCTCTTGCTCTTGCGTGCTCTTGCGTTTCCAGAGGCAAGGAGAGTAAGGCGGATTTGTTAGATTCAATGACGTTCAAAAACGTTTATAAAAAGATTATTTCTATATTAATTCAGCTTAAAAAAACACGAAACATACCAATATTCTTGTCTTTCGCTAGCTCTACATAATTGTAGAGCTAGCTCTACATAATTGTAATAACGCCTTTTTAATTTTATGTAAGCTAGAAAAGTTCTGTGCCCTTGATAGTTCACGTGCCGCTACTGCAAGAACTACATGTTCGGATTCTGGTAATGTTCGTAAGCATGTTACAAAACCATGTGATATTTTCCAGCACCTGCTATACCCCAATGAATGGACATCTGTAATAATGTAATTTTAAAAGAAGCTAATTATTTACTAAATAATATAATGGTAAACAATTATAAATTAATTTAAAGTTATAAATAGTAACATTGTTATTCTCTTATATACTAGAATTGATTGAGAAAATCAGTACATGTTTTCAATTGGTATTTCTTATTAATGTATATATATGTCGAGCTCTCATCGGGGTTAGGGGCGTGTAACGAATCTTCATTTGGATTAGTCATTGTTGTTATACAATAGAGATGATATTTACTGGTACAAATATGATTATTACAGAATTTAACAAGTAACCATGGTGATTAGATACTCGAGATGCTAATGACAATGATCAACGGGATGGCAAATGCGCTTTCTTCCAAAGTCTAAGTCGAACTCCAACTTACTTGTCCACAATTCAAGTATAACTCAACTTACTTGTCCACAGTACAAGTAGAACTCTAACTAACTCTTGTTGAAGCGTAGAGAGTATATCTTCAACAATAAAAGATACAAAAATGTTCGCTAGGACGTGTGTAACTCGCTGATGTTGGATCAACGCACATAATTGAGACTGATGAAACTCTTCTCTCCTTACGACCGCGTTCGTTTACATTATATTGGTCGAGGGGGTACCGATAAAATTCCAATCGCCTTTGTTAGACGGTTCCACGTAACGGCGACATTGTTTCTGCTCGGAGTTTGATTATTAATGCAATATGTGTGTGTCCTACGATAATGATACTCCGAGGCAAAACTACTCGTGGCTTGATTTGTCCTCGAGCACGTGTGCCGCTACAACTATATTTTTAAGGAGAGCTATACAGCAACTCCATACCTCTGTTAGGTAAAAACGTCCATCCCGTGACCGTGGCTACGTTTAGTAACCAGTTGTGTCACTTCGAGCTCAAGCCTACTGTCATAAATCTCGAGCAAACATAATCGGATTAAATTATAGACAACTACTTCTGAGCTTTATTATTTATTATTATTTTACCGGGGTTGTCTGTCCTCAAAGCATAGGAAGAAGGAGGAGGGGTTTTTAGTGGGTATGGCAACAACATCCGCCCGAGTCCCACATAACCCAGTGATGCGGGTCACTGGGCATGCGTAACAGCATTTTCCCCTCCTCACGCAAAAAAAAAACACACATTACATATCTTACATTTTGTTTATGTCATGGTATCAGGTAATATATATTAACTATAAACAAAGGCTAGGCCAGCTTGAGTATTTCATTGAGTATTCCTATTATATATCCTGCATATTGCAGTCCTGTGTACAACTGCATAGTGAAAAAAATTATCATTAATGAGCTGCGTTAAGTTTGACTTAATCTTTAAATCCAACTGTCACACCGTAAAACGGCTGACTACGATTTTGGATAATAAATAATAATATAATTACAATTCATATTAGCCTTTTACATCGTATTGCTATTATTAAAAATTGCAAACATCTCAACCATAATATCAAGGAATTTAATTGTTCGACTGTCAAAATTGTCGTCGAAATAGGTTTTTAGAAAAATCTCTTGCAGTCTCACATATGCAGTTGTAAACGATTATTTAGTTTTGTAAAATTTAACACCAAGGTAAACAGATCAATGACTGATGGATGTAAACAGATCGTCAAGCGGCTATGCTAGTGAGCTTCACAAATACACACATATGGGCTGAATTGACTGTAGTGGTATCGACTGTTTTTTGCAAATATCTCGATAATGAAGAACCCGCGAGTAACATACAACGGCAAAAGTAATTCAAAATGACTGTAAGATAAACAAACAGAAGAAAGCCCCAATAAATGCAACCATATTACATTTACACTACGAAAACAGAAACCACCAAATATCCAATTGGATGGCACGCACATAAGACAAACAAAGCAAGAAGTTAAATATCTAGGACTCCAGTTAGACACACAACTTACATGGAAGTAGCATACTAAATCAATTATGGACAAAATATGAATAAAAGAAAGACAGATGTACTGGATAACTAGTCGAAAGTCTAAGCTCAGCATGGAAAATAGACTAAAAATTTACAAAACGATAATAAAACTAATTTGAACGTACGGAATACCACTATGGGAGACAGCAGCAATGAGTCACATAAATAAACTCGAGTCGCTACAATCGAAGATACTCAGAGCAATAGTCAACGGCCCCATGGTATGTCAGAATCAAGGATTTACGGAGAGACCTAAAAATACCAACGATCAAAGAAAAAATCGGCAGATACGCAAAAAAATATAAGAAAAGAATGACAACACATACAAATCAGCTGAAACGAGCAGAAATCTCATAAAAAGAAGACTAAAGAGAAAACACCCCCCTGATCTCACTAAAGAAATAAAATAGACAAACTAGAAGATGGTATTCCGTTAGGGCTGGCCATTCACATGTTAGTTAGCAATAAAGATAGAAAAATTGACCGAATGTCCAGCTGGACAAATTGTAAAGTACAAATTAAATAAAAAAAAAAAAAAAATGGAAATTTACAACGTGACTTCAGTCCCCTTCATGCGTGGATTCGATTTCTGGAATGCATCATTCATATATCTCGCAGAATGAGAACTGAAAAATGGTAAATAAAACAAAAAGACGACAAAAAATAGCTTCTTCATTGAAAAAAAAATAAATATAACAGTTATTCCTAAACCTGCAGGTAGCGAGAATTCAAATGACGAGAACGCAGCTCGTCGAGCATTTCAACAAACACAAATATTGGCAAACACAACAGGTGTAAACATCAACCTACCCTAGAATTTACGAACGATTGTAATAACAATATCTTGCCAATTTGCTATAGATTTAAAGAAATTTAAATCACATTGTTTTCACAATGCAAAATTATTTAAAAAGGCATCCTCGTGGTATCCAATGCCACAAACCATACACAAAATTTTAATACGTAGCAAGCAGATTTTCAACAATGCATTTTAATCTCAAGGCCACTTAGCAGAAGACGCAGCGGAATCTAAAAACAAATTTTACAAATATGATAGACAATTTTCACGCTTGCAAAAATAGTTGTAAGAACAATTTACAGCATACATATATTTAATAGAGCTACGGAAACATCAGATCCATATATCTCATGCATTAGCCTTAAAAACAGAGTTCATAAGCAATAACTAAAGAATTTAAGTAAATCAAAAGTACCGTCATTATTACGTACCCCATACATCCAATCAGAACCATTAACCATCAACATGTAACATAAATCCAGAACAAGCAATGGACGAAGAAGACCAGTCTGCTGATAATGAAGAATGCGAAGAAAATTTGCCAATATTTAGACATTTAGACAATTCAGAACTAAACTCGGGCGAACTATTATTATAACTGTGACCATATTTTTAATTTTACTTTTACTATTTTCTTCGGTATATCTTTTATTATTTTTCCCAGTATTTTATTACAAATAGATAGATTAGATTAATGAACAGAATCTGTTTGATTTCTGCGAAGATCCGCTGCACGAGGTTTTCTTATATTTCTATTGACAGTCCGCTAACATAACCGAATAAAACTGATCCCATATCAAATCTGCAGCCTTTCTGTCCACAAAAGCTAATAGCAGAATCCGTTAATGCAGATTTGGCTGGTAGTGCAACTGGTTTAATAGAGTAACGTTAGTCCTGAAGAATCACGGTGACGTATATTATGTACGTTAAGTAATAAAGAACAATGCTTTTATATAAATATTAGAATATATTAAAATACCAGAATTATAGAATATTAGAATATATGAGAATACTAGAGTTATAAAATATTAGAATACGTTAGAATATTAGAATACAATAAAATATCAGAAATGTAGAATATTAGAATATAGGTTAGACTATACGTTATAATAAAGGCAATTTTTGAGCTTTAGAAAAAAATTCATACATAATTTGTCATGTTTAAATGTTACATTTAGTCCCATTTAAAAAGATAAGAGTCGCCTGAAGATTCTAGAGATATTTTTACATAAATAAGAGTAGTATTTTTACTTCTAATAACAAATAGGTTGAAGAATAATTGCGTATAAATATTTAAAGAAATATGACTCGTAAATACGAATATGTGTATACATTTAGTAATAAAATTAAATATCGCTAATTGTATACGTATAATAGAATAATTACATAAAATCTTGTCAATATCAACATTAGATACATATAAATATTCTTTTTTTATATTAGATTATTCATATAAAAGTTTATATAACCTAACCCCAATCTGGAAAACAATCATGGATTTCAACGACTACTGACAATTGAATATGAACAGAATTATATGCATTCATCATTATTATGTTTGAAACTTATAACCAATTGGGATATGACAGCAAAAAATCATATAACAGAGGTCTTAGGAAAATATGTACTGTTCTTTTTATCTTCATAGAATGTTTGCGTAAAAAATTTCAAGTAAAATTTTGTTACAAAACTGCATGTTACTCTTTGTGTTTTTTAGACTTTGTAACACATGAACACAACTTTTAAATTCATACAATTGACAATTATTAAGTTTGAGATTGTGTCACTTAAATTTAAAAAAATATTAAATAGGATAAATGTTTTAAAATTTATGTAGATATTGTAGCTGCTGCAAGTAGTATACAAGGTATTCCTCCAACTCTGTTGACTTCATTTTTATTGTTTCAAATAATAAGAGAAGAATAAGAATTATTTACAAAAAATTAGGAGGAAGACATACTTTGTTGTAATAGTTTCTTTGTAGGCGAAAAGGTAAAACGCTCTGTAGAATTTGTGTTGTCAAGGCATATAACTTTTATGTCTGACTTCAATAGAATAGGGATTATATTGAAAATAATTCCTCATACATTTGAGTTTGTCGAATTTATTACTTGCATTGTGAAATATTTCTATTATATTTTGCAGTGTTACTGATATACTACCCAACAAAACATCCAAAAATAACAATTGTAAGGTTCGAGCGGGCCAAAAAATTGTGTTTCTGGTATGAAAAATATGTGTGGTTTAGACTTTCACAATGTCTCAATATCAATATTCTTGTAAGAATAACGCCAACAATCTAACACTGCTGTTTGTAATAGTCACTATTTACTGTTTGCTTGTATCTAAAATATTAAACGTGTACTTATCTAAGCATAGGTTGTACTAAATTACAAGCCTCATTACGATAAACAATATATGCACACATACACATCTAAAAAAGACTAATAAAATTAATCATTCTGTAAAGAAAGATAGAAGGAATCTTAGTAACACTGAATTTTACAATTAATCTAATGAAGTACTTTTATGTTCATTATTCAACATTTTATGAAATTGGAATATAAGACACTTCACTAAAAAATGAAACTGACATGAAGGTCTTAAAAGGTCTTGAAAGGTCTCTGAAGATCTTTTGTATATGATATCACCATATATATATATATATATATATATATATGTCGGAGATGCAGAGACATCGAGCCTTTCTTTTGGAAGATTTCTCAATACTTGGGCTCGGGGTGACATAACTGGTCGCCGAACGTAGCCACGGTCACGGGATGAACGAAATGTTTTACAAAGGAGGTTCCAGTGTTAAGGGATACGCTGTATAAACAATCAAGTCTTGATCAGGAGCAATGCTGGTTTATGTGGAACTGCCTAGTTACGGCGCTTGGGAATTTGTTGATATTCCCGATCGATATGTATTTGATATATGTAACTGTATCTGTCTTTTATTTTGCAATCTCCTTGGAGAGTTTACTGTCATCGTCTTGGAGTGAGTCTTAGAGAAACCCTGTGCCAGAGTGAACGTGTCAGTGTGCTATCAAAAAAATATATTAAAACGTACAGAAAGTTTCCCGTTAACCGTGGATTCGTTACAGAACCCAAGAATATTATTTAAAGCATTTGTTTACTTATTGTTTGATATCTAAGTTAACCGATAAACTAACTTTGTAAAGAAATATAATTTTATGTAAATACATCCTTTATTGAACATCATGATGGCAGATGCTAACGAAGGATCGTCTCGCGCTCGAAATCCAAACGATAATTCGACATATATATATATATATATAAAAGAAAATACATCGTCATCATATTAGATCTGTTTTAGAATCTAAATATATTTTATAACTTACTGTTTTCTGTTATTTAAAGTAATAAGAGATATTTCAGATAGACAAAGTTGGTATACATCTTTTATAATATCCTTTTGTAAGTTAGATTTAGGATACTCAGTAATTTGTTAAAGTATTTGAAGACCTCTAAATCTTTATTATACATGAAAATTGTAAAATAATATCATTCTTAATAGTTCGCTTAATAATGTTAAAACAGTCTGATAGAAATCATTTGTCACTATGTCTATTTAATGAGGCTTATCATTTTGTTAGGCCATAAATCTCTTAAATATACTATAAATATTTACACATATTAATAAGTCTGTAAGTAGTAACCAGTCATACGAGGTTCTAAACATGGTTTCTTCTAAGTTACATGTACCATTTTATAATCATATAGGAGATATACATTATATTGTATACCTAAACAAATATTTTTTGAGTCGTTTGCTTAAATAAGAGAGAATTTATTTTAGTATAACCAAAGAAAAAAATCTAAATATTTTCAAAATGTATATGATTGACTGTTTTCATAATTACTATTACTAATATTTATTACTAGTAATAGTAGTTAGCAATACTAATATTACCAACTACTACTACTAATACTTTGTGGTCGTAGGCTTTTTGCAGTAATAGCAGCGACAAGGTAAAGTCCTAAGTTTCTATGTTATTCATTTCTGGTGGTTTTAGACAAGTCCACAGTAATTTTGTAAATAGGTAGATGTAAAATGACAAATGATAATATTAATTAAAATCGTTTTACATATTGTTTTTGGAATATACAGTAAAAAATTCATCTAATTGGAAATTTGCTGTACATATAAATATATATATATATATATATATATATATAGATACATATCTTTTCTTTCTTTTTTTTCTTTTTTTCTTTTTTTTTTTTTTATTTAATTTGTACTTTACAATTTGTCCAGCTGGATATTTGGTAAATTTTTCTAACCTAACATACATACATATGTATGCAATATCTGTATAGATGTATATTTCAATATTAGAATATGAATGATTTCTTATATGTATAAAATTAAATTATAACTTACAATGTTTATAAAAGGTGACCTTCACGGATATTTAAATTGTCTGTTTTAGAACTTTAAGCGCTACATATGTACATAGAACACGAACGTGAAAACCACTAACTTTCAAATAATCTTTTTATGAGATATGGACGTCACAGCAGAAAGGAAGTTTCATACTATCACAATTATATAATAGAGGTTTATTTAATGGATGGAGTGTTTAAAGTGTTCAATTTGTTAATAGTAATTTTGATGGAAGTGCAGAAATGCTACCTACCTTTCCATTTCCATGATTCTTAGACATGTTCTAAAATTCAAAATTTCGAACAACTGTGAGACTGCAATAAATGTCTATTATAACCATAGATATACAAAGAGTTAGAGTACGCGAGTCATATAGTCTTAAATTATCGTGTAAGTGGATGCGACATAGGAGTAGAAAGAACGCTGCATAAAAGTGTCTTCTGTCCTTGTCTAATCAGGCATGACACTGACAATGTTTGTGTTGGCTATACACTTATATGTTTGCTATACGAATGACCATGCGTTATTAGACAAGGACACAAGAGGCCTTTATGCAGCGTTCTCTTTCGCTTTCGCTTTCTCAGCTCGCTCTCGCACTCTATCCTTATATCTCTATGATTATAATTTACAGCTAAATTAAAAGTGAATATGATCTATATTTCCGATTTGGTTTAGATTTTTCAATGCCGTTGCCAGAGGGTTGGGTTGCATGAAATAATAACGAATCAATTATTAGAATAGTAGGCGAATGATTAATTAGATGACATTATTCTATGAAAATAATATTTTTTATTATTTCACGTAGTGATTCGAGAAGCTAACTCAAACTCAATACATAGATAATATTCATTTTTGATTGAATTACGACAGATATTTCTTACAGCCTCGAGTATGTTGGTTGTGCACGGTATTTTAAGTTCGCTTGATCCCCGTTGATAACAATGGTTAAGATTACTCTATTTACATATTACAGTATAATAAGTATACTGCAGCAACCTGCATTTGGTATGGCAATGCTCGAGTGCCATGCTATGAAACTTCAACTCGTTTATATTTATATTATTTAAAATCTCGTCAACTTTATATTTATTTGTATTAAATTGCAATACATTGTAACAGAAAGTCCTTATAACAGTACATTATAACAGAAAGCTTGTATCTGTACTGATACAAATTACAGTAAATGTATTAATAGCGTGCGCGTTAATGGAATTATGCGGGATGTTCGGCCACAGGTGTAAAAATATTTAAGGGGTGATTCCTGAAACTAAAATAAAGCCAAAATCAAGGATAAAAAAAATTGCGTTTCGGGCTCTGTTTTTTTAGCTATTCGCAACTAAATATTAGTTTCTTTCTGAATGGACTCTCCACTACTATCTTGTTACATAACATGTTTAGATTTTAGAAATTTGGTAGGAGGGTAAAACAGTTCTGGAAGGGCAGGATCATTTCAACAGCCAAACATAAAGTACAAACATAAAGTTTAATTTAGTAGAGGTTTAGGTTATTCTACTGTAGATATTTTTGAGCCTTTCCGTTTTTAGTTTTATAAACGTTTTGATTTCTTTTACTTTTAAATATTATTTGTCATTCATTTACGATTTTTCTTACAAAGCGTCGCGCAAGATGGTTTACGTCGTCGATACAGGACGAAAGCGTTAACTACTTCGATCATGGACAGATTTTCCCACCTCGACCATAGGAGAGAGTGGAGACGGTGACCGAAAGCCCCCGTGGTTTCGTCCTCCAGTTGCTGTTCGTTGAGGAATCCGACCATCATTGAAGTTATAGTCTCCGTGGTGCCAAAACGCGAGAGAAAATATTCGGTAAATTTTGTCCACGTAAGACCATCGACCGGAATTTGCGAAAGCCACCGTGCCGCAACACCTTCCAGAGCACTACTTAAAAGGAGATATAAGTCACCATCGCGTATAGGCCTGTCTCGCATAATCACACTGGCTGTCGCGCACCACGTGGCTGCGTCGGTACCCGCTATTCCGGGGTTGAAACGCGGCAGCGATAACTCGAGTGCCGGCCTAGGATTTCGCGCCGGTGTCAGAAACAGCTCCCGCATGACGGCCACGTGCTCTTGCATGGTTAACGTAGACCCGAATCCCACTTCTGATGTCGGGTTATCGATAGGATTGGGGGTGGAGGTGTTCGATGAATCTTCGTTGATATTGGCCATCGATGCGGAGTAACAATGGTAGAGTTTATTGGCACAAGAGAGTGGTATTACAGCGTTGGTAATTAATCACAATGTTAGATGCTCGCGGCGCTATGACAATGGCCTCGGGTCCGGTAACGAATCCGCGGTCAACGGGATGTCGAACGTGTATACTTCGTGGAAGTCTAAGTTATATTCCGATCGCCACAGAACGAGCACTCCGTACCGGAGAATTACTTGTATCGCCGTTAAGATCGCACGAAAGAGTGTCTCTCCATCACGGTGACGCTGTCGAGGAGAACTATGATGGGTGTGTCTAAGGGCACGAGATCATCGGATTCGTGGAGGAAAGTCTTCATTCGGAAAGTGAGGGAAATTGGAGTTACTGTTAATTGGTCAATTTCCATGTTGGTGGTTGGGGAAGGGTGCTAGCCGCCCTTAAGAGAAAGTCGCCATCGGGTCTCGTCGTTCGTGAGAAGAATATACTTCTCCAATTTTCCCGTAGTTAGAACAAGGGCTGTTTGTCGGTTTGAAGGACTTTCGTTAAATAGATCTTAAGATTTATAGCGGGTCCTCGGGCTAGCCGAACATGTGGAGACGCATCAACATCTGGCAATCGTCTTACTCGAAGCATAGTCTGCGTGTGGCGAGCCACGGGACAGAAACCATTGAGACATTTACCATCGCACCCTGTCCCAAGCATTTCTTTTAAGGAGAGTTATAGAGTTACTTCCTGCCTTGGTTAAACAAAACGTTCATCCCCTTGACCGCGACTACGTTTGGCGACTGGTTGTCGCCTCGAGCCCGAGCTCACTATCATAAATCTCGAATAAGTACAGTCGGATCGAATGACAACGGTTTTCTTAATACAGCTATGGTGAAATCTAAATTACAGTACTAGGTGTCTTCCCAAAGTTCCGAGGAGAAGGCTCCGGTGCTCTTTCATCTCCGACATATATATATATGCCCACAGAACCCTGAGAAACAAATAGCGTGGAAGAAATCTGAACACATTTACCATTTATAGAAGACTAAAAAGAAAACACCCCACTGACCTCGCTAAAGAAACAAAATAGTCAAACTCGAAGATAGTATCCCGCTGGGGGTAGCCATCCACATATTATTTAGCAATTAAGTTAGAAAAATTTACCAAATTTCCAGCCGGACAAATGGTAAAGTACAAATTAAATAATAATAATAATAATAAAAAAACTTACCATTGGGGAGCTGAAGGTACTTGTTTAGTTTAGAAATTTAGCTGTGTCTGGCAATAAAAACGAACTGATCGCACGCTCGATGGCCGCTGACCATTGATATTGAGCCGATCGGAGGATGCTCGATCTTCGATTCCATCAGCGATTAGCACGAGCTCTAATTGGAAAATAATATCATTTAGGATTCAATAAAATCATCGATAGTATTAGTAGAGTACATTGGTTGACAGAAAGTAAGACAGAAATATTTTGGCAATTGTTTGAAATGCCCAAAGTTTTCGCCGACTAGTGGTAAAATCGAAGGATATTTGCGTAGTTGAGAAAAGGTAACGTACCTTTTCAAACGGTTATGCCCATGCCAGTCGACAAAGACAGAAAAGGTTGGTGTTTACCAATATGAGTTTTCATGACGAAATATTTTAGAACTTAAAGTAGACCCAGACGAGTAATTAGCAATCGAGGCTTTTGTTTTCTCGACTGGGCCATTCAAAGAATTCCTAACTAATAATGCGGTCGAACATGTTACATTCGGTACTCCACAGGCAAACGGAACACCGATGCTGGCAAAATTGTCGGAAACACCCGGGAAATGGCAGTCTTGAGTCTAGAGTCCAGTCGAATTCGCCTAGAACAATACAGTTTGCAGGTCAACGGGAGAAAGTCTTTCGCAATTGTTGTTTGAAATAAATCAGCTTGGCTTCATTAAGCGACAGGAATAAGTGACAAGCCTGAGCAAGAAAATGAACGCGTCTACGACAGAAAACATAAAAATGCGACAGGGTATCAAAATCGACGATACGTGATGATCGGATACGTGATTCGGTCGTCGCACCGGGAGTAGATAAGGAATTGGTACCGAAATTTGAAAGCCCCTACGTTATTAAAAAGATTTTAGAGAAAAATAGATATGTTGTTACAGATATAGGTGGGTTTTAATTAACACGTATGCCCTTTACAGGAATAGTAAGAGTCGATCAGATGAAATTTTGCATTTCAGAGGATAATTAACAATTAATAATTCGATTATTTATAAAGCACACCTTCTGTCATTTTACTTTTGTATTTGCGTGATTACCTCGAAAATGAAGGTAAATTCGCCGGCGATATTTTCGATATGTGTGTATACCCATGCGATATACATAGGTTAAGCATATATTTTTGTAATATTTATCGGAAATCCGTGTCTACGTATGCATCGTATTATTTTAGATTTATTGTTACATCAGTTTTGGTTTGATTTTGCCGTCGGAATATCTTGCATTTCATTTGACTACATCGTACTGACAAGCTCTGTTTGGATTCGTTCTGTAGTTCGTATTTCTTTCGTTTATGTTAATGAGAAGTCGTAAATTCGTGACTATTATCAAGGTCGTCACTATTGTCAGGAATGGCTGTAGACGGTTATTTTACGACTTTCTCAATTAGCCTCTTTGGAAACTTAGAGACAGTCCAGACCATCACGAGCTCTGAAACAGTTAAGCATCCCTAAATATGCCCTGACCGTTTTTCCATCGTATTGTGTGCTAAACGCTTCAGTTGAAATCCAGGCATATTTGTAAAGTTTTAACCCTTCTCCTTACACTTTGTACTCATCTTAACAATAAAGGTTATCTTTATATGTGTCGGGTTGGCGTTACGATTAGAGTTAGGGTTAAGGGCGTAAACGAATCCCTATTGACACTAGACGTGATCACGATGCAATAGAGGAGATATTTACTAGTGCAAACATGACCATGTTGGAATTGGACAAGTAATCGCGATAAATTGATACTCGAGAAGCTAATGACAATGATCCTAGGCTCAATAACGAATCCACGGTCAACGGGATGACGAACTCTACTCTTCTTTAGCGTCTATGTTGTACTCAATGTTAATGCGTGGGGCAATCACTACGTATCCGAGAGTTACTTGAATCGTCGTCGAGATCGTACCGGAGAGTAACTCTCCGTCTCGACGATGCCGTCGAGGAAAACTATAATGGGTGGGTCTAAGGACATGAGATCCTCGGATTCGTCAAAGAAAGCTTTCGTTCCAAAGGTGAGGGAAATTAGCGCTGTTGCTAATTGGTCGATCTCCATATCGGCGTTTTGAAAAAGATGCTGCTGGCCGCCCTTGAGGGGAGGTTGTTGACGGGGGCATCGTTCGTGGAAGATAGGCTTCTCCTATCGTCCCGTAGTTGCAACAAGGACTGTTTGTCTAAATGAAGAACTTTGCTTGACTAAATCTTAAGATTTATTGCGGGTCCTCAAGTTAGCTAAACATACTGCGGAGGTATATTGACATCTGGAGATCATCTTACCCGAAGGATAGGATCTGCGTGTGGCGAGCCACGGAACAGAAACCTTTGAAATATTTACTGCCACGTGTCGCTACGGCTATTTCTTTAAAGGAGAGGTGTAGAGTTACTCTGTGCCTTTGTTAGATAGAACGTTCATCCCTTGACCGCGGCTACGTTCGGCGACTGGTTGTCGCCTCGAGCCCAAGCTCACTATCATAAACCTCGAACAATCGGAGCGACATTTGTTTAATCTAAATTACGACATTACAGTATTCCCGAGAATCCAAGGAGAGGTTCCGGTGCTTTTCCATTTCCGACATATATGTACTTAGGATATGTCTATATATTGTAGTATCTTTAATTTTGCGCCACCTTCGAGAAGGTTGCGGTATATATAATATGCTGTTTAGTAAGTGAATGAGTAATCCTAACTATTGTTATACGTGCGTATAAATGAAATATAAATATGGTTGAAATTATTTAATCCTTGTAACATTCCTTATTTGTATAAATACAAAGAAAATTATTTGTCACTTTGCAATGCATTTCAAAATTGATAATATTTCTTTGGAAAAGATTTTTCATCTTATTATACATTCTTTAGTGTAGCGACCAATAATACAGGGTGAACGTAAAATGGTTTTCATTGTTATTGATAAGGCGGTAATTTCTTTCTATCTATTTATTACTGTTGTTTCGTTTCTTTATACTTATTAATGAATAAACAATTGTGTGGGCTATCCAGTGCTGTATGCGAATAAGGAGTAAACCAGCTATACTGCGCCAGCAGTATTATACTTTGAACAGTGACAGAGAAGGATATTTCTATAACTTAATAGTGCGTCAGACATCACGTCGCGGCGAACAGATTTCCGTCGAAAATGAATAATTCGCAGAAGATCGTATCCTGTGACGATTTATGCCGACTAAAGAATATACAATGACCAATTAGATTTATATGTCGGGTTATCGTTAGAAATTTTAGGCGTGAAATAATTAATAAGTATAGCAAAAGCTATTGACAATGTTTCTGGGCTCAATAACGAATCCACGGTCAACGGGTAAACTCTTTGTACAATGGAATACATTTTGTAGCACGCAGACACGTTAACTCAGACGCCGGGTTACTTTCAGACTGACAGCCAAGACGATGACAGTAAACTCTCCAAGGTGATTGCAAAATAAAAGACAGATACAGTCACATATGTCAAATACATATCGATCGGGAATATCAACAAATTCCCAAGCGCCGTAACTAGGCAGTCCCGCGTAAACCAGCATTGCTCCTGATCGAGACTTGATTGCTTATACAGCGTGTCCCTCAACATCGGTACCTCCTCTGTAAGACATTTCGTTCATCCCGTGACCGCGGCTACGTTCGGCGACCAGTTACGTCACCTCGAGCCCAAGTATTGGGGATCTTCCTAAAGAAAGGCCCGATGTCCCTACATCTCCGACATATATAAAGATTGACGTTACTGTCGTTGAAATATTTGGGATAATTTTGTATCTGTCTGTTTCCCCTTGCCTATTGAGAAAGGCACTGCTATAACCGCGTGACAGGACAAAAGTTTGAACAGGAGGAACGAAAGTGACGTCATAAAAGATAGATGATTGTTGATGAGATCTCAATGGTATCTTACGAGAATTTGCGAATAATTCATTTAAGACTGCAAGAATTCAAGATATATAAAAAAATATTTGGTGACAGAAATGTATTTCTCTTCGATGACATCTCTTTCATGCAATTATTCCCAGCAAAAGAACATTGTTGTATTGTATAAAAACAGTGGTGTGCTGTAAAGATTAATTTATAGTACCAAGTTTCATTCTGCGAACTCATCATTAATATGAGGTAAAAGGATGATACAGAGTTTATCGACCTATTAGATAATTTACAGTTTGGCGAAATAACAACTTCTGAGTTTGAAATACTATGAGTGCGAAGGAGTGATATATAGCAGTAAGAATATTCCAGATAGTAAGATTCGTAGACGAATATAACACAAAAGTGATTGATGAATTAGCGAAATTACGTCGTGTGTACGTTATTCATTGAGTAGGCGAGAGTCGGGAAGCAGCTACATGCGAGAAAAAAACTTCCGAAAATATTATTCATGCAGATGTAAATAATCATGGATAACTGTTGCATGCAATAACATTAGCCGAGGGATCACGAGTTATGTTGCGACGAAACATACCAATTTCCGTTGGTTCGATAAACGACGCAATGGGAATGGCAAAGAAATTTATTTGTCAGTACTTCGAAGAGGTCAGCTGAAAGTGAGAGAATTGGAAGCAGATTCAAATATGCTGACGGCTACATTCCCATATCTCCAGTAATAGCAATGTTTCAACTGACGAAACGTTTCGGAGATGTTGAATAAAGAATGTCATCGCTTGTGCTAAGCTGGACAGTAGCGGTACACAGATTACAAATGGCTATAATAGATAGGACCGTAATTGATCTTGGCAAAGAGAATTTTGCAAAAGTGCAAATCTATGCCGCTTCTAGTCGTGTGGAAAGTTTAGGCAGCTTGGACATATCTGAATCTGAATAGCATCGAATGAAATTTTTATCAAACCATGTGACGAAAGAGCACTTGCAGCGACCAGTTTCCATGGAGAAACGCTCAGACACAAAGAAATGAAATTGGCGAATAATAACATATCATTCGCAATAACAATAGTTAAGAATGGAAAAGTAGGAAATTTGCAAGCTATCTCTACAAGACGTATAAGATTACGTCACAATAGCTTAATTCAATCCAAAGTAATCAATAAACCTTTAGAATTCTATCTTGCTTTTGGCATCAAATGTGAACAAATGGTTATTTATAACAGTGTCCTCTGCGGGAACCAATGCGGCTTCGCAAATCGTGCCCAAAGACGAGCAGGTTATTATCCGCTAACTGTGAGAGGGCGATTGCGAAAACCGGTAGGCGTTTTCAGCTACTGAAGATATCGTAACCCGTTGCGATTCTTTCAACCGCAGCAGGGTCGAAGGTTACAACAGCGAATAGTTGTTTGTAGATATTTGCTATTATTAATTATTATATCAGGAAATCAGAATTTATATTTCAAACGAATATATATTTCAAATCGAATTTATATTTTCAAAATAACGCCCTTGTAAGTTGGTAATAAGTTGAACGCCCTTCGCCGACAAGAGGTCGGATTGATAGCTCGTCTACGCACTACCTCAAATTCTCTTGCAGCCGCCTCATTCTCGCTTTTGGTTCGTTTCTTAGAATTCGCGACAGAATTTGTTTGTACAACTCTACAATTCGCGCGATGCTCGGTGCATCCTACAAAAACTTCATCGCAACCGTCCGTCTCGTTTCCACCCGACGCTATTGCGGTTATGTTTGTCGCAACCGATTCATCTAACGAAATTTTGTTCATTACGACGGTGTCCTTGAGACAAGCACTCGTGGGAACTACAATTACCTGCTTGTGTTGCACGTTCTCGACACGAGATAGATCTACCTCACGCGCTCCCGTCTCTATGTATACTTTAAGGACCTCTGGAAACCCATCGGAATTCTCGTTTTTTATTCTACTAATGGAGATATCTCCCCTCTTCAAGTTTATCTCGACGGTATCCAGGAAGTCTGTACCTATCAACAACGAGTGTTGCATCGCAGTGTTCGGAACTACGTGTATCGTTATATGATACAATTCACCGTCTATAATAATATCCGTCGGAAATTTCCCGAGCGCAAAATTTCTTTTAGACCCGATACTGTGAAATTCAATAATGTCTCGACTTAATTGGGGCGCTCCGATTCTTACATACTGATTATACCGCATCAAGGTTAACTCGCTACCGGTGTCTACCAGCGCGCTCAGTTCGAAATTTCCGATCTTCACGTCTTTACCACGCTTTGTCGGTAACAATCGAAACACACTACCAACCTCTTTAATGGACTCGCTCAGATTGTCGCACCTCGATGCAATGTATCCGTATTCTCTACACTTGAAACATTTAGGTCCCCTCGACTTGTTCGGACACTCTGCACACACGTGTTCTTCATCACCGCAATTATAACACCTTTTACACTTCGCTACACCTTCCGACTGCTTGTATCTTCCATTGTCCTTAGCTCTCACCGGTCTCATAGTTGACTCTGCTATACGGGATTTCTGTTCCTCATAGATGATAAGATTTTCTTTTAGATCTTTTACTGATTTAGCCCCGTACAATATTGTTTTATTGACTTCTTTGTCTCTTATTCCATCTATGATGTACCTTATCTTTGCTGCTTCTTCCATATTCATTTGACTGGCTATACCAAGCATTCGGTACATGTACGCTGTACATCCTTCGTCGTCTCTTTCTCTTTTTTTTTCTTGTTTCCTGCAGTTTGCGGTGTATTTGCCAAGTGTTAAATTTTTTCGAAAACTCTCTTATCAGACCTTCTTTTAACTCGCGCCAAGTTCTAGCATGGTACTCATAATTCACAAATATGTTTGCCGATCCGTTCATCAACTTTTTTGCATAAATTACCTTTTGTTCTTTTCCACCTACATATGCTTGCAGTTTCTTCGAACGCCTCGAACCATTGATTAATATTTTCGTTGTTTTCGCCTGTAAAAACTTCTAAGGCGTCTTGCACATCCTGAAAACTTACTGTTGTATACCTACATATTTTCCAACGGAATTTGTCAGGTTTCTGATATACACCTCGCACGTTCCTTTTGCTTATTCTTTCGTCACCTTCGTCGTCTTCAGTTTCGCTTTCGTCGTCGCTCTCTTCTTCCGACGACGTATTCTCTTCTTCCATCGCCGCCTGTAGTCTCACACGTAGTTCAGCCTTCTTCCTCTCGTCTCTAGCCCCATACTAGCAAGACGTTCTCTTAATTCTTTTGTCCTAAGCTTCTCGAGATCTTCGTCTTCATCTCGATCACGCTTAGTTTTTGGTATTGCCCCTGAACCTTGCTTCTCCGTGGTCTTTTTACCGTTTGCTGGCTCTTTAGTACTTGGTTGTCCAGTACTATATGCTCGATTTAGCCTGGCAACCAACACTGACCTTGCACCAGATATTGGTAGATTTATCTGTGCAAGCTTGTTTCTTAATTCTTCCAGCGTTAGATTTTCCTCACTTGAAAACTGTTCTTCTTCACAATTTGCCATTTTCAACTCTTTTCTTTTCAGCACGAGTAGTTCCGTAAAACGTGTCGTTCTCGGTCTGGTTTCAATCCCGGACGAGCCCCCAAAATGTAGTATCGGAAAGGATAGGATTAGGATAATTTAGATTTGTAAAATTCTCCTAATGCTATTTATTTAAGATAAATAAAAATAACAGAGGTTTATTGGACAGAGAATGATAAATGTTCAACTTGAACTAAACGCAAAAATCTTATTCTACTCAAATCACTCTCGCAACTCTATAACTCTAACAACTCAATCTCTCAAGAACGCTAGCAACTCAGGCAACTCCGCTGACTCTTTCAACTCTACAAATTTACTCCTCCGCTTCTCGACTAACGCTGACCTCTCGATAAAACGTTCTCACATCTCGATCAACGTTATTTTGTCCTTTTCCTAATCCGGTCCTGTTTTCGTGCCGCAAGGACTAGGTGACTTTAGTCAATAGGTTTTTCTCTTATGTAAACCAACAGCCGAAGGTCAGACGACAATGCTTTGGTTTGTTTCTAACCAGGTTTTTTCCTCACGATACTACAATACACATGTATATATATATCCATATACAGGGTGGTTGGTAACTGGTGGTAAAAGCGGAAAGGGAGTGATTCTACGCGAAGAAAGGAGTCGAAAATATAGAATAAAAATTTTTCGTTTGAGGCTTTGTTTTCGAGAAAATCGACTTTGAAAGTGTTCATAGAAATTTAATTAGAAGAGCAGAAGTATGTGTTCGGCAGAATGGGCAACATTTTCAGCAATTTTTGTAATAATAAACTTTATGATTACTTCATATTATTTCATTATGTATTCCTAATTTTCCGTTACGGCAGAAACAAACTTAAACTGCAATAATATCCATCGAGACAACGATCTACAGGGAGATCCGTTATAACGAGACGTGATAAAGTGCACGCGTACCGAGCGAACATTCAAAGTCGATTTTCTCGAAAACAAAGCCTCAAACGAAAAATTGTTATTCTATATTTTCGACTTCTTTTTTCGCGTAGAATCACCCCCTTTCCGCTTGTACCACCATCCTGCAGTTACCAACCACCCTGTATATAATATATTGTCTATGGCATTACGAGAGTATGTGGTTATTGATAGTGACTCTTAATATTTATTGCGTAACTGCAGAATTTGATGGACCGTAACTGCTCCGGAACATAATTGTGACTAACTTCTTAATGACTGACTGTTGTTGTAGGCGACAACTCCTATTTATAATAAATAATTGCCTCGTGACGGTTTATTCCCACGAGAACGCGTAGTTTCGGCACGTAGTTATCTCTGCGGACGCTACAGTCTTCGCTTCTGCTGATTTCCTTCCCAAGTGTGTTACGGTTTCATCCACCTGCTGATACGATCTCCCAACGAGCGTTGCAGTTTTACGTTTTGCTGATAATGAGTCGAACTCTTCTCGGCACGTGGTTATCTCTGCTCGCGGTGATACTCGATTCTTTGGCGCGTCGCAGCTGCTTCCCTCTGCTGACTTTACCTGAGAACATCATCGTCCCTCAGCTCCCATTCGCTGCTTACTGCACTGTGTACTGTGGTGGGGAGAGCGCGCGCAAGGCAGAGCGCATCAGCGGACGTCTCAATGTTACGCCTACTCTGAACCGCGCAACACCTATCCCTACGTAGTCTTCGATACAACGAAGTATCTCTACGAAATTTCTTGAAGTGTTTAACGATTCGTAACGAGTATTTTACGTGAGTTTCTTTATCATTTTATTGAAAACGACGCAATGTGGATTTTACTGATCGCGGTGTGCACGTTTCGTGAATTCTGGTTATTTTTCTTATCGCTTTATTAATCCTATCTTATCCATGGTGGCATATTGTGTAATTTATTGATCGCAGCGCGCATTGTAATGTAAAGTGCAATCTTATGGGGATATACGTTGAAACCTGTTGCTTTTCCGCTCGAATAAGGGATATCCTGTCAACTAAGCACTCTTTTTACTCTGTTTTGATGCCGAATGCATCGCATGGATGTTTTGCACAAAGTGCGCACATATCTGTAAAATGCAATTTCTTGGAGAATTTCGTTGAAATCTTCTTGTCGCGTCTCGCGCTCAACACGAGCCGTAACTTGAGACAGAGTAAGAATTTGTCATAACTCGCGAATGATGCGAGACGCTACTCTGGGGATAATAGAATTAGGCAAAGAACGTTTAGGGGAATAAAGACGCAAAACGTTCTGATATCTTCACTTTTTACAATATTAATCTACAACCAAAATTCAAATAATATGATGGGGGAAATTCGCGAACTGCCAACGTCCGAACACCGTATAATAATTACAAACGGGAATTATAGAAACCTGTCAATTACAACACGCTCAGATACTTTTACTATGTATTAATTTGCCAATCAAAATTAAAAAGATACTATCAGGAAAACTCGCGAACCGGCAACGCGTGGGCACCGATTATAATAATGAACGGAAACTGCAAACGCCTGTCAATTACAATGTAACGTATTAATCTAGAACTGAAGTTGAAACAGTAAGTAACGATCGTGTAAAAAAACTGATCGCAGCTTACGGAACTTGCACATGTTACATGGAATAGGGAGATGGGAAAGCAACAAGTACGTGAAACTAATTGAATCTCGTGAAATACGCGTGCCATAAGCAGTTAATTACGTAACATGCCACTTTGGATAAATAGGAGTAATAGAACAACGAGCCTGTGAGGGACCAACGAGAAGTCGCGAAATGTGCGCGCCGAGATCAATCAACTATAAAACATGCCACTTTGATTTAGGGAGAAACGATAAGACAACGAATATGAAAACCCCAATTGAAACTCAGGAAGTGTGCGCGCTGCAATCAGTAAATTCCACAATATGTCACCATAAATAAATTGTAAGTAGTTCATAATCGCAATAGACAATGACGGATCGACAAACGGGCAAACTAAGGACAACGAATACACGAACGTGCAAATAATACGAAATTTTTCTATCTTTACAGAATGTGCATCAACCTTTGCAACAGGGAAGAAGTACAAGCAAATTATGGTCTTTTGAATATGATAATTCCAAGACAACTGACACGCCAAGTTGACCGGCCTAGATATTATTGTTTGATACGAGTCGCACCTGCCTACCGCACCAACGACTATTCACTTTGTGGATTTTGCTACAGAAATTTACTTATGATGGAAGCGGACGTACGGATGTACGAAGAAGCAAATTATCATAGCATTTGCGGAGTCTCAGGCCGCGCACGTGTCCTTCGTTGCGACTCATGCGAAAAACGAATAGGACGGCTAATACCCGCAGACGAGTGTCGGCTGTGCGCCGAGCAGTTGCCTATACTGACTACAAATCAGATAAATTCGTTAGCTCAGGGGAAATTAGTACGCATTGATTATCATCCGTGATAACAATTTTTTTGCTGTCACATAATCGGAACTATGTACGGAACTGTTGCGATTCTTTCAACCGCACGCGGATCAGAGGTTACAGCAGCGAATGATCGTTTATAATATTTTCTTCTTATTATATTATTAATATTCTTGTTATTATAAATAAACTATATTATTAATATTCGTTCTTTTTATAATTATTTAATTCCACAAATTAACGTATAAGGAAGCAAGAATGTATGTTTCAAATCAACTGATTACTTACGTCGGTGTTGTCTGCTGAAACCAACCTGGCTTCGCATATCATGCCCAAGGACGAGCAAGTGATTTCCTGCTAATAGTGAGAGGAGAAATTCGAAAACCCGTAAGTGTCGTCTGCTATTGATGGCACCGTAACTCGTTGTGATTCTTTCAACCGTAGCAAAGTCAAAGGTTACAAGAGCGAACGATTGTTTATGGATACAGAAATAATATAGCCTTTATAACTATATATAACAGCTACAACAAATAGTTTTTTGATATCCTATTTTATCTAAAAAATATTTTGTTATAAAACTGCAATCGCATTGTGAATAAAGCTACTTTAAAAATTGTTAAAACTTTATTTCTTTATTTTTTCGAGAGAAAGGGCCGTTTGCGATGAGTACAATATGTAATGGAAGTTCGCCACCTCCAGAGAGACAGCTTCCCTTTTGGAACTTTAGGGAAACTCCTTAATACTGTAATATAGATTCTACCATAGCCGTAATTAAGCAATTGTAGTCATTCAATCGGACTTTATTTGTTAGAGATTTATGATGGTGGGCTTGGGCTCGAGGCGACAACCAGTCACCGAACGTAGCCGCGGTCAAGGGATGATCGTTTTGTCGAACAAAGACATGGAGTAATTCTATAGCTATAGGGGCGTGAAACAAATCTTCATTTGGAATAGACGTTGTCGTTATGCAATAGAGAGTATATTTACTAGTACAAGTATGAGTATCATAGAGTTTAACAAGTAACCGCGGTAATTAGATACTCGAGATGATAATGACAACGATCCTAGGTTCAATAACGAATCCGCGGTCAACGGGATGAAAGATGTACGTTATCACAAAGTCCAAGTCTAACTCTTTTTTTAACAAAACGTGAAATATTCACTGATCGTAAAGACGATACTCTTTTCGTCGATGTGATCGCACGAGAGAATGACTTTCCGTCACGATGATGCTGCAAGAGGAAAATTATGATGGGGTGTGTTTAAGGACACGAGATCATCAGATTCGTCGAGAAAAGCCTTCGTTCGGAAAGTGAGGGAAATGGACGCTCCTGTTAATCGATTAATTTCTATGTTGGTGGTTGAAGAAGGATGCTAACCGCCCTTGAGAGAAAGTTGCTAGCGGGAAGCGTCGTTCGTGAGAAAACGTATGTCCCGCATCCTCCCGTAGTAGGTGATAGATTTAGGGACGGTTAGAATATAGACTATTTGTCCGTTTGAAGGACCTTAGTTAACAAAATCCTAAGATTTATAGCGGGTCTTTAGGCTAGCTGAACATGCACTGCGAAGATGCATCGACATCTGGTAATCATCGTGCCCGAAGAATAAAGTCTGTGTGTGGCGAGCCACGAGACAGAAACCGTTGGAATGTTTACTGTCGCGTGCCGTTACAACTATTTCTTTTAAGGAGAGCTATAGGACTACTCCATCCCTATGTTAGGTAAAAACGTTTATCCCGTGACCGCGGCTACGTTCAGTGACTTGTCGCTTCGAGCCCAAACTCACTATCACAAATATCCGACAATTATAATCGAGTTAAATCATAGAGACTAATATATTGGGAGTTTTCCGAAGAACTCCAAAGGGAAGGCCTCAGTGTCCTTTCGTCTCCGATATATATATATGTCGGAGATGAAAGAACGCCGGAGCTCCTCCTTGGATTCGCGGGAATACCGCAACTCTGTAACTTAGATTAAACAAATGCCGCTCCGATTGTTCGAGATTTGTGATCATGAGCTTGGGCTCGAGGCGACAATCGGTCGCCGAACGTGGCCGCGGTCAAAGGGATGAACGTTTTATCTAACAAAGGCACAGAGTGGCTCTGTACCTCTCCTTAAAAGAAATAGTCGTGGCGACACGTGGCAGTAGATACTTCAATAGTTTCTGTCCCGCGGCCCGCCACACGCAGATTTTGTCCTCCGGGTAAGATGATCGCCGGGTGTCGGCATGCCTTTACGGCGTATGTTTGGCTAACGTGAGGACCCGCTATAGATCTTAAGATTTAGTCAAGCGAAGTCCGTCAAATAGACTTTGTTGCAACTACGGAAAGATAGGAGAAACCTATCTTCCACGAGCGTTGCCCCCCGTCAACAACCTCCCCTCAAGGGCGGCCAGCATCTCTTTCAAAACGCCGATATGGAGATCGACCAATTAGCAACAGCGCTAATTTCCCTCTCCTTTGGAACGAAAGCTTTCTCTGACGAATCCGAGGATCTCATATCCTTAGACCCACCCAATATAGTTTTCCTCGACGACATCGTCGAGACGGAGAGTCATTCTTTTCGTACGATCTCATCGACGAATGACAGTGCCACCTTACAACAAGTGAATAACTCACATCTAGTTAACAAAGAGTTAGACTTGAGCTGTGCGAGAACATACGTTTACCATCCCGTGACCGCGGATTCGTTTCGAACCTAAGGTCATTATCACTAGTGCTACGAGTGCTTAATCTGGTTAATAAGCCTGTGCTAATAAACTCTCCGTTGTATCACAACAATGGCTAATTCTAATGAAAATCCATTAAACGCCCATCTCCTTAATCCTGACTCTAATCCGACATATATATATAGACTACAGAATCGATCCCTGAATTATCCCAAGATTTACGACCTTACATATATATATATATATATATATATATATATATATATATATATATATATATATATATATATATATATCTACTTCCGTGAACATAATTTTCAATGTACCCATAACACGCTCTACCTGTCCATTGGCTCTACTAGCACCGATCGCTATCAAGTGAACTTTAATTCGTTTGCTTTCGCAGAATTCTCGAAATTCTTTTACCCTTAAAACATCTTCCAAGATCTACTATTATCCGGCAGGGACTCCCGAATAAAAACATAGCGGATTTAAGCGCTTTAATTGTGTTAAGGGAATCTATCTTACGAGTATGATGCAGGTATACGAATTTAGTGAAGACGTCGATCAAAACAATGACGTACTCCTTTGATTGCTTTTACCACTCAACTTGCCTGTTATGTCCATGTGGACCGTATGCCAGGGTATGCTGGTCTTCCCCGAAAGTGACGGCCGCAGCCAACGCCTTATGCGGCCTATTACCTAACATCGGCGGGGCAGGATTGGGAGTGCGCAGGCTCTACGAAGGAGTGATCCGGTCACGAGTACGGAGCACCTGTATGGGCCGAAGATCTGGCGGCGAGCCGGCGTAACCTGACACTGGTGAGAAGGCTCCACAGGACGATCGCCATCCGGGCAGCGAGGGGATACAGGACGGTGTCCTACGCGACAGCGACCGTGCTGGCCGCGTCCCCCCCATTCGAGCTACAGGCCCTTGCCCTTCGTCGGGTGTACGAACATCGGAGGGCCGCGACCTTGGACCGACGGGCCACGCCGACGGCATCAACCGTGGATGTTCGGGAGGAAGCAAGACTAGAAGCATGGGAGCGGTGGCACTCGCAGCTGTTGGAAGAGGATGCGGTACGCCCTCATCGGGCCGTCCGCGCCGTCCTGCCCAACTGGGACAAGTGGAGAGACAAAGGCGGGGTCCCGCTAACATTCAGAACGACTCAGGTGCTCACCGGCCAAGGGGTGTTCGGCGAGTACCTGCTCAAGATCCGGCGAGAGGTGACGTCCATCTGTCACCACTGTGGGGAGGAGGAGGACACGGCGCAGCACACGCTGGAGGCTTGCCCGGCGTGGGAGGTACCGCGACGTGTCTTACGACTCGAGATCGGCGAGAGATTGGCCCCTGATACGCTCATCGAAGCTATGCTCAGGGGGCTCCAGGAGTACACAGCCGTCCGCACCTTTTGCGAGCAGGTCATGCTCGTGAAGGAGCGAGCGGAGAGAGAAAGAGAGAAAGCCCAGCATACCAGCAGAGCGCGACATCAAGGAGGCTCCGCGCGTCACGGAGCGGCGGTGCCCCCGCCGTAAACGCGCCCAAGGAGTCATCGAGGAAGTAACAAGACCCAAGGAAAGGGGCGCTAGGGGGCGTGGTCCCCCCTGGCGGCCCCGATCTTCTGTCTAACAAGGAAGTCTCCCGCCCAGCAGGGAGATAGACGACGAGGAGCGCTTGGTAGTATTCGCAAGAGATCCTGAGCCCTCCTCGAACAGCCGTCTGGAAGACCACCGTGGAGTTTTAGTCGGTAAGAGTCCGACACTACCCATGCTGCTTGCAGCTGGGTGTCCATGAGGATCTCTCCACGTAAAAAAGAAAAAAAAAAAAAAAAAAAGGGTATGCTGGTCTTAGGTATAGGATGCAGTTCGGCTTGTATCTTACCTAAACTAGCTTTCGAAACTTGACAAGCAGGACAGTTCTCAATGAATCGGCTAACGTACTTCGCCATCCCTTCGAACCAGTAATACTCGTATAGTCTCTTCAGCGTTTTCTCCCAACCTAAGTGCATAATTGACTGGTGCACATGGTTAATAACAGACTATATAAAACATCTTGGGACTATAGGTACACAGAGAATCCTGCCTTTTCTTTGTATCCTACGGTGCAGAGTACCGAACCGTAATTCGTATGTATTCGAGATGTCTTCCGCGAGTCCATCGTTTTGCAATCCCTTGACGATTTCCAAGGTTTGAGAATCACAACGTTGTTCCGCTAATAGCCAATCTTCCGAAATTTCGGCCAGTCAACTATTTTCTCTTTGATTTTGTCGAATTTAATAGGGTCAACGCCTGTGGGGTTTCGCGACAAGAAATTTGTGAGCCGTCCGTTTACTTTCCCGATACATAATGTCAAAAATAAAAGTCTGCAAGTAAGCCCATCACCTATGGTCCCTGTCATTTAAATGTACTTTATCACTCGATGCTTTCAACGAGTTGCAATCCGTGACGACAAGAAATTCCCGTCCCTATAGATAGTGACAGAAATATTTTACGGCGTTTACGATAGCTAATGTATTGAGTTCATAGGAGTGATATCTGGATTTCGCGGGGCTGGTTCTTTTACTGTAATACTCTATTACCTTGTTCTTACCTTCGGCTTGATGCGTCAAAATCACCCCGTAACTCTCCGAGCTAGCGTCAGTATGTAGTTCTATCGGGTAATTGGGGTTGAATATCGTTAGCACCGGCGCGTCGGTCAGGGCGGAAACTACCTGTTGTCTTATTTTCTCGTGTCTATCTGTCCAAGTTATATTTCTGTTATCTGAGATGAGCGCATACAGGGGCTTCATCGTCTGTGAGAATTTAGGGATGAATTTTCGGAAGTACGGAGCTAACCCTATGAACTGCCTGAACTCTATAACGGTCGTTGGCACAGGTGAAGAACTTAAGGTGTGTATTTTACCCGGGTTAGGACGAACTTCTCCGTTATGAATTACATATCGCAAATAGAGCACCGATGTCTTTAGAAAAGAACGTTTCGCAAAATTAAAAGAGAATCCGGCTTTTACGAGGGTATCTAATACGGTGTTCAATCTTTCTAAAGCTTGATCTATCGAGTTGGCAATAATTAGGACGTCATTGAAATAAATAACAACGTACGAATGAGCGAGGTCACCTAAGGCCTTGCGAATGACCCTCCGAAAGACGGACGGCGCAATTCTTCAGTTCAAACGGCATCGTTATCTACTCATATTGTCTGTCGGGAGTAACGAACGCTGTATACTTCGCTGAATTAGGATAAATAGGAATTTGGTGAAACCCGCTGGCCATATCCAGGCTAATAAAATATCTCACCTCTTGCAATCTCGCGACTTGATCCGCAATAAGGAGTAAAGGGTGCCGATCCGCGACGGTACTTTGATTTAGCTCTCAGGGATCCACTCGTAATCTATCTGAGCCGTTTTCTTCTTCGCGAGTTACGTAGGGCTCGCGAATGGCGAATTACTAGGCCTTATGATCTTTGCTTTAATTAAAACGCTTATTTTCTCACGTACCGCTCTTCGGTCCTCCTCGCTAAGTCTATTAAGGACTTCCTCGTACGGTGATGTTAGGATCAATTAATCGTATTTCTAGCCGGCCTGTATTTACGCGAATACGAAGGGAACCCGTAACGAATGAATCTTTGAATTTGTCGAGAAGAGAAATTGATCGACTTTTATTATTACCATGTACATCAGTGTCAGCTTCATTAACGACGATCTCGTTTGCAGTGGTTTCATTACAGACATTAATTATTTTTGTTTTACACATAGCGAGGCTATTTTGTGTAATGTTACGTCAAAACCCAGACTTAGAGTTCCGCAACTAATCACGATATCATATTTTACATCACTATCAGCAAGGACATGAGAAATTATCTTCGATGTAAAAATCATTAATACACACGATGAACAAATGGGAGGGGTATGTTTAATACAAGTATTTCCTACTCCTCGCATTACTAATATGTCAGTCATTCCTTTGCCAGAAAATCTCGAGGCCGCGGACTCTTTAATTAGTGAACGCTCGGCTCCCGAATCGGAGTAAAATGGAAACGACTCACCCAGATGACTTGGTCTATCCGTTGGTGCCTCCAGTACGTAGAAGTCGACTCGCCACCCGTTATTGAAATTATAGTTTCCTTCCATAATCAGGTTGGCAGCTGCGCCCCATGCAGCGGAGTCGGAGCACGCGATTTTAAGGGTTAAAACGTGGTAGCGATAATTGTTAGGTTTCACACTCGATTTGCACTAGCGACTGAATTGCGGACGACTTGCAACTTGCGCACGATGATCGTAAGTTCTAGCATTGTTATAATCGGCACTGATCCCACTTCTGATGTCGGGTTGGCGTTAAGATTTGAGTTAGGGTTGAGGGCGTGAAACGAATCCCTATTGGCGCTAGACGTGATCATTATGCAATAGAGGAGATATTCACTAGTGCAAATATGACTATGATGGAATTGGATAAGTAATCGCGATAATTAGATACTCGAGAAGCTAATGACAATGATCCTAGGCTCACTAACGAATCCGCGGTCAAGGGGATGACGAACTCTACTTTTCTTCAGCGTCTAAGTTGTACTCAATATTAATGCACGAGGCAATCACTACGTATCTGAGAGTTACTTGAATCGTCTTTGAGATCGTACCGGAGAGTGGTTCTCCATCACGGTAACGCTGTCGCGGAAAGCTATGACGGGTGTGCCTAAGGGCACGAAATCATCGGATTCGTGGAGAAAAGCCTTCGTTCGGAAAGTGAGGGAAATTGGCGTTACTGTTAATTGGTCAATTTCCATGTTGGTGGTTAGGGAAGGGTGCTAGCCGCCCTTAAGAGAAAGTTCGAGAAGAGGAAGCGTCGTTGGTGAGAAAAATAGATTTCTCCTATTTTCTCGTAGTTGGGACGAGGACTGTTTGTCGGTTTGAAGGACTTTAGTTAAACAGATCTTAAGATTTATAGCCGGTCCTCGGGCAAGCTGAACATGTACTGTGGAGACGCGTCGACATCTGGTAATCATCTTACTCAAAGAATAGAGTCTGCGGGTGGCGAGCCACGGGACAGAAATCGTTGAAATGCTTACCGCCGTGCCCCGTCCTAAGTATTTCTTTTAAGGAGAGCTATAGGGTTACTTCATGCCTTTGTTAGACAAAACGTTCATCCCTTGACCGCGACTACGTTCGGCGACTGGTTGTCGCCTCGAGCCCGAGCTCACTATCATAAATCTCAAATAAATACAGTCGGATCGAATGACAACAGTTTCTTAATACGGCTATGGTGAAATCTAAATTACAATACTAGGGGTCTTCCCAAAGTTCCGAAGGGAAGGTTCCAGTATTCTTTCATCTCCGACATATATATATATATATCGGAGATGAAAGAACGCCGGAGCTCCTCCTTGAATTCGCGGGAATACCGCAACTCTGTAACTTGGATTAAACAAATGCCGCTCCGATTGTTCGAGATTTATGATCATGAGCTTAGGCTCGAGGCGACAATCAGTCGCCGAACGTAGCCGCGGTCAAAGGGATGAACGTTTTATCTAACAAAGGCACAGAGTAACTCTATACCTCTCCTTAAAAGAAATAGTCGTAGCGACACGTGGCAGTAAATACTTCAATAGTTTCTATCCCGCGGCCCGCCACACGCAGATTTTGTCCTCCAGGTAAGATGATCGCCGGGTGTCGGCATGCCTTTGTGGCGTATGTTTAGCTAACGTGAGGACCCACTATAGATCTTAAGATTTAGTCAAGCGAAGTCCGTCAAATAGACTTTGTTGCAACTACGGGAAGATAGGAGAAACCTATCCTCCACGAGCGTTGCCCCCCGTCAATAACCTCCCCTCAAGGGCGGCCAGCATCTCTTTCAAAACGCCGATATGGAGATCGACCAATTAGCAATAGCGCTAATTTCCCTCTCCTTTGGAACGAAAGCTTTCTTTGACGAATCCGAGGATCTCATATCCTTAGACCCACCCAATATAGTTTTCCTCGACGACATCGTCGAGACGGAGAGGCATTCTTTGGTACGATCTCATCGACGAATGACAGTGCCGCCTTACAACCAGTGAATACCACACATCTAGTTAACAAAGAGTTAGACTTGAACTGTGCGAGAACATACGTTTACCATCCCGTGACCGCGGATTCGTTTCGAACCTAAGGTTATTATCACTAGTGCTACGAGTGCTTAATCTTGTTAATAAGCCTGTGCTAATAAACTCTCCGTTGTATCACGACAATGGCTAATTCTAATGAAAATCCATTAAACGCCCATCTCCTTAATCCTGACTCTAATCCGACATATATATATTTATAATTCAGGCATCGCTTCTGTAGTCTGAAAATCGAGTTTTTTATTATAAAGTAATTAGATAAAATACAAAAATAAAGAACAATTATTATCCGTCTATAACAATAAATAGCAATAATTATATAAACGAGAAATAACAAGTTTTGTACAATGTTTACCTGAAAATCGAGAATCGATTTTCAACGTCCTGAGCTACCGATCTTTCTTCTTCAGTCTTTAAAATCTTAAATAACTATTCTGTAACCTTGTCTGTCTCTAATGTAACTCTCTGTCCGTCCGTTTGGGAAAATGCGTGCCTCTCAAAAAAGGTTGTCCGTAAAACAAAAGAAGATCGCTCTGCCCGTGAAACAACGTTACGTCGCGATTGTTTACTTTTATTATGTACGTTTTTTCGCCACTTTGCGTTGCCTTACGCGGCCCGTCGTAAGGCGGTTGTAAAGGGCCTCTAATCGCGCCATGTCGTAAAAATACGTATGGCGAAGACTCCAACTCGCGAAAAATGAATATTTTCTTTTCGCCATGTCGTATAACAGGCTGTGGCATGACTTTCTCCATCCGTTCTTTTAGCCGGTTCGAGTATTCCCGCTGGTATTGGCCCGCTGCTTGTTTGGCAATAAGGACTTAATTGGCAATAAGAACTCCGCCGGCAATTGTATACCAGTACCGTAGATCATCTCGGCTGCCGTTGCGTTTAGGTCGTCCTTTATCGCGGTTTTAATGCCTAACAGAACGATCGGGAGAATTTCAACCCAGTTGCTCGTGTCGTGACACTTGATTACCGCTTTCAGTTGTCTATGCAGGCGCTCTACCATCCCATTAGACGCGGGATGATAGGCCGTCGTGCGTAAATGTTTGATGCCGAGCAACCGGCATAATTCCTCAAACAGCCGCGATTCAAATTGGCGTCCTTGGTCGATCATTATCTTTAAGGATACATCGAAACGAGCTATCCATGTAGAAAGCAGGGCCGAAGCAACGGTTGGCGCTTCCATGTTGGCGATAGGAACGGCTTCGGGCCAACGCGAAAAACGGTCGATACACATTAGACAATATCGATAGCCTTGCGAACACTGCATTACGATAATGTCTACGTGTATATGCTTGAACCGGTCTGCTAACGCTTTGAACGTTCCGAATGGTGAAGATACGTGCCTGGTGACTTTATTACGTTGCCATGGGAGGCAATACCTCGTCCAAGTTTCTCGCGCGGCGGACAAAGCTTCAACAGTAGCCGATTTAATCGCGCGAGTAAACGAGGCCAAAGCTCGCGATCGTGTGAAAGTCGACGATGAAAAGAAACGGGATAAAGAAAGAATGAAAAAAAGGAAGGAATAATGACGAGAGTGGAACAGGGAAGCGTCGTATCGGCGAGGATCAGTTTCAGGCTCGCCGGAGGAGCTGGCGGAATTTATGCGCATTCCGTTTCCAATGCTGACGAATATATTTTTTCTAATTTTGTTGCAGCGACAGCGGCCGAGGCAGTAGCAGCCGCGTCCGATAGCTGGAGACTTCTGCATG